>NC_140972.1:3931827-4131827 GCF_056783735.1 Eptatretus burgeri
AATCATGATATTCTCCAAGATTCTTTATATTAAACTTCTCCCAAACCTTTTTAGCTTGTGTATAATCTCCTCTTCTTCTTCTTTCGGCTGCTCCCGTTAGGGGTCGCCACAGCGGATCATCCGTATGATCCGCATAGTGATTTGGCACGTTTTACGCCGGATGCCCTTCCTGACGCAACCCTGGTCGCCTCTTACGACACAGGGATATGGTACACCTATTTTAACCGGGGTATACACCGGCCCAGTACACTGGTACTCATTTCGCCGACCTCGGAAGGATGACGGGCTGAGTCAACCCCCTGGTATATTAATTCAGTGGCCCAACGGGGCTTGAACTCAGGACCTTTTGGATCCCAAGCCGCTGCCCTAACCACTGCGCCAACACACCAGGCTCATAGCTTGTGTATAATCTATGTTGGAAATATGAGTTTTATTTAACTTTCCATAGAAACTTTCCCTTGAAGGAAGTTGTGTTTTTTAAACTTCTCAAATGAATCCATATAGTCAAACGGATATATTCCCTTTTGTAATAAGATATCAATCTCTTCTTGATTTGGGAAATGTGATTTAAGATTCGGGAAGTTTTTAATATTTGGTACTAACTTAGATAATGGGCTTGACATAAACTTCTATGTGTCAGGAAATCTGATATGGGTTATGGGGGATGTATAAATCATTTTTGTGAATGAGATGTATTTTTGATCTGTGTTATGAATGACAAAAATACATCCAGGTGTCTTTGAAAGTTCATTTATAAATAGATGTGTGTCATAGTGAGCGCTGTTGTGAAGAAAGACAGGAATAAAATTTGGAGACTTGTAATTAAGATTACAACGGGAATGAACTGGACCTCTATACAGTGCTCCCTTGCTATATCGCAGTTCACTTTTCACGGCTTCACTACATCGTGGGTTTTCAAACCGAGAGAATTAATGCCAGGTGGAAAAGATTATGGCCAGAAGTGGCAAACGTCTACAAGGGATTCATGCCTGAAGAGATAAACCACTTAGCTGTGGAGAAGGCCGTGAAGCTGGCAAAATTGCTGCAAGGAGAAGGCTTCGAAGATATGACCTCCGACGACATCTATGACCTGATCGATGCCCACTCGCAACACTCGATTGTCTTGCAACGATAGTCAGAATGGGCAAGGAGCTCAAACAGGTCATTCAAGAGTGGGACCCACAGATGATGCGGTCATTGCAATTCAGCAATGGGCTTGATGGGTTAATGTCCGTCTATAAAAACCTGCTAGCCCAGAAGAAGCAGAACCAGCAACTCCCTATAACTATGTTCCTCGTAAAATCAAAAAAAAGAGGTCACGTCTACGCCTTCGCCTACGCCTACGCCTTCAGCAGAAGTAAGGTTAATAATAGTGTGTGGATGCTGTATAATGGTTTAAAATGTGTTTAAATATATTTAAATAATTAAATAAATATGTGGTTTCTTCTTCACGGATTTTCACCTATCGTGGGTGGGTCTGGAACGCATTAACCGCGATAGGTGAGGGAGCACTGTATTTACCAGTAAGATGACGGTGATCCCTAACCTTGTTGTCTCCCTTAATTTTCTCCTCACAAATATGACATTTATTGTTTTTTTCTAAATTCCTTTTTCTCTCACTTTGTTAATGACATTGGTTTATAGGTTTTCACCATTATTTATCTTAGACTTATACAATCTTTTTCCAATCGTCTTACAAACTCCTCTGAGGCATCTTCTCCTCTATAAAGTTCTAACTTGTTGTATTCATCACCAACAGCTGATTTGATATAATAACAGAAACCACAAGAAGTATGTTTTTGATATTTATTTGTGCATAATTTATTTGGATTTGGACAAACAGAATCTATCTTTTCAAGGATACTTTCAAAATCAGCATATATCACAAACGGATGTTTTATAGATTTGTTAAAATCTTTGAATGATATGTTTGAACCTGCTTTTGGTAAATTGATTACGGTTGATTTATGATTACTACAATATTTCAAATGTAGATTTAATCATTCTTTTGTGTGAAAGGAGTTGAGACATCTCCTACAAGGATATGTTTTACATTTTCTCTTGTATAGTTTTGATTTGGTTAATCTCGAGAATTTTTTGATGAAAGCATAATGCGATTTTTTCCTCTGAAGTAAAGTGGAGAAGGTCAATGTGTGTTTCATCATATTTATAGTTGTTTGAAATTTTTAATTTCTGAACTTTGTTTGTATCCGTTCATCCATATTATACATTAACAGATAGATTATTATTCATTTTCTCAAATTTAGGAATATCTCTCAATGACATTGGAAACTTTAAATCTTTAACATTTAATGTATTCGTATATTTCTTATAATGTTTAACCCTTTCAGGATTCCATTGTGGAGGAGGTAAGTGAACAAGAACAGACCAAAGAAAACATTTATTATCTTTGTTTTGAATATTAACAACTGCTTTCTTAAGTTTTATTTATTTTGGTAAATCAATATAAGATGCTTGAAGAGGATCTGATTTTAAGGTGTAATGTGTATATCTAAAAATATTATTTTTGTAATAGTAAATCTACTACCTATGACAGTTATCAACATCTTGTTCTTGACTCTGCAGTTCATCATAAACACCACATCTTACAAAATCTTGAAATGATGAGATAAAGTGAGGGTTTGTTCTCATATAGGGAGTAGTTTCATCATCTTGTCTTACCATTTTCAATTTTACTCCCATATAAAACTTTAAAGTTTTCATTTCACTTAATGTGTTTTTAATTATACTTTCAATACTTTGTTTAACCATATCAACAGCTTCCATGATTGATGATGGTCCAGGGTCTTGAAAATGAAACAATCCTATTTTTATATGCCCTTTAAATGCCCCATCTGTGTTTTCAATGGAGAATTTAGCTTCCCTTTTTTCATTGTTCTTGTGTTTGCTTGATTGAAGGTGTTTATTATAAAAAAAAAATTTAAGAATATCATTATCACATCTATCACAATGTTTTGTTTCTTGGTCTCGTGGAGATATTTGTCTGAAAAGATTGAATGGGTGTTTGTTGGTTTGAAGGTGTTTTTTTATATTCATGATTACAAACATCACAATATTTTGTTTCTTGGTCAAGTGGAGATATTTGTTTGAAAAGATTGAATGTGTGTTTGTTCATTTGGAGATGTTTTTTTTATAATTTTTATATTCATGATTAAAACATCGCAGTACATTGTATTCACCATATTTATATCGTAAAACTTTGCTTGAAATAAAATGTTCTTGATGAAAATTTAGTGTAATTTTAGGTGAATCTATGCTTAAAACAAATTTATCCTCCAACTTTTTTCACTTGATAAATACAATGTTTCAAGACACAAAAGACAAGTTTCAATCAGTCACTTCATTTGCAAAAGATACTGAGGATTTGTAAACATATCAAGGATGTAAAATTGAACAAAGATAAATATAACAACTATTGGATAAATACAATTATGGTAAATAATGTGAGTTCTTCAATTTCCTTCAGTGGAAGAGCTTTTAGTATACCTGGAAGAACATCAATTAAAGTATCTCAAACAAAAGTTTCTCCTCTCCTTCTGGCAATATATTAAAAACTAGAAAAAGCAATGAAACAAGAAAAAGTTTCAAAAAATAAAAACCTTATGGATGAAGCTTTAGAAAGAAAAGATAAGACCATCTGTAATATGCAAGGAAAAATTTGTATTTTTTTCAACAACCCGAAAGATGTAAATCCTGATGAAATAAAGGATGTTAATATATCAGGTGAAATGACATTTCGTTCAATAATAGTTAAGGATAATTTTAAAATTACCTTAAAAATAAAAAATGTTGTAGTTGAATCTGTTAATGAAAAAAAAGTATATAGATATCGATGGTAATGTTTTTTTCTACTAATTAAATAAGAGTCATTATTCAACTGAAGATTATGAGAGTGATTATGATACCGAGAGTTTGTGTTCAAACGGCAGTTATGATACTGAGAGTTTGTGTTCAAACGATAGTTATGAAAGTAGTTTTATAGATGATTGTGTAAGTATCGAAGATGAATTTTAGTTTAAGTAAAATTTTACTTTATAAATATGCTAGATTTTGAGCCTCTTGAATTCCCTGATTCTCCATATGACAAATTTGAGAATTGTCCTGCGTGTGAAAGACGGGGATTAAACACAGAGTCAAAAGCCTATAAACAATGTATATTCTGTGATTATCTTCTAATTAATGATAATAAAAAATATAAAAAGGAAAATAATTCTTAGATTTACACCAAAAATGAATTACTTTACAAGATTGATTAGAGAAATTAATGGAAAGTATGAGGGTGATAACACACCTTTCCTCCAAGGGAAGAAACTGAACGTATTAGAGAAATGTTCAAAGGATTGTTATATATTATTCACGATTGTCATTTTCAGAGAAATATCAACACAAGATATTCGATAAATAAAATAATGGATTATCTTGAAATTAAACCCGAACTTAGATTAAAATATAGTTTCTAAAAAAGCCAATAATAAATTAAACCTCATTTCCAAATATATAAATGAATGATTTTTTTACCCATTTGGGAAAATAAGATAAAATTTAACAATCATAAAAATCTTCCAAATTCATGAAGATGTCTCATAGTTGGTTCAAGCGGATGTGGAAAAACCTGCTTACTTTTGAAGATGCTCCTGACTCCCAACTTTTTAGATTATGATAATTTAATAATTTTCACAAAGTCGAGTTTTCAACCTGAGTATCAACTTCTCTCACAAGGTTTTAATGCTGGTCTTCAAAAAGAAGATATAATCGGTTTATTTAAACTTTAAAACAATCGAAATGATTATAACATTGAAGATGTAATGCAACTATTTTGTGATACACAGAGATATAAAAAGAAATCAAAACCGATAACTTGTATTCTTAGTGATAAAACAGATAATATACCGTCTCCCCAAGATTTGGAGAAATCAAAAAAGAACCTTATCTTTGATGATTGTGTTAATGAGAGAAACCAAACGGTAATGCACAGCTACTACACAGAGGGAGACATTCTTCTTGTAATTGTATTTATCTTAGTCAATCATACTTTTGACTTCCTCGTCATTCCATCAGAAACAATGCTAATAGTTTTATTTTATTCAAGTTAAATTCAATAGATAAACAATTTTTGGAGAGATAATTGTTCTACATTATGTAGTAAAAAGGAATTTAGGGATTACATGAAGCACATGACTGAAAAATATTAATATATTGTTGTGAAATGAGATGAGCTATTATGGGATATATTTTTTGTTTTATAAACAATTACAAATATAAATGACAACTATTATTATAAATCTTGTGGGTAAATCTGCTTCTGGAAAAAAACAACTTTCATAAATCAACGTTCTTGTATAGTACAAATGAGAATATTGTAAATTAACTGAAAAAACACCCTGTGATACGCAATGTATCAACAACAACTAGAGCAATAAGACCTGGAGAAGTAGAAGGTGAAGATTATCACCATATTTCAGTAGAGGAACATATGCGATTGAGGAATGAAGGTCAAATATCTGAGGAGGTTTCTCTTGGTACAACAAAATATTCACAATGTAAGAGTGAGTTAAAGAAACTAAAATGTGGTGGTCTTGGGATATTAGAAACTAATCCAGAAGGAAAGAGACAAATTATTAAACATCTGAGCGGGGTTAAGATTTTATCATTCGGTTTTGATGTTGATGAAGAAACTCAACGCAATCGTCTGAAAAGCAGAGATGCAAGTATTATTGAAGAAGAAATTACAACTCGTATTAATGTTAATAAAGAATTTGATGAAATATTTAAAGAAAAGGATTTATTTGAACACATCTACTTGGATGTTGAAGAAAAAGGAAAATTTCCCTGTTGATCTTTACAATTCATTAAATGATATTTTCCAATAAATAAATGGATGCGAAAGAATGAGCAAGAAGATTTTAGGAACATCATATCAAGAGTTGGTTTCAAAAGTTGTAAAACAACAGGAAGACATAAAGAAGAAATGCAGACAGAAACTAACGGGTGAAGAAGCATTTGAAAGAAAACAAGAGAAACTTTTTAAACCACTTTTTAAAACTTCAAGATAAAATTGTAGATGTTTCCACAGGTCCCACAATAGAATATACTCCTAAAAAACTTCAAATGTTAAAATAAAAGATTTCAGTCAAATGACGGAGGAAAAATTAGAGCATATAGGAGAATGAGAATATGATGATGAAGGATTATTTCAACAACTGGAAGAGATTAATCACCCCCCCCCCCCCCAGATTATATTGTGAATGCTCCTCAAAGCAATGAATATTCAGCGGAATCAAAAACCAAAGCAAGACTCATCCTAACAGAACAACCAGCAATATTTCATCTTGTTTAAGAAAAGGTATTGATATTAAATGATGAATTAAGGTTCTTGAGGTCTGCTCAACCCCCTATTAAACAAACTCCGAGATTAAAGTTTCTTCTCACAAAAGATGGAAGACAAGCTTCAACTGTGAGGGATGAATCAAAGTATTTTGATAAACCATTGGATAAGAAAAATAATGATGATAGAGTATATATTGATCTGCTGGACTCTGTTAATTATAGGGTTAGTCTTTCTGGTTAAAAAAAAGAAGAATGAGAAGGAGAAACACATTATTCAGGCTTTAAGTATCCTTGGTTCAGGTGTTACTTTTCTTCCAAATGACCGATCACAATAAGTTAATAGACTGTTATTGTTGTTCGGTAGTAAGAAGGCTGGAAATAACGATTGTTTTAATGAAGCATCAGCCATTGTAGACCAGTTGCTGAACATGAAAATAATTAATAAATAACAATATAAAGACATTTTATCTCATTAAATAAGATGAGAAGCGCAATCCTTCGTTTTAATTTCACAACAAGCAACCACACATCTTCATTCCCATACCCACTACAACTTGACCCCACAAAAGAATATGAGGCATCTTTATTGTCCATAGAAACTTATAATACCTTATTTAATATAACCGAGAAAAATGACAAGTTTGTTATAATCCAGGAAGTGGATACAAAACGATAACAGTTTCACCCGGAGCATATGAGATTTCTCAAATATCTTCCGAATTTGTTCGTCTTATGAAAGAACAGGGTGATGAACCAAAAAATATTGTTATAGTTATTCAAAAACATACTTCATAATCAACGATAAAACTTAAAAATAACTACCAGGTTGATTTTGCAATTGATAATTCATTTAGAGAGTTATTGGGTTTCTCCTCAAAGAAGATTGAAACTCATGGGGTGTTTTACAGTGATAATGTCATTCAAATATCCTCAGGAATAAATTCGGTATTAATTCACTGTAATTTGATTGATGGTGCTTATTATGATGGAATAAGAACAAATACAATATTTTCATTCAGCGAATACTCAACCCCAATTGGTTATAAATTCAATATGGAACCCAAAAATCTGGTTTATCTCCCTGTGTCAGGAAAAACCATACACAGAGTAAATTTTAGGATAACCGACCAAGATAATCGTATGATTTCTTTTAATGGAGAAGTTATATCCATCAGAATTCACCTACGTGAAGTTTTACCAAAAAATAAATACGATGGTTATTGTGAGGAAACACGGGTTGGGAAAATATAAAATAATTACAGGGGATGGGATGTTCCTTTCCCCATACTACAAGGGTGAAGGTATGTATCTTGGTGGAGGCGACTATAAACCGAAGAGACAAAGGGATGTCGGACATCAATTTAGAGGAGATGGGATAATTGATACTCTCATGGGTATCGGTTCAACTATTCTTAAACATAAAGACCAAATTGGTTCAACTGCTTCTGCTGTGGGAAATGTAGCAGGTGCTATAAAGAGTATAAAAGATGCCCAAAAGGAATCTCATAAATTACAAGCAATAAAAGAAATTAAGAAAGGCAAAACTCGGTTGTCTCCCCAAGAACAACAGAAAATAATTAAAATATTGGGTCAGGGTTTCAAAAGTTTTAACATCTTTTTTCCAAAATAAATACAAGTATGGAAGCAATTGATAGTATCTATGATTTGGATGATACCATTGTCATCTCAAACTCCACTAAAAAAAAGATTACTTCAAGGTAAATGCATTAACTGGAACAGACTGGAATGCAAATGGTACAAAAAGTTTTGTAATAAATAATCAACAAACTTATTTGAATCTATCCAAAAGTTTCTTGTTGTGTAAATTTACATTCACTAAGGCTGGTAATAGCACAAACGCTACACTCGTCAATGATTTCTTCTGGAAAATGTTTGATAGTGTTCGTTCATACATTGGAACACAAGAAGTTGAAGCGGGTGATTATATCTCTGCTGTATCTGAAATTATGAAATTTACACCATATTCATTCAGTGATAGAATGGGAAAGGGGGCTGTCAAAGGTTTTATTCCTGATATGTCAACGGGAACAAACACAGACCCTGGATATAGTCAAAGTAAAGCAATGTATAATGATTATACAAAAGCAGTTAATAGTTTTACTGTGGCAGTTCCTCTTAAAGGTATATTTGGATTTTGTGATCATGATAAAGTTCTGTATGGTCTTAAAATTAGATTTCAACTGCAAATGAATGATAATGAAAATAGATTACTTTTTGGTGTTGGAAGTGCTTTTGGTGATCAGAATAAATTTGTAATTGATGAAATGAGTTGGTATATTAGTGAATATACTCCTAATCTTAAAACAGAAGAGATGTTGTATAGAAGACTTAACTCAAAGAAACCACTCATTGTATCATACCTCAAAAGATGTCAACACGTTAAACGAAACCAAACCACTTACACGTGGAATTTGGGTGTTCTGGAAGGAAAATCCGATATCTGTGGATCATTAAAAAAAAAAGAACCAGATGGCGATACTGCGACTGATAAGAATAATGCATCGAGTGATAATGCTAAGGTGAAACAACTTCGTGTTTCTCTCGATGGAACATTTTATCCACGAGATAGATTGGAAATTAATTGGGGAAAAAAATGATTTTGCTGAAGCACACAAGTCTTACCAAAAGGTGTGTGAAAGTAATGGAAATAAAGAACCTATTTTGGATGTGACAGCATTTAAAAGTTTGTATACAATCTATGCGTTTGACCTGAGTGCTCAAAAGGAAACTATAAAGTCGAATCGAGTGCATACTTCCCTATACATTGAAAGAGGAGAGCGTGAAGAAGTTGATACATGTTGTTTGCTTTTGGAAGAAACAGAATTACAGATTAATACAGATAATGGTGTTATGATTAGTCTCACAGAATTTTTTTGTTGAATAAATGAGTGGCAAAGTACCAACTGGGGTATATATTAATCAAATCAATCTTCATAAACTATCATCTTGTGTTAAAAATCAAAAGCCTTGTATAATTAACGTTAATACAATTCAGAGAAAAGGAGCAGTAAGAATTGATGTTTTGCTCACAAGAGAACAGGTTAAAATCTTGAACGATACTGGCTCACTTAAAATTAAAATGACAAAACCAATGTTGAAAAAATATTCAATAAGAGAGACGAGTGGAGGATTTCTCCCATTTCTAATTCCTTTATTTGCTGGTTTAAGTGCGGTTGGAGCATTGACGGGTGGTATTTAAACAGCAGTGAAAACTGACAACGAAAGGAAGGCTCAACTCCAGGCTCAAAAAGAATTGGAAAGACATAACAAAGAGTGGAAGTTGGAAAAACAAATTAGTGGAAGTGGTGTAATTGTAGATTTTGCTGAAAAACGTGAAAATCTGCCTGATAAAGTGAGATTGTTAGTTAGAGATATGCTTTCTTCTATCGCACAAGCAGGTGTAAAATTAACTAAAAGGGGTAATGGATTATATCTTTCTAATAAATAAATGAGCATTGATGAGTGGTTTTAAGAATTTGGAAAGAATACAACATCAAATTTACAACTTGTCAAATATTGTAAGAAATTAAGAATTCATAATGTGGTTATTTGTATGATGAATTAACAAAGGTGCCTCAACATACAAAGAATATTATTATGAACTTAGAAGATATCATAGTGGGGAAGCTTCTCATTGGGTTTGTATTTTTATCGTCAAGACAAATATTATTTTGATAGTTTTGGTCTTCCATCACCTGTTGAAGTCATAAAATTCTTACAGAATGGTGTTTATCAAACATTTCAAGTCCAATAATTAAATTCCAAGTGTTGTGGTCATTTATGTCTATATGTGTTATTTCAACTCAACAAAAATAATTTTTTTATGACATTATTTTTAATCTAATATAAATGACTTATGTTGGTAAAGATGGTTCTGTCTTTGGTGCATCTCAAGAACTGGATATTGATTTATCAAATTATTACACAAAAGCACAGGCTGAACGACAAAAATATAGTATAACAAAAAAATATGAAAAATGCTTATAAATTAATAAACGATCCAAGCCCGACTGACGTGAACGACTTGTTGAGATTAAGTGATTTATCACAATATATATCCTTAAATAAAACAGCCGTGTCTTCCAAAGATACAGAAGTGTTGATTTTATCTCCAGGTCATAAAGAATTCACAGTTCCAATTAAAATAATTTTTTATAAAGAAGGGTGTATCGTTTGTATGAGAATATAACAATGGGGATATGATATGAATGATTTAGGGTATAATTGGTCATTTAAAATTGACCAAGAAGACCTGGAACAATTACATCAGTCTCGTAAGGAAGAATATTATCCACTTGGTATAGAGAATGAGTTTTGTGGAAGCACGATTAGTAAACAACAAATAAAAGAATTTAATAAGGGTAAATATAATAATGGTTTTGCCCTCGTTTATATCATGAAAACAGAAAAAACAGGATTATATATAACTAGAACTGCCACTTTATAACTGCTGGCAGTGATGACCGGGTACCCAGTCCGTCCGCCTTTGATACAACATGGGACTTTCTGCAGATGACAGTCGCAAAGTTTCGCATTCATGGGGAAAGTGGTTCCAGAAAAACATTATTGAAGAGTGATGCAAACAGAGGCCTGCTTCGATATGGCATGGGACTGAAGAGCTGCGAACCGGGCAGCACAAAGCGTTCAATTTCCTTATTACTGGCGAACAGATTCAAATAATTAAATAATTCTGGCTGCCAAACCGTGTGACCGATCAGGTTGAAATTTTAAACGTTTGTTTCGCATGTCGGCTAAATTACAAATGTGAAGTTTCGTATATATAGAAGCAGCGGTTCCAGAGTAAACATTAATTAATATTTATCCTTCAATCCAAGATGGCGGCCAAACCATGTGACTTGTGATGTCATAATTTTCACCACATGTGCAAACACGATCTGAGACGATAAGTGCAAATTTTCCCTTCGTAGGGTTAAGCAGTTCCAGAGAAAACATTATTTAATATTTTTCTTAAAACCAACATGGCTGCCAAACCCTGGGCCCCATCCCGTTGAAATTTCAAACCCTCATTCCGTATGACTGTTCCACCATAACGGTGATGTTTCACATTTATTGATGCAGTAGTTCCAGAGTAAACATTAATTAATATTTTTCCTTCAATCCACTATGGCTGCCAAACGTTGCATCGTACCTCAAAAGGGGGTGAGAACTTTTTATTCGACATGGAGAGACGGTCATAGTGGTGGAGTTTCGCCTGGATCTGTTCAGTCCTTTCAGAGAAAAAGACGTTTTAAGATATTATTTTTCAATCCAAGATGGCTGACGAACCATGTGACCTATGACATCACAAATTTATATTCTGCTTCCAACTGGGTATTGGAACACGTCTGTGAAGTTTCGTGTTAATCGGTAAAGGTGCGTTTTTCTATCCAAGATGGCCACCAAACCATGTGACGTGTGACATCATAATTTTTACCACGTGTGCACACACGATGGTAGATGATAATTGCAAACTTTCGATTCGTTAGCTTAAGCGGTTCCAGAGAAAACATTATTTAATATTTTCTTAAATCCACCATGGCGGTCAAACCGTGTGACTTATCAATTCGAAATTAACAAACGTATATCGCCTAGGTGTCCCGAATATACTTCTGAAATCTGCCCTTCATCCGACCAGCGCTTCTGGAGAAGAAGTTGTTTGAAGGTTTTAGGGTTTTTTCAAGATGGCCGCCAAACCATGTGACCGATCAAGAACAAATTAACAAACTTGAGAAAGGACCTCATGGGGAATATATGTGTGAAGTTTCGTCTTCATCTGTCTTGCCCTTCTGGAGAAGAAGATTTTTAAAATTTATTCATTTTCAATCCAAGATGGCTGCCGAACCTTGTGACCTATGATATCATAAATTTAAATTCTGCTTTCCATCGTCGACCCGAACAAGTGCGTGAAGTTTCGTGTAAATCGGATAAAGTCTATTTTTCTATCCAAGATGGCCGCCAAACCATGTGACTTCTGAGGTAAAATTTTTTTTACCATGTATGCAGACTTGAGCGAGGAAGGCACTTGCAAATTTTCGCTTCGATGGCTTATGAAATACCAGAGAAAACATTATTTAATATTTTTCTTAAATCCAACATGGCGGCCAAACCATGTGACCTATCACTGAAATTAACAAACTTGCATCGCATACATGTCACGAATATAGTTCTGAAATCTCGCCTTCATTGGACCAGCGCTTCTGGAGAAGAAGATGTTTGAAGGTTTTAAGGTTTTTTCAAGATGGCCGCCAAGCCATGTGACTTATCAACAACAAATTAACAAACTTGAAAGAGGACCTCAGGGGGAATGTGCCTGTAAAGTTTCGCCTCAATCTGCACAGCCGTTCTGGAGAAGAAGATTTTTTAAAAAAAACACTAAAAAACAAGATGGCGGCCGAATTACGTCATCGATGACGTCAAAAAAAACATTTTTGACAATGAATTTTGGTGTAGATGACGCTCAGAATTTTTCAGATTTTTCCTATATGGCGTTCTACTTGACGAATTTTCACCGGTATATCGCTTCACCTATGACATCACGAAAAATCACACGTGTTCCCCATAGGGAGCTTAGTAAAATGTATCAAACGAAAAATTTTTCCATTGCACGGTTTCCGAGATACAGATGTCCAAAGTTTATCGCTTTTTTCAAGATGGCGACCGTACCACGTGACCAATGACGTCATAATTATAACGTGATTGTGCTATCAAAAAAGATACATACTATGGTGAAAATTTCCTGTCGATCGGACTTAGTGTTCCAGAGAAAATGATTTTTAAAGCGAAAAAGGGTGCAAAATGCCGGCGGAAAAATAATAATAATAATGCGTAATAATAATAATAAACAGAAGGAAAACAATAGGGTACCCTGTACTCACAGGGTACCCTAATAAGTAAGGAAATACAAAATGATTTAATGATGGGAAGATGGGGAGGTGTTTCGTGTCATAATATTATTCTGTCATATATTTCTAATACATAAATGACAGCAAAAAGGCTTCAAGAAAATTATCATTTCTGTCCAAGCATACCTTCAAGAAAAGGGTATTCGGTATTTTAATAAATATGTTCTACAACATTAAGAATGAGGTATTTTCAATAAAAGATTGGCTTTATACTGATGTTGATAAACCAACAACTTTGGATTTAATTAAAATGTTAAATGATGAAAAAAATTATAAAGTTAAGAAAACGTAAGGCTCTTTTAGAAATTCAAAAGAAATTTTATTGGTTTCCTGTTGTAAAAAAATTATTTTGGATACAGGAATAACAAGAAATTCTGATGAATATATGTATGATATTCTATGGGGTGTAAGTGATTCAAGGATAATAAGGGACGAGGAAGGAGTTGAAGAAACTGAGACAGAAGAAGAGAGAGAAGAGGAGGAAAAGAGGGAGAAGAGAGAGAAGGAGGAGAGAGAGAAGAGAGAAGGAGGAAAGACAGAAGAGAGAGGAGGAAAGAGAGAAGAGAGAGAATAAATAAATATAAAAATCAGGAAACCAGTGAGATTTAAAAAAGATTGGAGGTATTACAGAAAATGAATCTCAACGCACCGAGGAGGAAAACAAAGAATTGACAAGTCTATTAGAAATATTTTCGACAAGACTATTGACATCATTTTGATGGGAAAGATATTGACTTTAATTAAAGTTTTTCATTTTTTTCTTAAATAAATGGAGGAGAGAGTAAAGACGTTTCTAAGGATTCTTTATGTTTTAAAGATTAAGATTCAAATGTGCATGTTGGAAACTAAAAAGGTTTTTGCACTCTGTAGGAATTTTTCTCATAAATAAATGAGTTATTGTTTCAAATGTAAAAAGAAAACTAATACTAAAAATATCTCATATTTTAAAAGTAAAAATAATAGGGTTATACAAAAAGGTGCATGTTCGGTGTGTGGTTCAAAAAAAAAAAAACAATATATCTCCAAACACAAACTCGGAGGAGATATACAAAAGTTTTTATCAGGAAGTAAATTTACAACTACTGGAATACCATGGGAATTACATCTACCAGGGTATTGTTTCTGTGGTCTGGGCACAGACTTGGATAAAAGATTAGATGAGGCAGACAATCCTCAACCATGGAGTAAACCAATCAATAGGGTAGATGAAGTGTGCATGAGGCCCGATATTGATTATGGGAATACCACAACTTTGGAAGAAAAGCATGAAGCCGATAGAGAAATGTTGTATAATTTGTCTCTGATACAAATCCAACCTTGAGAGAAAAAGTTGATAGGTTCTTCGTGAAGAAGATGATCAGTACTAAATTGAAACTTGGAAATTCAAAAAACTTATAGGCTCTAATGATGTCATTAAGACTGAAGAACAATTAGCTGATGAATTACATAAACCAATATTCACAAAGTTTCATAGAAGGAAGGTTTATTCCAAGGAAGTTGATTATATCTGGTCCGCTGATTTGATTGAACTCAATAATGATAAGGGGTACAAGTATGCTTTAACCGTTATCGATTTGAGGAGTAGATATGCGTGGGTTGTCCCTTTAAAAAAACAAAACAGGTAATGCTCTTGTGTTAGCCTTTCAATAGATATTTAATAAAAGTAAGTGAAAACCTAAAAAATTGTGGACTGATGAGGGTGGACAGTTTTATAACAAGACATTTATGAATATTCTAAAAAAAATGACTATTACATTATACAGTACCTTTAATGAAGGAAAAGCCGTTGTTATTGAATGCTTTAATTGTACCTTAAAAGAGAGACTATATAAAAAATTCACACAACTCGGTTCACAACAATGGTCATCTTTTATTCAGGATATTGCAGATAAGTATAATGACAAGATTCACACGTCAACGAATACAAAACCATCAAACATTTACAAAATTAAAATATGAAAAAGAGATTAATGTCAAAAAGCCTAAGTTCAAAGTTGGTGATCTAGTCAGAATATATCAATGGAAATCTCATTTTGAAAAGGGTTATACAAAGCGGTGGAAAATGAACTTTTAAAAATTGTTGATGTGATCGATACAGTTCATTGGACTTATAAAGTATATGATTTAGAAGGGGAACAGATTTTAGGTTCATTTTATTCACAGGAATTACAAAAGACAAAGATAAATTTAATTTTTTGACTCCGCCCCCTTTTGACTCCACCCACACAAGCTCCACCCACACAAGCTCCACCCACACAAGCTCCACACACAAACCCCACCCCACACAAGCTCCACACACAAACCCCACCCCACACGAGCTCCACACACAAACCCCACCCCACACGAGCTCCACCCACATTCATCATATTCACATAATTAGTGATTAATTAGTTCCCCACACACAACATGTTTATTTCATTTAAAAAAAATTCTACACCCATCCACACAAGCTCCACCCATCCATCCATCTATCGATCCACACAAACCTCATCCACATAAACCCCACCCACACAAGCCCCACCCACATAAGCCCGCCTACACAAACCCCACCCACATAAACCCTGCCCACAAGCCTTGCCCACCCAAACCCCACCCCCCCCCATTCCCCTGTGTGCCCCCACCTTTGACCCACCACCTCCCTCATCCCACTCCCCACACACACACGGGGAGGGGAGGGGTGGGATGAGGGGGTGCGCACCTACCCTCCCCCCTCCTTTTCATGTCTTTATTCTTTTTTTGTGGTTAAGAATCGGATAATTGTAAGGAAAGCATTTAAAATTAAACAACATTGAAAATATAAAATATTCAGTTATAAAAATATGTAATATTTCCAAGCAGTCTGCGCCAAATGCCTTGAGTTTCATGTCAGATTCCCGCAGATGATTAACTTGTGTGCTTGTTTCATCCGGGCAGGGGTTTAAACTGAAAAGTGTCAAAACTCTAGAGAAATAGAGATAGACAGAGACAAGCAGAGACATATAGACATATATAGGCAGATGAATAAATAGACAGAGACAAGCAGAGATATATAGACAGATATAGACAGATTGATAAATAGAAAGATAGAGACAAGCAGATAAACAGACACTCACACAAACTCATACATTCACGTGCGTATTTTTCACCTTGAAGTCGGGCCTTTTAAGATTAGAGTAGGTGTCAACAATGTTTCCCAGTCGGTAATGATTCCTTTCAATTGAAGACGAAAGGAATAAATCTCTTGAATAACATTGTCCATCTGTATCCATTCGTTGTGTAATTCAAATAAATCGTTCTCCACAGACACGATTTGTGATGAAGATCGGCTGTTAGGAGAAAACAAATAATAATAATTCATCATACAGTGATTTAATTAATAATCAGTTGCATCACTTTCATTCTCAGAGAAAGCATACACAAACTTGCCAATATTCTTCTCCAGATGATTCAGGACTCTCTTCATCAGATGAAAAATAGTTCATGTTTCAGTCGTTTTGTCAATAGAACAAGATGAGAAAAATTATAAAGCCTTCAAACGGTACATGAGTGATCGTCGACTTTTAAAGCAACTTCGAGGAAGTGGAATTATGTAATTTTGGAATTTCCAGGGTGTGTACTAGATGGAAAATGACGGTTTGGGCAAGACAACTTGGGAAATACGTGGGCGATACATTCTCAAGCAGTCTAACTTATTTTAACTCGAAAATGAAAATACTTTTAATGATTTTGAAAAAAAACAGGTTTATTAGCCTGTTAGTGTTCTGATTTAAAATATAACCACGAGGTCTTGTCTCTCACAGAATACTTCCTCGAATGGATCACTCTTTGAGTGGAGTAAGTAATAGGAGAGAGATCGATCTCTTCTTTTGACCCCATGGACTAAGAGTCAGAGGGGGAGAGAAAATCATTCTCCTCTTTTGAGCAAATAAGCCTTGAGCAAGAAAGTTTCCCCTATTAATTTGTATGGGGTTTTTTGGGACCTGAGACAGTCTCAATTTAACATGAGCTTGTATGGGAGAAAATCATTCTCCTGTTTAAGGTTTTTTTAAGGGGTTTTCAGAAAAGTTAGACTATACATTTGTATGGGAGGGGGAGGAATTGGACTCCAGTTTAGGGGTTTTCGGGGTTCAATTCATAGAGTTTCCCCTTCATTTGCATGGTTGCCTCAGAAACCCCATATAACCCCTACTTACAAAGTTAAGTGTTTACCGCTTAATTTATTAACATATAAAGTCGTGAATGATTCAAGTTAGTCATATGTAGTTATACTTTCAATGCAAGTCATGATGAAAATAAGTTTGTATCAGGATATTGTATTGCTGTGTTGACTGACTATCTGGACACAACTTTGAGGTTGTGGGTCCATTGATGTTGAGTAATCTACTGATGTGGACCTGCGACCATGGTTGTGGATCCGCCGTTTGGAGAAGTTCTGGGATGAAAGGATGGAAACCTCGATGATAAATCGAGTGTCCAGCTGATGGTGTTGAGCTGATGATCCGGGCAGTTGGGAAATCAGTAAATTGTTTACAAGTTAAGGTTATAACTTCAAATATAATAGCTTTTATAAGTTCTTACCAGTACATTAGAAAATCTGTGTTTGGGTGTTTGTGTGGGAGGGGGGGGTGGTGTTTATATACGTGTTGTTGTGTCTGGCTTTCTGTTTTGGGACTATAGTGCAGTAATTGGTCCTTATTTTGGTGTGTGTGTGTGTGTGTGTGTGTGTGTGTGTGTGTGTGTGTGTGTGTGTGTGTGTAAGTCTGGCTTCCTTCTTGGAACTATGGTGCAGCAATTGGTTTTTTCTTTGTATACCTTGTCAAGGCTCGTATGAGAGCTAACACACAACGCACATCAAGGGAGGCATGAGACAGGAGGGGCGGGAGTGGGACGGACAAAACAGTGGGGAACATAGACATTTGGAGATCTGTGGAAGGGAGAGGGATTGGACGGGGAACATGGGGAATAGAAGATGGACATTACAGGGACTTTAAGGAAGGAAAGCAGGGAATTTGAAGGAGGTGGGCTTGGGTAGATTATCGGGGGTAGAAAAGATCGAGGATTTGGATGGGGGATGATAAGAGGTGGTGGTGAACAGCTGTTTTGAAGGCCTGGAGGGAAGAATGGGAATGAATAGAGTGAGGGAGTTTATTCCAAAGGCAGGGAAAAAGAGGAATGAAAGAGTGAAGGTGAGAAGTGATTCATGATTTTGGTAGTTTTACTAGAAGGGGGTTGTTGGTGGACCTTGAGCTCCCTGCGGAAATGTGGTGGGGACAAATCGCAGGGAGAGCAGGAGGGGTGAGGCTGGAGAGGAGATGGTACAAGACAGACAGACCACCGACCAACCTGTGGTGATTGAGTGAGAGGCCCAAAGACTCAGCCTCATTGCGGGAGATGCCAATGATCCGAAATGCCCTGGTTTCTACAGCGTGAAGCCGAGAAAGGTGGGAGGCAGGAGCACCAGCCCAGAGGGGAGAGCAGTACCCATTCAGGCTGCAGACAAAAGCTTTGTAAGTGGTCAGGACCTCAGGTGGGCCAAGGAAGGATTTTGCACGACGGAGGATTCCCAGTCAGCGACTGGCTTTGGAGGCGAGGTTTGAAATGTGGCTTTCCCAGGAAAGGTCATGGCAGATAGTGAGACCCAGAAGCTTGAAAGAAAGGACTTCTTCCAGAGGATTGTTGAGAAAGTGGATGGGGGGGTTTTCTAAACGGTCCTTTCGAAGAGACATAGTGAGAGTGTGAGATTTGTCCGGATTGAAAGACATGTTCCACGTGTTGGACCAGTTTGTGATTTTATCCAGATCAGCAGTGAGCGAAGAAGCTGCTGCTTGCCGGTCTGAGGGATGACCGATGGAACAGCAGAGGGTGGAGTCATCAGCAAAGAGATATAGAGGATTTTCCAGAGTCGGAGAGATCATTGATGAAAACCAGAAAAAGAACAGGGCCCAGAACACCACCTTGAGGAACTCCAGCCCTGACAGGAAGGGGGGGGGGGGGAATGAAAGAACTCCATTTAGGGCCACACGTTGACTGCGACAGGAGAAGAAGTCTGCGAGCCATGAGTGGAGATGGCCTTGGATACCATCTATCTATAATTCCAGCAGTGTGTGTGTGTGTGTGTGTGTGTGTGTGTGTGTGTGTGTGTGTGTGTGTGTGTGTGTGTGTGTGTGTGTGTGTGTGTGTGTGTGTGTGTGTGTGTGTGTGTGTGTGTGTGTGTGTGTCTGTGTGTGTGTGTGTGTGTGTGTGTGTGTGTGTCCGCTGTTTCTCGACAACCTCTGGTCCGATCTAATTGAAACTTGCCAGGTATATTGCTGGGGACCTAAGGATGTGCCTTTTCAAGGTTTGATATTAAATCAGACAAGTGCTTCCCAAGTGATGGCCATTTATTTACCAAACCAATGGGAAGACACGTTGTTGCGTGGGCGTGGCCGATGGGGAAGGGAAGCTCAGCCACGTTCCCCATTACGGGTTACAACGTACGGGCTTCCGGAGAGTGATGACTTCGTGTATTCTAATAATTTCTCGATTTCTTATGCGCATTTATAGATAAACACAATGGCCCAAGTTATGATCATTTTCATATTAGACGGTGTATAAATTTCGGTAACAGAGTGCTGGTATGCTCCGAACCAGGAAGTAAATTTTTTCTCTCTCTTCTCTTTTTGTTTTTTCTTGTCACGACATTGCGAAAAGGTAAAATACGTTGGCGCTAAATGAATAATTGGGTATTAAAAAGAAATTGCGAATAATATCGAACTTCGGGATCACGCACGTACGGGCACGTGAGAGCGAAGAAACGGCCTGTGTGGTTTACTTATTAGGGTATCCAGTCAAATGGACTGGATAACCTATTGTTTTTCTTCTGTTTATTATTATTTTTCTTCCGCCGTAAATTTGCAAAATTTCCAATTTTTTTCGCTTTAAATGCCATTTTCTCAGAAATGGTAAGACCAATCGACACAAAATTTTCACCAAATATGTATCTTTTTTGATAGCATACATAATTGATAATTATGACGTCATAGGTCACGTGGTACGGGCGCCATCTTGAAAAAATAGATAAACTTTGGACCTCTGTATCTCGGAAACCTTCTAGGGTAAAAAAATTTCGCTTGATACATTTGAACAAGCTCCCTCTCGGGAATACGTGTGATTTTTCGTGACGTCATCAGTGAAGAGGTATCCCAGTAAAAATTCGTCAAGTAGAACGCCACATGGCAAAAATTTGAAATTTCTTGAGCATCATCTACACAAAAATTAATCGTAGAAAAAAAATATTTTGACGTCATCGGTGACGTAATTCGGCCGCCATCTTGTTTTTTTAGTGTTTTTTTTTTTTTAAATCTTCTTCTCCAGAACGGCTGTGCAGATTGAGGCGAAACTTTACACACACATTCGCCCTGAGGTCCTCTTTCAAGTTTGTTAATTTGTTGTTGATACGTCACATGGTTTGGCGGCCATCTTGAAAAAACCCTAAAACCTTCAAACATCTTCTTCTCCAGAAGCGCTGGTCCAATGAAGGCGAGATTTCAGAACTATATTCGTGACATGCATGCGATGCAAGTTTGTTAATTTCGAAGTGATAGGTCACGTGGTTTGGCCGCCATGTTGGATTTAAGAAAATATTAAATAATGTTTTCTCTGGAATTTCACAAGCCATCGAAGCGAAAATTTGCAAGTGCCTTCCTCCCTCAGGTCTGCATACATGGTAAAAAAAATTTACCTCAGAAGTCACATGGTTTGGCGGCCATCTTGGATAGAAAAATAGACCTTATCCGATTTACACGAAACTTCACACAGTTGTTCGGGTCGACGAGGGAAAGCAGAATTTAAATTTATGATATCATAGGTCACAAGGTTCGGCAGCCATCTTGGATTGAAAATGAATAAATTTTAAAAATCTTCTTCTCCAGATGGGCAAGACAGATGAAGACGAAACTTCACACATATATTCCCCATGAGGTCCTTTCTCAAGTTTGTTAATTTGTTCTTGATCGGTCACATGGTTTGGCGGCCATCTTGAAAAAACCCGAAAACCTTCAAACATCTTCTTCTCCAGAAGCGTTGGCCCAATGAAGGGGAGATTTCAGAACTATATTCGGGACAAGAAGGCGAGATAAGTTTGTTAATTTCGAATTGATAAGTCACATGGTTTGGCCGCCATCTTGGATTTAAGAAAAATATTAAATAATGTTTTCTCTGGAACCGCTTAACCTAACGAATCGAAAGTTTGCAATTATCATCTAACGTCGTGTATACACGCGTGGTAAAAATTATGATGTCACACGTCACATGGTTTGGCGGCCATCTTGGATAGAAAAACGCACCTTTACCGATTAACACGAAACTTCATAAACGTGTTCCAATACCCAGTTGGAAGCAGAATCTAAATTTGTGATGTCATAGGTCACATGGTTCGTCAGCCATCTTGGATTGAAAATGAATAAATTTTAAAAATCTTCTTCTCCAGAAAGGCAAGACAGATTAAGCCGAAACTTCACACATATATTCCCCATGAGGTCCTTTCTCAAGTTTGTTAATTTGTTCTTGATTGGTCACATGGTTTGGCGGCCATCTTGAATTTACCTTAAAACCTTCAAACATCTTCTTCTCCAGAACACCTGATCTGATCAAGGGGAAACTTCACACCCCTATTGCACATGAGTAGGGAATACAAGTTTGTTAATTTCTAATTGATAGGTCACATGGTTTGGCAGCCATGTTGAATTTAAGAAAAATATTAAATAATGTTTTCTCTGGAACTGCTTAACCTATCGAAGCGAAAATTTGCGTCTGTCATCCTCCATGATATCTGCATACATGGTAAAAATTTTCAGCTCACAAGTTACATGGTTTGGCCGCCATCTTAGATTGAAGGATAAATATTAATTCATGTTTACTCTGGAACCACTACTTCTATATATGCGAAACTTCATATTTATAATTTAGGCTACATGTGAAACAAAAGTTTAAAATTTCAACCTGATCGGCCGTGTGGTTTGGCAGCCAGAATTATTTAATTATTTGAATCTGGTCGCCAGTAATAACGAAATTGAACGTTTTGTGCTGCCTGGTTCGTAACTCGTCTGTTCAGCGCCGTCTCGAAGCAGGCCTGTGTTTGTATCACCATTAAATAATGTTTTCTCTGGCACCGCTTATCCTATCAACGCAAAACTTTGCGACTCTGATTTAAGTCTCATGTTGTATCAGTTGTGTCAAAGGCGGACACTTCTGGGTACCCGGTCATCACTGCCAGCAGTTATAAAGTGGCAGTTCTAGTTTATTATTATGATTATTATTATTATTATTTTTTTTTACGGGCACGTACTAGTAGGAAGAGAGTTTGGTGAGTAGGGCAGGGTGCCAGACTGTCAAAAGCACGTGATATATCCAGAGATACGGCTCGGATTTCCTGTCTGGCATTAAGGGCTTCCATCCATTGTTGGGAGAGCAGAAGCAGCTTATCCAGGGCAGAGTGACCTGGTCTGAAACCAAATTGATGATCAGAAATCAAGCCATTGGAGAGGAGGAAGGATTTGATGTCTGAAGCGATGATGGATTCCATAACCTTGCTGATGATTGGGAGAAGGCTGATTGGTCTGTAGTTGCAGGGATCTGTTTTTGCACCCTTTTTGTGCAGGGCAGTGATGTTTGCTGATTTCCAAGCAGATGGCAGATGGCCTTGAGCAAATGAGAGGGTGAATAGAACAGAGAGAGGGTGAGCAAGAGGAGAGGAGCAGGCTTTGAGGACACGTGGGCTGATGCCGTCTGGACCGGTTGCAGAATCTGAGTCGAGGTTTGACAGAAAGCTCTCCACCTTGTCAGGAGAAAAGGACACAGAGTCCAGGGACAGTTGGGTGCGACTGGGTAAGGTGGGAAGAGAAAGCAATGGGTTTTGGACACAAGATTTAGCTGCAATCACCGAGTTTAGTCATTCAGCTTTTTCACGTGCGTTATCAGCAGTGCGGCCATTTGAGGTAAGGAAGGGGATGGAGGGAGAACATCCACCAGAAACAGATTTGATTCGACACCACCAGGATTTTGAGGAGGGAGAGAGGTTTGAGAGTTCAGACTTGAGATGAGAAAGATGTTGTTTTCTGGCTCTCCTGAGGGTAGATACACACTTGTTCCAAGCTTTATGGAAGGAACTGAGATTGCCCTCAGTTGGGTTTGCTTTCCATGAGGCAAAGGCAAGTTGTTTCAGGACCACTGTCTCACCACAAGCTTCAGTGAACCAAGGGCGGGAGGAAGCGTAAGACAACTGAAGACGAGAGGGGATACATCCGTGCATGAGGGAGAGCAACTTTCTTTGAAAAAAATTCCCAGGATGAGTTGATGTTGGAGAAAGTAGCGATAGGAGACCAGTCTGTAAGTTTGATGGCTGCTCGGAGACCCTGCCAGTCGGCTTGAGTGAAATGCCAGACTCGACGGCGGTGAGGTGGTTCTCTCATAACAGCCAGAGAGATGTCCACTTTGACAAGGACGTGGTCAGAAGAACCAATTGGAGCGGAGTAAGAGCAGCAGATATTGTCAGGGAAATTTGTCAAAATCAGATCCAGAAGAGATGGAGTACCATTGATTGAGATCCGGGTCGGGAAGTTGACCGATTGAGTCAGTCCCAAAGAGTCGCAGAAAGCTTTTGCTGAGGTGCCATGACAGGTGAGAGAGGTACCCACACCTAGCCAAATGGCATGATGACAATTTAAGTCACCACATATGAGTTAGAGAGTTTGGATGAGAAGATAGAAGTTGGTCCATGTTTTCAGATAGTGAGGTGTAGATGGAGTCATCGCTGTAAGGTGGATGGTACAGTACACATATAAACATGAGGTGGGAGTGGAGGGAAGCTGTAGCCAGAGGTATTCCTGGCAGTGTGGGGGAGTGAGGGCAGTGCATGGAGAGTGAGGAATAGAGTCTGATGAAGAGAGCAACTCCTCCACCAGGGCAAGGCTCAGGTCTGTCATACCGTAAGAGGGAGTAACCAGGGAGAGATACTTGGGAGTCAGACACGTCTTGGGGGAGGAAAGTTTCTGTTAGGCAGATTATGTCTGGTTTGTCAGTGGCAACCTGTATGGAAAGATCTGAAAGGTTTGAGCGAAGGCCCCGGATATGAGGTCCATACTTTTAATGAAGAGGTAGGGGAGGAAGCTTTGGGTGCAGGGGGTGGGGGGGAGGGTAGGACAAGGGACGAGGGGAGGAGGTAAGGAGTGTTGTTGAAAGAGTGTGGGGGATTGCAGAATAGCGAGAGGAGGGGCCGAATGAGAAGGAGAAAAGGCTCTGTGGTGCTGGGGGAGAGGGGGGACAAGAGAGGGGGAAGAAGGCAGTTGAGGATTTGAGGAGGTGGAGTGAAGAGATGGAGATGAGAGGGCAGTGGAAGGAGGCAGCTTTGTGGATGGGAGGGGGGGGCAACTTTGGGAAGGATGAGTGAGGGGGATGAATGGTGGGAGAAAGGTGAGGGGGGAGTTTTTGAGAGAGAGGTGGGAGGGAGGCTTGGAGGGAGAAGAGTGGGATGGTTGCTTTGAGAGTGAGGGGTGAGAGGAGTGAGTTGGCACTGAAGTTGGAAAAAAAGAATGGTTGATGGAAAGCGAACATTCAAAGCAAACTGGGGTTTTTTAAAGTTTTAAGTCAGTTTTTATTACCTCTGCCATCGAAGGTGAAGGAGATTATGTTTTCACCCCTTTCTGTCTGTTTGTGCACAGGATATGTCAAAAAGTTGCGCACGGATCCGGATGAAATTTTGTGAACAGGTTCATTGTGTGGCAAGGCCGAACTGATTAGATTTTGGTGAAGATCCGGGTTCAGATCCAGATACTAGAATTTTTAAAGTGATTCTTCACCATTGAGAGATCAGGTCAAAAATGATATAAAGCAGGATATCTCAAAAATGTGTTGATGGGTTCGGATGAAACTTGGTGGACATGTTGGGTGTGTGACAAGGAAGAATTGGTTCAATTTTAGTGAAGATAAGGACCTCGATCCGGATCTGATAATTTTCTCAGTGATTTTTCACCATTGAGAGATAGGACGAAACAGATATATAGCGTGATATCTCAATAAGTTGTGGACGGATTCAGATGAAACTTGGTGGACAGATTGGGTGTGTCACACGGACGAATAGATTCGATTTTGGTGAAGATCTGGATACGAGTTATTTAATTTTTAAAGTGATTCTTGATCATTGAGAGATTGGCCCAAAAATGATATAGTACTGTATAATATGATACTTCAAAAATGTATTGGGCCCGATATGTTCTCATGGATCAAGCATTACGTGGCGTATACGCTCTACCGAGTACCCTTCGAGTTTTTTAGGTGATTCTTCACCATTGAGAGATAGGGCAAAACCAGTATATAGCACGATATCTCAAAAAGCTGTGGACGGATTTGGATGAAACTTGGTGGACAGGTTGGGTGTGTGACCACGACAAATTGCTTCGATTTGGTGAAGATCCGAATCCGGATCCGACTAGTAGAAATTTTAAGTGATTCTTCACCATTGAGAGATAGGGCTCAAAAACGATATTTAGCATGATATCTCAAAAATGTATCGGGCCAGATATGGTCTCGTGGATCAGGCATTATGGGGTGGAGGTATGCGCTCTACCGAGTGCCATTGTAGTTTTGACTATGTCTTTACCTCTCGCGTTATTGCGAGGGAAGGGTATTCGAACATGGTGGCTGCCTGGCTCTGGAAGTGTATGCGTGCTGCAGATTTGCTCCAGTTATATATACAGCTCAATGGGTTTACCCTCGTGTCAAATTTTGCTTTCCTGTTTTATTAATTTTTACAAGCCCACAAATCCTGCTGCAATGTATGAGGTCGGAGTGTCAGGGAAAGATGAAATTCTAGTTACCAGTACCGGCCCGTAGGGGCGTAATCGATGACTGGATTGGGGCATTATTTCAATTAGATCGGACCAACCGTATCATAAATGGCCATAACTTGGGAAACATATTCAGGTCTCCAGTGTCAATTGTGACGTCATATCAAATGAAGAAGAATTGTGACGCCCCCTCTCACTCGCCCCCGCCTCGTCTCACCCCCCCCTCTCGCCTCCTCCTTTCTCCCACTCTCTTGAATTGACGCCCCCTCTCTCTCACCCCCCTCTCACCCCTAGTCTCACCCCTCCTCTATTCCTCCTCTCTCCCCCTCACCCCTAGTCTCACCCCTCCTCTCTCCCCCTCCTCTCTCGCCCCCACTCTCACACCCCCCTCATACCCCCTCCCCTCCCCCAGTCTCGCCCTTCCTCTCTCCCCTCCTCTCTCGCCCCCACTCTCATCCCACCCTCTCCCGTCCCCCCTCTCTCGCAGATATTGGTCGACAGATAAATGGCCGTAACTTGGAAACCGCTCGTCTGATTAATATCAAACCTCGAAAAGGCACATCTGCGGGTCCCCAGCAATATTCCTGGCAAGTTTCAATCAGATCGGACCGTCAATCGTGCAAAAAAAATTATAATAAATAAATAAACATTAATTGTGATGTCATAGCAACGTGTCCTGTCATTGGTCGACAGATAAGTGGCCATAACTTGGGAACCGCTCGTCCGATCGATATCAAACCTTGAAAAGGCACATCCGCGGGTCCCCGGCAATATTCCTGGCAAGTTTCAATGAGATCGGACCGGCGGTCGTCGAGCAACGGCGGTCGCAGACAGACAGACAGACACACAGAGATTGCTGGAATTATAGATAGATTCATATCCAGGCAACACTGTCAAGGTATACGTTCTGTATTCTGGATATTTTCTGAATACTTAAGATTGAGTGTCATAATGAGTGAAATGCACATGAATATGAAGGAACAAAGTGCAAGAATAACTGAAATGTAGTAAGCAACTCGGGAAAGGTAATTAATAAATTTCCCATTTCTGTAACAGGACATTCTGACCAGGGTACACGTCGTGTGCATTGTTTCTATTGAAAGCCACGTCATATCTAAGACTCTTCGGTGGACAAATATTTATTTGTTGGTGGTGCATGTAGTCATGCTGTGTAGTCTGAACACGATGTGTCTGCCTAACTTCACTTGTTTATTGATTGATTATTTCAAAGAAATGGCTGTTAATTTGTTGTGTACTCGCTAAAGTATCGTGTGAAGGTTGAGATGCATCGTCTGTAGTGGAGGGGAATATACATATGTCATGACAGAGATAGAGAGCCTCCTATCAAGCAGATGAGTGGCAATCAACACGTAGTACTAATGCACATTGCCTCTGTTTTGTCAATACTTAAAAAATTTCAGAATGTCTTACCTTCATTCTCTCGAGCATTTCTAACAACACCTGACGATGTTTTTAATTTGACAGGTGAAGCTCGTGTGCATGCACACTGCACAGCTGAATGTCGTGTCCTCGGCCACTCCGACCGTTGCTGGATGCCACCTGAGGCCATACTCAAACCATCTGCTGATATCACATCATGCTTTAAAGAGGGTCAGGCACCAAAAATGGCTGCGGATTGTAGTCGAGAGCTTAGTCCTGCGCTCGACAGAGAGATGGAGGTCGTTGCCCGTCCGACGCCTGCCATGCTACATGGCGACAGTACCTTGGGACGAGCCCGTGGCGTGCCGGCAGGAAGCTCCGAGGCCGAGCAGTTGACAACTTGTGGAGAACAAAACTCACACACAATGCATCGTGTGCCAGGAGCAATAGCGAGCGAACGTGCCGGGCGCATGCAGAACGCCTGTGGCACGCTTGAACGCCGTGCTGAAAAACAGACATTCGCAACCTTTGGAAAGGCACCGCCAAGCGAATGACCATTTGCTTTCCACGCGATACGATGCTCTTTCTGCTGACCCCCGCCACCTGTTTCTGGGCACCTCCATGACCTTGGATTGTTTATACCTTGTGGAAGAAATAATTTTGTTTTTTCCAAAATGGTTCCCCATTGATTTGAAGTAATCGTTTTTATAATCATTATTGTATTTCCTCATCGTTTATAAATGTTGTTGGTGGTGGTGTTATTATTGTCATTATTACAAAGTTCTCTGTGCTCAACATGTAAAGAGATTTAGCATTTTGCTTGAGATGACCGCTCCACTGGGTGACTTGCATTGTTGTTCGAAAAACCCTTTCAATACTTTCACATTCCTGATTTAAACCTGCTTTAAAAGGACTGCCTTTGTGAAAGTATTTGTAATTCTGATTGAAGAAACTCCAGCACAATGGAGGTTTCATGTCGGGCCCAGGCCATTAGTCTAGCTGAACCATTTGACCTGAGCATTATGCATAAAGAATCTGCGATGCTCTTTGGCTTCAAAAGATCATCTCGTTCGTAATTTCATCATGAGGATGATCATTGACAGCGTCTTCATCAGCGGCAGCAGAATATTTTTAACAATCACCTTTGATTACTCCATTGTACCTGTTCTCAAATACGTGGGGGGCACTGGATGGTCCTTTCATCCTCATCATGTCCACCACGTAGCTGAGACCATCCTATTCATTATTACGATTATTGCTCACTTTAATTGGTATTATTTGCCAGCTGCCAGAATCGCTAAGAAGTGAGTTGTTCACAATTGAATTTGTGATTTGATATCATTGGTCTGAGGTTTAAAAAAAACAAAAAAAAAAAAAAACATATTAACTCTTCTAATGAATAGCAACTAAAATCGGCCAAGCAATCTCAAATTGATCAATTCTCAATGATTACGAAGCCCTCTTGACATGGAGCACAGAATAACAATTTCTAAAAAACAAGAGCCTTGTATGTGCCTACCAAACCATTTTTCATTCATTCTCACATTCCAAGCTTGTGGGCTGGAGGTATGCACACATGCCATGAAAGAGAAAAGGTAAATGACAGAAGGGTGTTCTATGATGGGATTTGATTGGGAATGCTTGGCCTGTACAAGTGCATTATGGAGAGAAGGAAACGCTGCAAGTTTGCAATTGCTATGTTGCCCCAGTTAACAATGGTACAGTAATGCTGTATCGTTAATTAAATTACTACTCCGAGTTTGAAGAAAGTGTGAACACTAACTTGTGACCCTGAATGCCATTGTGATCTCTGTTTGTTTTGACATCAGAATCTGCTTATACAGGCAAACGGTGTCATTGAGACCTCTCCTGTTAATTGGATAAGAACACCTTTCCTCTCTCTGTGTGTGTCTCTGTCTTTCTTTCTCTTTCTCTGTGTCTCTCTCTCTCTCTCTCTCTCTCAAGCCTCCACAGTTCCAAAGCCCAGCCTCTTGTCTCACTGTGCACCGCTTGCCTTTCCTGTGCCTTTGATTGCGAGATAATTTGCGCCGTCTGTACTCCTACTCATGTGGCCTCTTCCTCATTCTGGTGCGAAAAGTTTTGGTTAAGGGAGATGTGGAGACACACAAAAAAAAGACAGAAAAAGAAATGAAATTGCATTAATTACTCCTTGCCTCAATTAGTTGTCACAGATTGCAGACGAGATGGGAATTGTATTTTCCCAAACAGTTCAGTGCATTGTGAGATTTTAAAGATGATGCATTCCTACTGTCTCTTATTACCCATGTACCTTGTGGCATTTTGTATGTGTGTGTGACAATCATCTTATTGTCGTACAGTTAACTGTTAGCACTTTAACTTGGAGATTATTTCGTTTTTGTAGAAATCGCTGGGGTGACGAGTGGCTTGTTTGGTGTTGGTCGTGGAGTGTGTTAGCCCATTCACATGCTCTTCATGATGAGGTCAACATTTTGGATGTAACATTTGTGTTTGGATCGACCGATCCATTCCCAAGCAAGAATTTGCTTTTGTTTTTTTTTTTTCGAGTTTCTTTCCACCTCGCACAATTAGTTACCTCATAAAATGAACTTTAACTTCAATTATCTTCTGCAATCCAGTACTGACTTATCAATGCTTGCAAACACAGTGATAGCGGAAAACCCTCATCCGAGTTTTTTGGTCCTTTCACATCCCTATTTATTTAAAACGCAGCAATCCTATATGAGAAGTCGATGCTTGACCTGCAAAGTTGTCCGGCTACCTGCTGCACTCAAATGGCTAGTCTTGAGTTGTACTACAGTCGGACAACGCAAAAGCATTGCTACGACACCTCACTTAAAACGGACTTCCAATGTCGCTGCCACTTAAGAAAGACGGGAAATATTATACGTACGTAAAAAAAACTTATTTAAAGGATCAAATCGGATTCACTTAAATCCTTCCGTATTTGCAATAGGATAGATAGTGTTGCCACGCAAACCCAACGTTCGAGCTGGAAACATTCTTCCAGTAATTCATCGTTCAGCTGGAATGTATCATGGAGCTCTTCTCAACACCTTTAAATTGCTCAAATGAGTAGTGCAACCACTCTTGCCACTCGAATAACCTTCCCTCACCTAATTTCCAGTTCGTCGATACTTTCAAGCTGGTGTCAATGAAGGAAAAGTCTTATTTTGATATTTTCAAAGAAGGGATCTTTCCTTAACTTCCTCTATTCCTGCCATCGTATAAGCGGTAGTTTCTGTATTGATGATTATTAACCACATTTTGCTATAATCTCATATTACAAATTTGGTGTGCAGTTTTTGTGGTATTTAGCTGTGCGCCAAACTGGCATCCAAAGAGGCAATTCCAACAGGACAATGTGCCGCGCGTGCTCGAACCCTGCAATACCCTGCCGTGCATTGGTTGCAATCACTGAGCAATTACTCTGTTTTGATGTGAAATAACTTTGAACTTGGTTGAGCGCTGCTTCTACTGTAAATAGCGACCACATGTTTATGGGCCTTCGATGTGAGAGACCCAATCGCTCGTTTGGAATGTGTTGATGTGGCAGGTGCCATGTTATTTTGTATGTTGTTGTCTCGGCACACACACACGGTGTGTGGACTGGATTTAAAGTGTCTTCACCTGTGTTTTAGCCCCAACCCACAGGCCTTGCCACCTTTTTTGATGTTCTGTGCTAGTTTTGTTTTGATGGGGGTTTTCCAATGCGTTAGAAATAAATAAGTAAATAAATAAATGGTGATGTTTCTTTTTCTCTTTCTTTTACCAAACCTATTGTGTCTGATGCCATTTTTCCTTCATATGACCCTCAATAAATGGCTTATTTAAATATCCAATGAGACCAAATGTGTAATCTTGTTTCCAGAGGAATCTATATGGAACTATTCTTTGCGGTGAATATCATGTTCGATGAATAAATGTGCCATTTTTAAACATAACGAAATTGGTTTCATATCGATCAGTAGCTCCAATGATTAAAACCAAATAACCATTGTGTCTTACATGGAAACAACACCATAACACTCTGCTGCTGTCGTCACCAGGGAGTACAAGTGGACGTATTTCGAGCTTAAAAATGTCCTGGACTATGAATAGGTTGTTGAACAAATAAATCATCACGATTGCTTCACCCAATACTGTTTTTTGCAACACAACAAAATTAACAACTTAAAGAGTGAGGGGTGGGGTTGGGGGGGGCAACAGCAAGACTATGGGACATAATAGACGAAGATGGACAAACAAAGGATGCGTATAAAAATGAGGGGCAGGGTTGAACAATATCTGAAGACAAGAAAACTCAGGAAGAAAAAAAGCTGGAAATTTGGGTGGTGAGGGGGGGGGAGTTAATAGGGCTTGAAAATATCATGGTTTAGGGATTGGGGATGATCTGAGATGTTGGTGAACAGCTATCTTGAAGACCTGGATGGAAGAATAAGATTGAAGAGAATGTGGGAGTTGGTTCCACAGGTGGAAAAAAAAAGAGAAACAAATAATAAGTAGAGGCAAACTTAGTTTTTTTTTTTGTTTGTTTGTTTTTGCACATTTCTTATGTATTGCAGTGATCAAGCAGATGGAAGATGGCCTTGGGTAAATGAGAGTGAAAAGGGCAGAGAGAGGATGTGGAAGAGTAGCAGAGCAGTTTGTTTTTAATCACACGTGAGCAGATACCTTCTGGTCCAGTTGCAGAATTAAAGTTGAGGGTTACCAGAAACTTTCTCCACTTTCTTCGGTGCGAAAAGACTTCAGCATCAGTTGCATGTCACTGGGCAGGGTGGGTACAGAGAGTGAGTGGTTGGGGACAGAAGATTTGGAAGTAATCACAGAATTTAGGCATTCAGCCTTCTCATGAGTGGGGTCAGCTGTGGTGCAATTTATGTGAGGGAAGGGATGGAAGGGGGGCATACTCCAGAGGCAGAACTAACAAGCTGCCATCCTGTTTAAGAGGAGCAAGATAAGTTTGAAAGCTGGTGTGGGGAGAGTCAGAATGTGACCCTGAAGTCTTATGCGAGATTACATAAATAGTGAGGCAGATATGTAACATTTTTTGGTGGAGTTGTGCACTTCTGGAAAGAAGCATGAAACTTTGCCCTGGGGGGGGTTTGGGTATGCTGATTTCAAAAATTGCAGGAACCACGATGTCACTCCAGCGGTTCTCGCCAAAAATTAAGAAATTCAAAATGGCCACCACAAAAACACATTTTTGCCCATAAAACGGCTCTCGCCCGATTGCCTTGATCTTGATGTCTATACCTATGTTTTTGAGGTCAATGAATCCAATAAAACACATGAAAAGACTCAACCTACATCTTCATGCTGAAAATTTGAAAATATTGCTGTTACAACACTAATTTTCATAGAAACGTATCATAGTGATTTGCACCTAACCTTAATTCCTTAAATAATTGTGTTCATGCCACTAGAGCAGAAACCTGGTAAGGCTTGAATTTAGCACATTCTTGATGTTATTCATGCACCATTGTCATATAAATGCATAGCAAATTGTGTAAATGTACATCTCTACACAATGATGTACATCTCTTCTCAAGGATGTATATATCATGCCAGGCTAGAGACAGTGATATGGATGCTTTCTTCAGGCATGAAAATCATGCCTGGCCTCCATCATTGGCAGCGAATCACATCATGCACCAATCAAGCAAATCAGACTTGATGGAATGTTTGGAATCATTGGTACCTCAAGCAGAATCTGTTCCAAAAGTGGATGTAAAAATTGTTGATGGCGCTGCTCTTGTGCACATACTCGATCCGAAGAAGTCAAAAGCTTCTGTCAAAACTTTCAAGGACTACTCACAACTGGTGTTCCTGCCATATTTGGAATGCATGCTCCAGGATGTTGTTCGTTTGGATGTAGTCTGGGATGAATACAAGGACAGCCTCAAGGCACAGACAAGACAGAACTGTGGATCTGGAAACGATCTCAGAGTTGCCAACAACACAAACATGCCTATCAACTGTAAGAATTTCCTGCATTGTGATTCGAACAAAGAGAGTCTGTTCAAACTCCTAGCCAGTGCAATACAGGAGTTTCAACCCCCCCCCCCCCCCGAACGGAAACTAGTCATCTCTACACATGGCGAGAAGGTTGTTTCATCACCCATATCCAATCTCTCGGACTTGTCCTGCACTCATGAGGAAGCGGACACACGGCTCCTGTTTCATGCTTTCAATTCATTAAATCACGGATTCACCAAGCTGATGATACATGCTACGGATACCGATGTGGTGGTTATTGCAATTGCTGTGGCAAGTGTCTTAAAGGAGTCTGAAATATGGGTGGCATTTGGTCATGGGTCTAAAGTACGGTATATCCCCTGTCACCGGATTTCACCTGAATTAGGTGATGATGCATCTTGGGGTCTTCTGTTTATGCATGCAATATCAGGATGTGATACTGTTTCTGCCTTCTTTGGAATTGGAAAGAAAACAGCTTGGGCAGTATGGCAAAGTATGCCTCAGCTTACACCTACTTTCGTTAGTTTATCTCGTGCTCCAGCTCAGATATCCCAGGATGATATGGACCAAATAGAAAGATATGTTGTTCTCTTGTATCAGCGAACATCTGCACTTTGCCATGTGAATGAAGCCAGGAAGCAGTTGTTCACTAACAACCGTAAGATGGAAAACATTCCTCCAACATTACATGCCCTAGAACAGCATGTGAAAAGGGCTGTTTATCAGGCAGGGGATATCTGGGGACAGTCACTTGTAGGAAAGCCCAATGTTCCATCACCAGATATATGGGGCTGGTAGAGAGTGAAAGATGATTCCCCATGGACTCCATGCTGGTCGACTCTGCCAAAGGTTGTCAAGAACTGTTGAAATGCAGATGCAAAAAGGAATGCACGAAAAGATGCACTTGTGTCAAAGCAAAACTGCCATGTACACAGTTGTGCTTCTGCTCGGGACAGTGTAACAGAGAGCAAGTATATCTTGGCCATGTGAACATAACACTACAGTGACATAGTGACTGATATGTCAGAGTAATTTGACAACATTTTAAATGGACACATTTGCTGCACCCTTAGCACATGATTTTCCTAGTTTTTCCATCATATAGTTCCTGCAGTATTGAGAAATACATATTCTAAAGGAACTACATGTGTTGTACCTGATCATTCCATGGCTGAATAGTACAGAGTTAAGCCTGCCTACTGGAGCAATGGTAAACCCCTGGTGGTAATTCTTGGAATTTGTTGTGTAGCATAGGTGTCCTTTTAACAGAACGAATGACACAATTGGATCCTTTAAACTCATAATAATTGTATTGGTGCCAAGATGGCAATCGGTGCACTCACTTTTGATGTTGACTGTTGTAGGAAATTGCGGTATGGGAGTTTTAATTTTTTTTTTACAATAAAGATATATGTTGTCTTCACATGTGTTTTATTGGATTCCTTGACCTCAAAAACATAGGTATAGACATCAAGATCAAGGCAATCGGGCTACTTAGAGCCCTTTAATGGGCAAAAATGTTTTGCGGCGGCCATTTTGAATTTCTTAATTTTTGGCGGTAACCGCTGTAGTGACATCGTGGTTCCCGCAATTTTTGAAATCGGCACACCCAAAAACCCCCAAGGGCAAAGTTTCATGCTTATTTCCAGAAGTGCACACCAATTTCACATATCCGCCCCACTAAAAGGGTTAGATAATTCTTTAGATTACATAAAGATTATGTTAGATAATAATAAAGAATGAGGGCTGAAACCAATAATTTTTATATCTATTAATCCCCCGTTGTCCTCGATAGAGCCGGACCTGGGGCCACCACTCACAATTAATGTTGAGGTACGGTGGGTTGTTTTAGAACCTCGAACGCCACCCAGTCAACCACGAGTTCCAGTGTTCACCATCTAATTATTCTGTTGGGTAGTCGATCTCGTGGAAAAAAAAAAATTTTTTGAAATTTGTTCTACCCTGATCAGTATTTCCGTCGATATGTTTGTCTGTCTGTCCCTCTGTTCGGTCCAGTGCTCCGTTAATACAATGGCGATTTTGATGAAACTTGGTTGGTAGGTTCCTACCATGACCCAGTTGTGTGCAAATGAGAACCGTTGCTATGAACACCACCGTTGCCAAGCAAAGGGACTGAAATTTTTGAAAAAAAAATCAAAAAAAATTTTTTTGAAAATCAAAAATCGGGCCACGAGCGACTGGGCAGTTCATTCAGCGATATTGTCAAAAATTTCCAGCCGGATAAGATAGACTTTGAATGAACCCTGGTCGAAAACAATAAAAAAAATGAAGTTGGTTATATCTCAGACACTATGAGTCAGATATACATGAAACTGGTATGGTAGGTTCATGGTATGTGCTAGTTATGTGTGAGAAAGAACTGTTGCTATGGACCCCTCCGTTGCCTAGCAACGGCCAAAAAACCTCGAAATGTGGGGGTATTTTAACGAAAAAAACAATCTGCAGCATTAACCCTTGAAGCTAGAATCATGAATTTTCTTGTGCTTAATCCTCAGGTCATTCCCCATCGAATCAGGTTCTATTGGGAAGGCGAATACCCATGTCCACCTACCGGCTTGTTTAACTCGAGGTTACATGGTTACCTGAGCGGGGAGCGCACCCTTGGCAAAGCACCAATATTATCCGATTAGATTTTAATTAGGGCAGCCGAGCGGTTTTTGGTCAAATCTGTGGTAATTACCTCCCAGTCTATCTCGGTTTGAACAATGCTAGACCAATGGAAGGAAAGGACAAACAGACAGGTTGGAAATCGACAAATAATTTATTAATAAAATTAATAAATAAAAAGAACTTTATTTTCTGAGGTAAATAAATGAATTAATTTCAAAGCAAAATCAATCAAAATGCCAGGAAAGAGACAAAGAGCAGATGCCTATCAGGGGTTGACTTACAGCAAAACACAGACAAGGGTACCCAACAGATCATTCGGGGGGGAAGAATCGTCTCGCTCACTAGAAAGTCGTCCATGAAGTGAAAACGTCCTGAAACGTGTGCGTGTCACGTCCGTCGCCAGCATCCAGCTTTGCCATGCACCCTCTCGTGAACAGCCTTGAACACCAGTTGATGTCTGGAGGGCACCGACATCGTCTGTTGCGGGTTTAGACCCTGGTGGTGGTGAGCGACCCATGCCTCACTTGTTGGCGGCGTTGCTCACACCGACATGCGCACCACACGCTCGCTTCCTTGTCTTTTGCGTGCTTACACCCGCTTCTTGCTCGCTTCTCAAGCTTACTTCGCGTGCTCTTTTCCCTCCCTGGCTTTCTTTTGCCCCGCTTTCTTTCGCCTTCACTTTTTCCTCTCCCTCAGAATGGACCTCCATTCGTTTTATATCTGTGGGCCGTCTCCGCTGGGCAGTCTGCCCCAAGCTCACCCCGCCCCACGGTTACCATAACGACCCGTGCGCTCTCAAAAAAGGCGGGCATCGGAGCTCGCGAAATAAGGTTGCCGAGGAAGAATGAGGGTGGGCTTCAGAGCTCTCGAAAGAACATTGCTGAGTAAAAATGAGGGTGGGCTTCAGAGCTCGTGAAAGAAATGTGTGTAAACGTGTCTGTCGGAAAGAAAAAAAAGCTTCCCATAAGAGAGGGGATCTATACTTTACCCTTCTCAATGCATCACATTTAAGATCCCATTAGACATGGGGATGGGGCTAATCTGAACATGTATTTAAGGAAATAACTGACGACCAGGATGTGTGGATGCATTCATCAGATCGGATTCTGAAATCCGTAACTATATATATATATATATATATATATATATATATATATATATATATATATATATATATATATATATATATATATATATATATATATATATATATATATATATATATATATATATATATATATATATATATATATATATATATATATATATATATATATATATATATATATATATATATATATATATATATATATATATATATATATATATATATATATATATATATATATATATATATATATATATATATATATATATATATATATATATATATATATATATATATATATATATATATATAGCCTGGTGTTGGCGTCGTGGCTAGGGTAGCGGCTTGGAATCCAAAAGGTCCTGAGTAGGCACAGCAACAAACGGAACATGATCCATAGAGGTTGGACAAAAATGTTATCAAAGCTTTTTCACCTGAAATGTCTTCATTGGTGGTATGTCTCATCATAAAAAACCCCACCCAAATCCACCCATGGGAAACCTCGTTTTGACCTCAAATCCAAGATGGCCAACATTGTACAGGTGCAAAACTTAAAATGGACCCAATTTTGGAAAGAAACAACATAGAAACACTTTTAACTAATTTGAGGACTGCCGTTCGTTTAGTGAAATTTTCGGAACCATTAGAGGTCACGATTATGTATTAAGGTCAAGGTCATTGTAAAATTTAATCAAAATTTGATGTCAAAGCTCACCAAATGACGCGTATTAGCCTGGGAAAATCGCTCAGTGTGGCATCATCACCTATAGATCACATTAGTTAACTCATTCGGCCCGAGACCCATCAAAATACGGGTTTCTGGCCAAAGTGTTGGGGATGAGACCCATATATATATATATGGGTTATTATGACGTTATGTGACGAAATGTAACATTAAGACATCATGGACGTCATATAGCATTATGCCATCATGCACGTTGTTAATCTCCTCTCTAATGCTAATTCGACCCTCAATCTGAATGCAAACCCCACCCAGATCCCACCCTCAACACCCATTGGTGCTTTGGAGCGACATTAGTGCTTCAGTCTCAGTTTCTGCAGAAACGCGTCTAACCATGAGTAAGAAAGCTTTCCTTGCCAACACATCAAACAAGCAGGCCCTCATGAACCTCCTTGCAGAGGATATGGTCAAAGCAGACATCACCGTTGAGGATGCAGAAGGGATGCTGACTACAACATCTGTATGCCAGCATGTTTGTCTGTGAAGAACAGTCAAACAGCCATTGTCGCAGAAGATTCTGACGTATTTCAGTTGATGATACATCATGCTGATGCCACAGATAACAGTGATAACCGGTACATGGTGACCGCAAAACAGACGGTGTGCATCGCAATGTTGAAGAAGAAACTGGATCCTGCCCTCTCGGAAAGTCTCCTCTTCCTGCACGCTTTCAGTGGGTGCGATACCACATCAAAGCCATATGGAATCGGCAAAGTGACTGTTTTTACGAAGTATGCAGCACTGAGCAAGTCAGCCACCGTTTTTATGTCTCCGTCTTCATCGAAACAGGACATCGAACAGGCAGGAGAAGATGCCATGCTGGAGATATATGGGTGCACTACATCACTAAGCCTCAACGCAGCAAGGGTGACGAAGTTCCAATTGAAGGTAGCTACTTCTACACAATATGTATCTCCAGAAAAGCTTCCGCCGACGAGTGACGCAGCCACCTTTCATAGTCATCGGACTCATCACCAAGTGCAGGGATTGGCATGGCAATGATATCGCCTCTGCAGTTTGGGGTTGGAAAGCCACTCCCCATGGTCTTGTGCCTATCAGGATGACTCAGCCAGCAGCACCAGAGCGACTCAAGATAATTCGGTGCAATTGTGGTGGCCAGTGTGACAAAAAAACATGCACCTGCCGCAAGAATGGACTACAGTGCACACCAGCTTGTGGCCAATGCAGGGGAATAACATGCATGAATGTGCCACATGTGGACAATCAGGATTTAGATTTCAATAATAATACAATGGATTGACATTAAAAAAATTATCACTCGTACAATATCATTTAAGTGATCAGGCATAGTAAACTTTGTTGTTAGACACCTTAACACGAGTTTCAAAATAATGTCACTGCAAGGTCACAAAATCTGTTTGGATTCTTACTTATTTGGTTAAATTTGGCTATGATTATGATCTCGATGCCAATCTCATAAATAAGTGAATGGACATCTTGAAAGAGTCCATTGAAAATGATACATCCAATGTACTTTATTTTGAGTCGATTTGCATCATTTTGATCAAATTTGACCTTGAATTTATCACATGATCTTGATATCCAATCACCTCAAAACTATTACTAAATGAATGAGCATCTTAATGGTATATGTGGCAATAACAACCAATATATTTTATCAATAACTATCATTTTGGCATAACTCTTGATACAATTTCAGTCAAATTTAGCGTTGCTTTGGTCAAGTTTAACGTTGACCTTGACTTTGATATCTAACGATCTTATAAGTATCACTAAACGAATGGGGGTCCTCAAATTAGTTGAAAATGACACCTTAAAAGTGTTTCTGTTGTTTCTTTCCAAAATTAGGTCCATTTTAAGTTTTGCACCTGTACAATGTCAGCCATCTTGGATTTGAGGTCAAAACGAGGTTTCCCATGGGAGGATTCGGGTGGGGTTTTTTTTTCTGATAAGACATATCGCCAATGAAGTCATTTCAGGTGAGAGTTTTGATAACATTTTTGTCCAACCTAAATCGTTCATTGCTTAGACTAGAGTTCAAGCCCCGTTGGCCGCTTGAATTGATACACACCAGGAGGTTGACTCAGCCTGTCATCCTTCCGAGGTCGGCGAAGTGAGTACCAGTGTATGCCCCGGTTAAAATAGGTGTACCATATCCCTGTGTCATAAGAGGCGACGAGGGTTGCGTCAGGAAGGACATCCGGCGTAAAACCTGTGCCAAATCACTATGCAGATCATACGGATGATCCGCTCTGGCGACCCCGAACGGGAGCAGCCGAAAGAATATATATATATATATATATATATATATATATATATATATATATATATATATATATATATATATATATATATATAGAGGATAAATGGGGCTTCTGAAGAATCCATGCAAATGAAAGGGGAAAAGGGGGAAAACTCTGAATTAACCCCAGCAAAAACCCAAAACAGGAGAACGATTCCTCCCCCTCCCATACAAATGAATCGGGGAACTCTCTGACAACCCCTAAAAAAGACCTTAAACAGGAGAATGATTTTCTCCCTCTCCCATACAAACTAATGTTAAATTGAGACTGATTTTCTCCCCCTCCCATACAAGCTCATGTTAAATTGAGACCATCTCAAGACCCCAAAAACTCAAAATAGGAGAATGATTCCCCACCCCACCCCACCCCCTCTGACTCTCAGCCCATCAGGTCAAAATAGGATACTGATCTCTGTCCCATTGAGCACATGTTAAACTGAAACTTACCGATTTCCTTTTATATCTTCATTCCACTCAAAGAGTGATCCAATGAATGGGAAAGTTTTAAGTGTTTTCAGTTTGTGCCATGAAAATGAGGAAGTGTTCTGGGACAGTTGTGTTGTGAAAAATGAGGAAGTATTCTGTGAGAGACAAAGCCTCGTGGTTATATTTTAAATCTGAACACCAACAGGTTTTTAAATGATAGGTTTTATCAAAATCATTCAATGCATTTTCATGTTAAAATGAATCAGATTGCTTGAGAACGTATCGCACACGTCTTTCCCAAGCTGCCTCACCCAAAGTCATTTCCGATCTGGTACACGCCCTGGATAATCCATTGTTTTGTAATATCCCATGACGTCATGACTCACGGTTTACATAAACCAAACTGTGTGCCGAGTGCGATGCATTCACAGAATGGATTATACAGATTCGTACGACAACCTTAAGGATCATTCATTTTAACAAGATGACAGGTGAGATTTCACAACCCAATTTATTATTTAAAACAGAATTAAATCACTGTACGACCAATAATTATTGTATGTCTTTTCCTAACAGGATGTCCCCAATAAGAGTTTCGTTCAATACAAATGTGGAGAACGAATTATCTGATTTACATCTTGAATGGATACAAATGAATGACTTTCTTGAAGATATTCGAAATTTCAGGAATGAGCTGAACAATATTATTTTTGCCTGGGAACAAGTTCTCTCATGCCCCTTGACCCCAAGTCTAAGGTGAGAAACACAAACATGCATGTGTGTTTGTGTGAGCGTGTCTGTCTCTCGCTATATATATATATATATATATATATATATATATATATATATATATATATATATATATATATATATATATATATATATATATATATATTGTTGCGGATTCGCGCCCGCCGGCGTGCGAGCGGCCACGTAACTCAAATCGCGGCACGTCGCCCACCGGACGGACAATCCCGTCGTGACCCTCTAGGACTAACGCCGGGAACTAGTCACGGGTGGGCCTTTCGGCCTCACCACGATCGTGCCAATCGGCACCCCGCGTGGGATAGGGTTGCTCGCCAAATTCGACCTACCTAAGTACCCACACGGAGGGTAGACCGGGCGATCGCACCTCGCCGCAGGTCGACTTCGGACACGGGCCACTTTAAGCGACCCGTTCCGTACTATCGGGATAACTGAGCGGTGTTATCGTCAACCTCGACAGTTCGATTAATTATTGGGCGTATTTAGCCCACGACCAACCCTTTACGTGAAGTAAGATGGAGATTCAATAAAAGAAAAGACGAAGCGAAACGGGAAAAACAGTTCAACATAAAGCACATTTATTCCGCGGCAAACGGAAAGCACACATATACAATTATGCACCAAAAGCAAATGTACAAGTAGAAGAAACACAACAATTATGCACCAAAAGCAATTGCAGCAAAAGAAACACAATGCAGATCTACTACCGACTACCGAGCACATGGCAACACTTATACAGTTTTACTTCACAGACGGCGCCGACAACACATATACTCAAAGCAAAAGAAAAAGGAAGGGGCCACCCTCATCGACAAGGGGGCAGACGGGCCTGGGGCCGAGACCGCGTCGAGCCTACCCGTCTGGTGATGAGCCGCAAAATGGCGGCGGCGCCCCGACTCCGCGGGCCTCGCTGGCACTGCCTGGAATGGGGTGGGAACGGGGCCCCCTTCTCACACTATCTCAGCGCGGGGGGAAACAGGAGGGGGTTGTTGATGCTCGGGGGAATGAGGATATCTCGCTGGCTTAGGTTCCGCGACGAGCGACTCCACCGCGACCTCGGTCGCGTTACCGGCCTCCCCTCTCCGCAGCTCCCCGACTCTGACATGAGCGCAGACCTCCACAAAGATCCTTGGCTTCTCCAGCCTCCCCGGACCCCGACAGACACTCTCTCGACTGCCTTCGCCGCCGCCGCCACCACTCTCCAACTCTCCCACTCTTCTCAACTCCGTCCAACTGCCTTCGCCGCCGCCACAACTCTCCAACTCTCCCACTCTCCACTCTTCTCAACTCCGTCCAACTGCGATTCAGAAACTCTTTTTCTGACTTTTTGCTCCACGCTCGGCGCTTTATAGTGCGACAGGAGAAACCATATGCAGATTTTTGGATCAGGAATGGCTCGGGGGCGGAGCCACGCTCCCCATTGGACAGAGGAAAAGTGGGCGTGAATCATTCTTGATCTGTGAATCTGCATATAGCGATTATACTCCGACGCGCCTGGAGGCGGGGCCAAATCGCCCCACGCTCGCTGATAGGATGGAACAGAAGTGGGCATGAATCATTCTTGATCCGATTTCTCGGAAAGGCTGGTGTTTTTGCACCCGCTGCTCGGTGCGCGCCCTGTATGAGTCCAGGATCGGTGCCCACAAGCGGCGCGGGAATGGCGGTGATGCGATGGTTGCGAGAGCGAGATGTGACGGTAAAGGTCGTGGCTGTTGACGTTGTTGTTGTTGTGAAGCGGCGTTGCGGTTGGTGGTTGTTGTGTGATGGCTGTTGAGACGTGGTTGGTGGGGCTGTGGTGGTAGTAATGGCGGCTGGTCCAAAATAAAGATAGTAAAAGAAAAACGGCTATCTAAAAGGGTCGCAGCCCGAATGAATGACATTTATTCCCTCGAAACAACGGGTTTGGGCTAACTACACATATACTTAGAGATATCTCACCTACGGGACCTGAATGGTGGTTTGCGAATTTCGTCAACCACAACACTACCCCCTCCCCTTTTTACAGACTCGTCCCGAGTCATCAAATTTTCGTGTGCCATCATGTGTAGTTCTCCCCTAGTACATTTTACCTACGGATCCCTGAGTGCGACATTCATGGTATTCGTGTCCCCAAAATAAATAACCTGAGGGCTGAGTAACTACCTAAACAAACTCACTCACATGGACGACTTAAATAAAATTGCCGGCGCTAAGACATACATGCCGGGGGCGCACTCATATTTACAGTACATCTTAACCTTAACTTACAAATTTTACACTAAACCATGGCCCAGGATCAATGGTCTCTGCAAAAAGAAAGCAGTTTGCAGGGAGCCAGGCTGCTCGCATGAAGTCTCTGGCTCAAACAATGCAGGTGACAGGGGACGTGGCCAGCTGCTCACACGCAGTCCAAGGCCTTCCCTTTTGAACTGAACGCAGTGAACCACAACGGTGCATGGGCTGCACAAACGCAGTCTCCGTGCCAGCTCAAGCGGCACACGCAATGAACACAACGGATCGATGGATGAATGGATGGACGCAAACACGGTGCACGGGCCGCCACTGCAGGCCCGGGTTGTAGCTGCCAACAGGGCAGTTCTTGCAGCTTGCAAACTGTTGCTTTGATCCTGGCGCACATGGAAATGAACAGGGGGGGGGGGGGCAAAGCAATATTGAACGGGGCTGGTGAACAGGGGCAGTGGGCATGGCATGGCAAAAGTGATCAGGCAAACACAGCCTGCAGATGAACTGGCCGGCACAGGCCTTGAAGCACAGCAGCTGCAGACAATCCGACCGGCACAGGCCTTGCAGCACAGCAGCTGCAGACGATCCAGCCGGCACAGGCCTTGCAGCAAAACAACAGCTGCCGATGAAGTGGGCCGGCCTTTGCCTTGCAGCAACGCAGCCAGCAGATGAAGCTGGCCAGCCTTTGCCGTTCAGTGGAGGGAGTGCGGTGGTGCTGGCCACTCGGAAGGTGGGCTCGGACCTACCCTACGGTCTCCCTCCCAACCTATCGCCTTTGCCTGTCACTGTCTATACCCACTCCCTTAATTTGTCAAACCCCAATTTATTTTTTTTATGTTTACTTCCCCACTATAAATCGTCCCCTAACCCCCTTTATCGTCCTTGCTCGGCTAACCTATCTCGTCAGCTAGCCTACTCCCAACCCCTACGTTCCCTTCCCGGAGAGGAACAAGGGAGAGCTAGCGTCCTGTGCCGAGGCCCAACGAAGCCTCAGGATGGCCTCCCCAGAGTTCAGCGATCTATAACCAAAGTGGGTCCAGCGGCCCACAACAAGAGCGAGGGGATGGATGGTGCGGAGGGGTACACTTCCTAATCTACCCTATCCATTTAACTGTTAAACTACCCCGGGGCTTTCAACAAGCGCCTCGCGCTTAAACTATTGGTTCTAACAACCCAGATTCCCGTCGCCTGTGTTGGTGTCCTCACAATTTCGGGCCTCGCCCCCCAATTTTCTCTCGGTGCCCTCACACGGTCTCATGGCTGGGACGCGTGGCTCCCTTTGGCAGGCACGACCCTCTGCCGAATCTCCCGCTATGGCACCCCCGGGCACTCCACTGCCTCTGAGCCTACCAGCTCCCTAAACACCGGGGAGTGCCCCCCATGGCACCTCCCCTGAAACGCACACGTGGCAGGCTGGCTTCCCGGGCCCCTTTCCGAGGGTCACCCGTGCCCACAACACTGCCCACGCGGCTAATGGCGCCCCGGGCCCCCACACCAAGCAGGCGCACCCGTGCCCACTACGCTATCCCGGCCCCCCATGGGCCCTTGGCCTACCACAGCCGACTAGCCTGGTGCCCGTGGTACCCACTCAGCGATACTCACCTTTCGCAGCCATGCTCCCAGCCTGTCAACAGGGCTCCTTTACCCCTCCAAATGGGTTTCGAGCTTACATTCACACCAACAACAAAACGACCTCCATTTTTCAATTTAACTAACCCCCTAACTCACTCCACACTGACCCCGGGGTCCCTTGGGCGGGAGTCACTCCTCCCCCCAATCACTCATCGCACCATGCATTCCCCATTCGCTCCACTCACACAGACCCGCTGGCCTCACTCACTCACCAAGCACATTCTTCCACTTCACTCACCAACTCTTCACACTCACCGCTGAACTCTGCCATCCTTCTAACTACATCCCCTAACTAACTCGTGCTCCCACGTCGTCCCTTAAACTATAGCACGTTCCATTTAACACTACGTAGCTAAGCTACGTCCCCGCTACACATCCACAAGTCTGTCACTGATCCAAATAATCCCATTAATCAAATTCCCAACATAAATCTCGCTACAATCCCTCTAACTCATCCATTCCACGGACTCCATGAGGACTTACCCCTGCCCCATGAAGTCGGTCTAGCTAAGCTAACCCTTCCCCCTAACTAGTTTCCATCCTGTGCCCTGGTAAGGGGGTCTTCCACCCCTTGCCCGGGAATCCTGTGCACCCGAAAGTGAGGCTTGCTTTTTTTTTTTTTTTTTTTTTTTTTTCACATGCGCAGCACCAGCGCGGCAACTCACAGCTCGCGCACTTTGCACCCGCCCATGACGTCATGCAGCTGCACGTGTACCTCGTCCCTCCTTGGACGGTACCATCCGGCAGGGATACCCCTCCTGCCGGATTCCAACCCCGCGTGCAGCCATGACGTCACCGTGCGCATAAAAAAACACTAGCCCCACGTCTCGAGGGGTTCCCCACGCGAACACATGTGCTTTGCCCGTTGGAGCTTAACACACACGATCGCGTGGAGAACCCTTCCGGTCAAAATCCATAATCCTGCCTAAACTTTGTCCGTCCGCGGGATCGGCAAATCCACCGCGTGCGTTTCCGGACCGGGACTTCACTCTCGCAAGCGAGCACGTGGGGGCCTCGTGCGTTGCACAGCACGGACCTCGTGCTCGCTGCTGGGTGAACCCGGCACGGTGCGCAAAACATCTACAGCCGCTACTCGGCTTTCTTTCCTCACATGTCGCCGTCGTCGCCATTCAACCCACGCACACCTGCGTGTTACGACGCTCACACTCCACTCCATTACATTCGCCCCGGGAGACGCGGCTGCATGTTCACACACGCCCACCGATATCTCCCTCACACACAGCGACCTTGCACACGCTGTCTCTCTCACACACGCCCTTGCACCCACGCTATGCATGCGTTGCAGCACGCATTTCACCACACTCGTGAATCCCACTCCTGACACCAGTGTTGTGGATTCGCGCCCGCCGGCGTGCGAGCGGCCACGTAACTCGAATCGCGGCACGTCGCCCACCAGACGGACAATCCCGTCGTGACCCTCTCAGCCTAACGCCGGGAACTAGTCACGGGTGGGCCTTTCGGCCTCACCACGATCGTGCCAATTGGCCCCCCGCGTGGGATAGGGTTGCTCGCCAAATTCGACCTACCTAAGTACCCACACGGAGGGTAGACCGGGCGATCGCACCTCGCCACTTTAAGCGACCCGTTCCATACTATCGGGATAACCGAGCGGTGTTATCGTCAACCTCGACGGTTCGATTAATTATTGGGCGTATTTAGCCCACGACCAACCCTTTACGTGAAGTAAGATGGAGATTCAATAAAAGAAAAGACGAAGCGAAACGGGAAAAACAGTTCAACATAAAGCACATTTATTCCGCGGCAAACGGAAAGCACACATATACAATTATGCACCAAAAGCAAATGTACAAGTAGAAGAAACACAACAATTATGCACCAAAAGCAATTGCAGCAAAAGAAACACAATGCAGATCTACTACCGACTACCGAGCACACGGCAACACTTATACAGTTTTACTTCACAGACGGCGCCGACAACACATATACTCAAAGCAAAAGAAAAAGGAAGGGGCCACCTTCACCGACAAGGGGGCAGACGGGGCTGGGGCCTAGACCGCGTCGAGCCTACCCGTCTGGTGATGAGCCGCAAAATGGCGGCGGCGCCCCGACTCCGCGGGCCTCGCTGGCACTGCCTGGAATGGGGTGGGAACGGGGCCCCCTTCTCACACTATCTCAGCGCGGGGGGAAACAGGAGGGGGTTGTTGATGCTCGGGGGAATGAGGATATCTCGCTGGCTTAGGTTCCGCGACGAGCGACTCCACCGAGACCTCGGTCGCGTTACCGGCCTCCCCTCTCCGCAGCTCCCCGACTCTGACATGAGCGCAGACCTCCACAAAGATCCTTGGCTTCTCCAGCCTCCCCGGACCCCGACAGACACTCTCTCGACTGCCTTCGCCGCCGCCACCACTCTCCAACTCTCCCACTCTTCTCAACTCCGTCCAACTGCCTTCGCCGCCGCCACAACTCTCCACTCTTCTCAACTCCGTCCAACTGCGATTCAGAAACTCTTTTTCTGACTCTTTTTGCTCCGCGCTTTATAGTGCGACAGGAGAAACCATATGCAGATTTTTGGATCAGGAATGGCTCGGGGGCGGAGCCACGCTCCCCATTGGACAGAGGAAAAGTGGGCGTGAATCATTCTTGATCCGCGAATCTGCATATAGCGATTATACTCCGACGCGCTTGGAGGCGGGGCCAAATCGCCCCACGCTCGCTGATAGGACGGAACAGAAGTGGGCGTGAATCATTCTTGATCCGATTTCTCGGAAAGGCTGGTGTTTTTGCACCCGCTGCTCGGTGCGCGCCCTGTACGAGTCCAGGATCGGTGCCCACAAGCGGCGCGGGAATGGCGGTGATGCGATGGTTGCGAGAGCGAGATGTGACGGTAAAGGTCGTGGCTGTTGGCGTTGTTGTTGTTGTGAAGCGGCGTTGCGGTTGGTGGTTGTTGTGTGATGGCTGTTGAGACGTGGTTGGTGGTGGTTGTGGTGGTAGTAATGGCGGCTGGTCCAAAATAAAGATAGTAAAAGAAAAACGGCTATCTAAAAGGGTCGCAGCCCAAATGAATGACATTTATTCCCTCTAAACAACGGGTTTGGGCTAACTACACATATACTTACAGAGATATCTCACCTACGGAACCTGAATGGTGGTTTGCGAATTTCGTCAACCACAACAATATTATATATATATATATATATATATATATATATATATATATATATATATATATATATATATATATATATATATATATATATATATATATATATATATATATATATATATATATATATATATATATATATATATAAAATGTGTTTGTCTCTATATCTCTCTTGAGTGTTGACTCATTTCTTTTATTTTTCAGTTTAAACACCTGTCTGGATGAACCAAGCACACAAGTTAATCGTCTGCAGGAATCTGACCTGAAACTCAAGACATCTGAAGCAGACTGCTTGGAAATATCATCTATTTTTACAACTGAATGTTCGATATTTTTAATGTTGATAAATTATATTTGCTCTGCTTTTAATTATTCAATTCTTAATTACAAGAAAAGAATAAAGGAGATGTAAAGGAGGGGGGGGTAGGTGCGCTCCCCAACGACCCATCACCCCCTCATCCCAACCCTTCCCCGTGTGTGTGGGGGTGGGATGAGGGGGGTGATGGGTCAAAGGTGTGGAGCATACAGGGGGGGATGAGGGGGGTGGGCGGAGCTTGTGTGGGCAGGGTTTGTGTGGGCAGGGCTTCTGTGGGTGGAGTTTGTATGGGTGGGGTTTTTGTGGGTGGGGCTTGTGTGGATGAGGCTTCTGTGGGTGGGGCTTGTGTGGATGGCTGGATGTGTGGGTGGAGCTTGTGTGGATGGGACGTTTGTGGGCAGAGATTGTGTGGGCAGAGTCAAAAGGGGGCGGAGTTAAAAAAAAAATCAATTTATCTTTGTCTTTTGTAATTCCTGTGAATAAAAAGAACCTAAAATCTCTTCCCCTTCTAAATTATACCTTACAAGTCCAAGGAACTGTATCGATCACATCAACGATTTTAAAAAGCTCATTCGTCCACCGCTTTGTATAACCTTTTTTAAAATGAGATTTCCACCTATATATTCTTACTACATCACCAACTTTGAACTTTGGCTTTCTGACATATTCTAATTTTGTAAATGCTTCTGATGGGTTGCTGTTCGTTGAGGTGTGAATCGTATCATTATACTTATCTACAATATCCTGAATAAAAGATGACCATTGTTGAGAACAGAGTTGGGTGAAGTTTTTATATAGTCTCTCTTTTAAAGTGCGATTGAAGCGCTCAATAACAACCGCTTTTCCTTCATTAAAAAGGTACTGTATAATGTAATGCTGTTATTTTTTAGAAAATTCATAAATGTCTTGTTATAAAACTCTACCCTCATCAGTCCACAATTTTTTATATTTTCTTTTACTTTTATTGAATATCTGTTGAAAGGCTAATATAAGAGTATTACCTGTTTTGTTTTTTAAAAGGGACAACCCACACATATCTACTCCTCAAATCGATAACGGTTAAAGCATACTTGTACCCCTTATCATTATTGAGTTCAATCAAAACAGCGGACCAGATATAATCAACTTCCTTGGAATAAACCTTCCTTCTATGAAACTTTGTGAATATTGGTTTATGTAATTCATCAGCTAATTGTTCTTCAGTCTTAATGACATCATTAGAGCCTATAAGTTTTTTGAATTTCCAAGTCCAAGTTTCAATTTAGTACTGATCATCTTCTTCATGATGAACCTATCAACTTTTTCTCTCAAGGTTGGATTTGTATCAGAGACAAATTATACAACATTTCTCGATCGGCTTCATGCTTTTCTTCCAAAGTTGTGGTATTCCCATAATCAATATCATGCCTCATGCACACTTCATCAACTCTATTGATGGGCTTACTCCATGGTTTAGGATTGTCTGCCTGATCTAATCTTTTATCCAAGTTTGTTCCTGGACAACAGAAAGAATACCCTCATAGATTTAATTCCCCTGGTATTCCAGTAGTTGTAAATTTACTTCCTGATAAAAACTTTTGTATATCTCCTCCGTGTTTGTGTTTGGAGGTAAATTGACTTTTTTGAGCCACACACCGAACATGTACCTTTTTGTATAACCCTATTATTTTTACTTTTAAAATACGAGATATTTTTAGTATTAGTTTTCTTTTTACATTTGAGGCAATAACTCATTTATTTTAAAAGAAAAATTCCTACAGAGTGCAAAAACCTTTTTAGTTTCCAACATGCACATTTGAATCTTCATTTTTAAAACAAAGAATCCTCAGAAATGTCTTCACTCTCTCTTCCATTTATTTAAGAAAAAAAAATGAAAAGCATTAAAGTCAATCAAACCAACATCAATAATATAATCTTTATTTCCACTTCCTCGTTTATATCTTCTCCCTGAAAACGATGTTAATAGTCTTGTCGAAAATATTTCGAATACACTTGTAAATTCTTCGTTTTCCTCCTCGGTGCATTGAGATTCATTTATTTTCTGTGATACCTCCAATCTTTCTTTAATCTCACTGGTTTCCATATATATATATATATATATATATATATATATATATATATATATATATATATATATATATATCTATTTCTCTCTCTCTTTTTCTCTCTCTCTTTTTCTCTCTCTCTTTTTCTCTCTCTTTTTCTCTCTCTCTTCTTCAACTCATTCCTCGTCCCTTACTATCCTTGCATCACTGACACCCCATACAATATTATACATATATTCATCAGGATTTCTTGTTATTCCTGTATCCAAAATAAAAATTTTTACAACAGGAAACCAACAAAATTTCTTCTGAATTTCTGAAAGAGCCTTACGTTTTCTTAACTCTATAATTTTTTCATTATTTAACATTTTAATTAAATCCAAAGTTGTTGGTTCATCAACATCAGTATGAAACCAATTTTTTATTGAAAATACCTCATTCTTATGTTGTGGAACATATTTATTAAAATACCAAATACCCTTTTCTTGAAGGTATGCTTGGACACAGAAATGATAATTTTATTGAAGCCTTCTTGCTGTCATTTATGTATTAGAAATATACGACAGATTAATATTATGACATGAAACACCTCCCCATAGTTAAATAATTTTGTATTTCCTTACTTATTATATATAATCATGTTCTTTGTGTTTTCATCTATCTATAATCCCAGCAATCTCTATGTGTTTGTCTGTGACCACTGTTTGTCGACAACCACTGGTCCGATCTAATTTGTTTTTTTTTGTATACCTTGTCGAGGCTTGTATGAGAGCTAACACAACTCACAGCAAGGGGGCAAGAGACAAGAGGAGCGGGAGTGGGAGGGACAAAACAGTGGGGAACAGACACATTAGGTGAACTGTGGAAGGGAGAGGGATGGGGATGGGACAGGGAACATGGTGAAGAGAAGATGGACATTACAGGGACTTTCAGGAAGGAAAGCAGGGGAATTGAAGGAAGTGGGCTTGGGTGGATTATCGGGGGTAGAAGAGATCGAGGATTTGGATGGGGGAAGATAAGAGGTGGTGGTGAACAGCTGTTTTGAAAGCCTGGAGGGAAGAATGGGAAAGAATAGAGTGAGGAAGTTTATTCCAAAGGCAGGAAAAAGAGGAATTCCAAAGGCGGCAAAAAAAAAAAAAGAGGAAAAAAATTGAAACTTGCCAGGTATATTTCTGGGATACAAGAACCTTAATTTATGAAAGTTGTTAGGGTTAGGGTTATAACTAACAGCTTGGTTAGGGTTATAATTTATGAAGCATAACATATATATAGATATAGTGAAGAAGTAAATAAAAAGGCATTAGGAGCCTTTGATGATAAGAGATTTATTTTAGATAATGGAATAGATTGTGTTCCATATGGATATTGTATGATAGAGTGAATAGAATAGATTGTGTTTTAACGATGGGAAGATGGGTTAGGGTTTTATAAGGGCTACCGCCGCGTTTTTTTGCAATATATAAATGGTCAAACCAAGTATTAATCAAACTAAAGAGTGGAGAAAATCTCAGTCTTGGTATATAAATGGAAAACATAATGAATGTGAAAAATATCAAATAAGTCTTATTGAAAAAATAACTAAAACAAAGGTAAATAAAACAAATAAGCGAATCAATTTAAAAAGTGGTAAGTTAGAGGATGTAAAGAAAAAAATGAATATCCTTGAATGGACTGAAAACTTTGATGGTTATCAATTGAACAATGAAAAAACAATTTACTATAATCTCAAAATGATGTGGCTCAGGAGGTGGTCAAACAAGAGCATTAAGAGAAGTTTATCATTTCGTAATGGCACAAAAGGGGTATCTTAAAAAAATATAAAGATTCAAATTTTTTGTTTTTCAATATTTTAGATGGGGATTATTGTGCAAAGAAAATTAAACTATTGAAGGAATTTGAGAATGAACAAATCTTTATAGGTTCAATGAGTGAGCTGTTCAACCCCCAGGTGTTCAATTCAATGAGGTTCAACCTCCAGGTTAAAAGGGGAGACAAATAAATATACCTTGGGATAAAAATGGGGTTTATTTTTAGGGAAAAAAAATAGGAATCGCTGAAAATCCCCCATTCATTTACATGGGGAAAAGTGAGCCAGAACCAGTATATCCACCCTACTTATACATATATATATATATATATATATATATATATATATATATATATATATATAATTTTTTTTTTTTTTTAAACCACCCACAGCATCGACATTCGACATGAGGTCTTGCGGCTGTCTGTCTTGGCTGCTGGCGTTAGTGCTTGCGTTATCTTTTATCTTGTAGGCTTGGACTGTATCTTCTTGCCAATTGCTTTTGGTGATGCGCTGGCAAGCGCACACTTATCTCTTGACTGTTATTCAAAGAAGGATATTATTAAAGAACAGTCTATCCAAGAAGGCCTTATTATTCACCACGTTGAACATCTGGAATAAGGGTTTGAGTTCACACAGGTGAAGTCTTAAACAGCAAGGAGTTCAGTGGGCGCTCGTCCTTAAACACTAAGTTGTTCACAGGGTGCAACAGGGCATAAATGGGTGGCGTACAAGTGGGGGGGGCACCAGATGCGCCATGTGGGGGGGGGTCATTGCACCCAAATGCCCCCCCCCCCCAACGACGGGCCTGGAGTTTCCCCTATTAATTTGTATGGGAGGGGGAGGAATCAGTCTACTGTTTTGGGTTTTTCCAGGGTGAATTCAGAGTTTTCCCCATTAATTTTCATGGATGCCTCAGAAGCCCCATTTATTATATATACACACACACACACACACACACACACACACACACACACACACACACACACACGCACACACACACGGTGTCCCAAAAAAATATACAACTTTTAAAATGCTTCATTTGATCCTAAAAAAAAAAAAAAAAGCAGTAGTTTTGTCACTAATGCTTCATTTCTTGTTGCAGAGACCCTGAAGTTTATTTTGATACCAAGCAAGTGCCAGAAAAATGCCAAGACTGACCGTACAACAACGGACGAAAATTGTTGAACTTTGGCACCAGACGAAAAGTGTCATACAGGTGCAACGTCTTTACTCGAGACATTTCGGTATCCACTTGCGCCAAGCACCAAACTTTCGGACAACAAAGTGCACCATCGCAAAGTTTACCAATGTGGGAACCATCTGTGACCTTCACAAGGGTCACAGTGGTCGGAAGGACAGGTCGTAGTGAAGAAAATGTGGAAATGGTGAGACAGGCCAACAAGAGACAGGAAATTCAGAGTCCAAAAAAAATCGATTTGACGACTTTCTGCCAAGACAAACATTCATAAGAGCACCGTTCAGAGGATCCTTCGCCAAGACATTCATGCCTTTCCATACAAAATTCAAACGGAAACGGTGCTTACTGATTAACAGAAATGCAAACGACTAGACTTTGCAAATTGGTTCTCAGGAAAGTTGGAGGAAGATGTAGACTTCCTCAAAAAAACTTCACATGATGGACGAATGCCATTCTCACTTGTCCGGGGAGGTAAACAAGCAAAACTTTTGGTACTGGGGAACTGAAAATCCTGGTAATGCATCAACTGAACTGGTCCCTCGATCTGTTCTCAAAGTCACCATGTGGGTGGCGGTTGGTTGATATGGGATAATTGGTCCATACTTCTTTGAAGATGACCAGAGACGCACTTGCATGGTAAACCAGAGGAACTATCGTGAAATGATTCAGGAATTCCATCTGCCTGAGCTCCGTACTCAGGCCCGTAGGAGAAACAACCTGATCCAGATGAGAACCCAGTGGTTTCAGCAGGATGGGGCACCGCCCCATACAGCCAGGGAAACAAGGCGTTTTCTCAACCAACATTTTGAGGGCTGCTTTATCTCCCTCTACGAAGATGTTGAGTGGCCACCGTATTCCCCTGACCTTACTCCTCCAGACTTCTTCTTGTGGGGGTATCTCAAGGACAGGATTGATGGAAACACTAGGCCTCAGACTCTTGATCAGCTGAAGGAAAACATCCACCGAGAAATCAAGAACATTCCTCAGGAAACGTTTCCCAAAGTGATGGAGAACATGACAACGCGTTTGCAGGCAGTGATCGGACAATGTGGAGCCTACGTCGAACATGTGGTCTAAAAGAAAACGACGATTCTATACCAAAATTTAAATTTTGGTGGCAATTTTGACATTGGTGCAATAAACTTCAACCTTTCAGCTTTCTATCTAGCCATATATCTTTTTTCAAAATACATGTTATGACCATCCTCTTTACAGATGAAAAGTTGTATATTGTTGCGAATTCGCGCCCGCCGGCGCACGAACGGCCACGTGACTCGAATCGCGGCACGTCGCCCACCGGACGGACAATTCAGTCGTGACCCTCCGGGAACTATCGCCCGGAGCCAGTCACGGGTGGGCCTTTCGACCCCACCACAATCGTGCCAATCGGCCACACGCGCAGGATAGGGTTGTTCGCCAAACTCGACCTACCTAAGTACCCACGCGGATGGTAAACCAGGCGATCGTACCTCGCCGCAGGTCGACTCCAGACACGAGCCGCTTGGACGGCCCGTTCCGTACTATTGGGATAACCGAGCGGTGTTATCGTCGACTTTGACGGTTCAGATTAATTACCGGGATCTTGCACCCGCTACGAACCCTTTACGTGAAGCAGGAAGGAGAGTCAATGGAGAAAAGACAAAGCGAAACGGGAACAGTTCAACATGCAAGCACCTTATTTACATGACACATGGAGAGCACACATATAGCAATTAAAACAATAATGCACAAAAAAGCAAATGTAATACGACCGACTAACGCGTACACATGGCAACACTTATACAGTTCTACTTTACAAGACACGGCGCCACAAGATCCATACAAAAACAAAAGAAAAGGACACCCTCAAAGACAAGGGGGCAGACGAACGAGTCTGGGCCTTGGCAGACCGAACGAGTCCCACGAGACAGTTGCAGGTTACCTGCACCCTCGCGGTGCGATGGTGGGCGAGCTCTCTCCGGCACTCCTTGTTAGAAACGGGCAGGTCCGCGAGACACAGCTGGCAGAGCGGAACCTCCAGTCCGCCTCCCCTCCGCGACGTCCGGACTCTCCACCGACTGCAAGCTCCAACGAGCGGGTCGCTCTACGGACCGCTTCGCCAAGACCCAGACGGGCAGAAGACCATGAACCGCCGACTGATACTGACACTCTCACCGACCGCCCTGACCTGACTTCCTCTGACGGTGCCTCTGTGCGCCATTTTATTTCCCCTGAACCCCGCCCTCCCTTCGCGGCACGCGGGGGGGGGGGGAACATTCCACCAGAGAAATCGGGGCGGGAGTTGAGTTTCCAACAGTCATTCTTGTTTACCAGAGAAATCGGGGTGGGAGTTGTTGTTGTTCCCCTTTTGTGTTCGTGGAGATGTTGACGGTTGCTGGCGGAGTGGTGAGGATGGCGTGGTTGTTGAGAGGCAGGTGTGGTTGTGTGATGGCGGTTGAGACGTGGTTGGTTCAAAATAAAGATAGAACAGAAAAACGGCTATCTCAAAGCGTCGCAGCCTGAATGGATCACATAAATTCCCTCTAAACAACGGGTTTGGGGCTAACTACACATGTACTTCGAGATATCTTACCTACGGGCCCTTCATGGTGTATTGCGAATTTCCACAGCCGAAACAATATTTTTTGGGGACACCATATATATATATATATATAGGTCTATCTGTTTGTCTATCATGTTATAACTTGAGAACGGATTAACGCATTTCAATAAATCCAACTATGGTGGATTCAGGGAAGTCGTGGAAATATTTCTCATGAAATGTTTTTATTTTTTATGGTTACATAGGCACACTTGGCGAAACTGCAAATACCAATTTGCGATGCTGGTTATCCCCGCACTGCTTGGAATCCTTTTTCTTCTGGCCCTATTGATTAGCCATCCCAACAAAGATTGGTATTTCCATCAGCGAAACAAGGGGTCTTTTATTCCATTGTATTCAATAGCAGGAGTGTCTGTCTGTCCATCCCCAAACTACTCCTTAAGTTTTGGATCTCGCCCCACCAAACCTTCTGTGGAACGTTTTGGGGTCCCATCTGGTATCCTAAGGTGGGTGGGAGTTTTCATAAATACCTCAATGCAATTACGATTTTGAGTTTTGATTTGTAAGAAGCTGCTCCTGCTCCTCATACAATGTCAGAATGGCATTTATCTTCATTTACCTCAAGAGTGTTTGTAATGTTGTATTTTGTTATATTAATGGTGTTTGTTACTTGCAAATATCGAAGATTTTTCAAGTATAATGGTCAGGTCGATTTTGTTATTCTGCCTGTTTGTCTGTTTATCACCGACAGGTCACAATTCCAAACCGATCATCATGAAACTTTACCGAGTTGTAGAGGTAGTCTCAACTGAGAAGCAGATTGATTCTTGAGTTCAAATTTCTAACATTGTCATTTTTCATCCAATTGACTTGAAAGTTGAACAGGATTAGCATATTGCATCACTGAATTGGGAAACCAACTATTTGAGGTCAATAGGTCAAAGGTCACCTCAGGGTCTAACTTACCATCAATTTTTATCTGAAAAGTCATCAATCTTCATATAATTGCATCGTGCATTACTGAATTAGGAGACCAACTATTTTTGAGATCCAAAGGTCAACAAGGGCAAACATCTATTTCAATCTAAAAAATAATCAATTTTCATCCGATTGACCTGAGCTTTGATTTGAGATTGTCAATTTTACTCTTGATGAAATGGACAATTTTTGTATCCATGGCAACCTTTGCAGACGGGGTGGATTTTGCAAGTATCCTGCTCTGCACGACGTCTTTTTCTTGTTACTTGCAAAATCGAAGATTTTTCAAGTATTCAAGATTTTGTTATTCTGTCTGTCTGTTTGTCTATCGCCTACACATCACAATTTTCAACAGATCTTCACGAAACTTCATCAAATGGGAGAGTTTCTCATAAGGAAGAAGCCTGTTGTTTTTGACGTCAAAAGGTCAACATCGGCCAAAGGTCAACAACTTAGGTGAGATTTCTAAGATCCTCAATTTTCATCCGATTGACTTGAAATTTGAAGAGGATTTATATTGAAGGTCAAGAAATTCATCCAGCCAATTATTTGAGGTCAACATCGACCAAAAGGTCAACATTGGCCCAAGGTCAAAAACTAAGGTGGTATTTCTAAAATCCTCAATTTTCATTAAATTGAATTTTGAAGAGGATTTATATTTCAGGTCACTGAATTCAACCAGCCAATTATTTTTGAGGTCAACATGGACCAAAAGGTCAACAACTAAGGTGGTATTTCTAAAATGGTCAATTTTTATCTGATAGACTTGAAATTTGAAGAGGATTTACATTTCAGGTCATTGAATTCAACCATCCAATTATTTTTAGGTCAACATAGAACAAAACGTCAACATAGTCACAAGATCAACGACAAAAGCTCCATTTCCAACCTGGCCTCCAAAGCCAGACGCCCACTGGGAATCCTCTATCGTGCAAACTCCTTCCTCGGCCCATCTGAGCTCCTGACCACAGACAAAGCTTTCGTCCACAGCTTGATGGAGTATTGCCCTCTCCTTTGGGCTGGTGCTCCTGCCTCTCACCTTTCTCGGCTTCACGCTGTAGAAACCAAGGCACTTTGGATCATTGGTATCTCCCACGATGAAGCAGAGTCTTTGGGTCTCACCCTCTCACTGCAGGCAGGTCAGTGGTCTTTCTGTCTTCTACAGTCTCCTTTCCGGTCTCGCCCCCCCCCCCCCGCTCTGTCTGCGATATGTACCCCCCATATTTCCGCAGGATGCTCAAGGTCCGCCAACAACCCCCTTCTGGTAAAACCCCCAAAATCATGAATCACTGCCCACCTTCACTCTTTCATTCCTCTTTTTTCCCACCTTTGGAATAAACTCCCACTCTCTTCAATCCCATTCTTGCCTCCAGGCCTTCAAAACAGCTGTTCACGACCACCTCTTATCTTCCCCCATCCAAAATCTCGATCTTTTCTACCCCCGATAATAAATCCAAAACCCAGCTCCTTAAAATTCCCTGCTTTCCTTCCTGAAAGTCCCTGTAATGTCCATCTTGTGTACCCCATGTTCCCCACCTCATTTCTCTCCCTTCCACAGATCTCCCAATGTCTCTGTTCCCCACCGTTTTGTTCTCCCCTCTTGCTGTGCATTGTGCGTTAGCTCTCATACGAGCCTCGACAACGTATACAAAAACAAAACTGTGCATTACTGAATTGGGAAATCAACTACTTTTGAGATCACAAGGTCAAACAAACATCTGAAATCATCAATTTTCAACTGAAAAATCGTCAGTTTTCATCCCATTAACTTGAAAGTTAAACAGCAATTGCATATCGCATCACTGAATTGGGAAACCAACTACTTTTGAGGTCAAAATGTCAAAGGTTAACTCAAGGTCAAACTTCTAAAATCATCAATTTCAATCTGAAAAATAATCAATTTTCCTCTGATTGACCTGAGCTTTGATTAAGATTGTCAATTTAAATGTTAATGAAAGACAATTTGATGTATCCATGGCAACCTTCAGAGAGTGGCTGGATTTTGCATGTATCGTGCTCTGCACAATGTCTGTTTCTTGTTTGTTTGTTCTGTTTGTCGGTTTGTGTTTGCTTATTTTTATATTTTGTTGCCTGCAGGTCACAATCTTAAACCGATTTTCACGAAGCTTCACCACATGGTACAGTTTGTCATGAGCAAGAAACTTCTTGTTTTTGATGTCAGAAAGTCAACACAGGCCAAAGGTCAACAAATGCTTCAAATTTCTGAAATCCTCAATTTTCATCTGATTGACTAGAAATTTGAAAAGAATATTCATGTCAAGAAAAGGATATTGAACCCAAAATGAATTTAACCACCAATTAGTTTTTTTAGTTCAACACAGGCCAAAAGGTCAACATAGGCCAGATTTCTAAGATTGTCAATTTTCATCCGATTGACTTGGGATTTGAAGTGGAGTTGCATGTCTGGTCATTTAATTCAACAACCTAATATTTTTTAAGGTCAAATTTGTTTTCTGGATTTCACAAGTATCATGCTATGCTTTGCATTTTTTTTTTTTGTATATGCTGTCAAGGCTCGTTTGAGGGTGAACACACAGAACATATAACAAGGGTTGCAGAAGATGAGGGGGAGAGAGAGCAAATGAAAAAAGTGTGGAGCAGAGACAAGAGGAGATGTGTAGAACAGAGAGGGATGGGGCAGGGTACACAAGATGGACACGATTGGGACATTCAGGAAGGAAAGCAGGGAATTTAAAGGAGGTAGGTTTGGGGTGGATTAGAGGGGGTAAAAAGATCGTCGTTTTGGACAGGGGAAGATAAGAGACGGTGCTGAACAGCTATTTTGAAAACCTGGATGGAATAGTGGGATTGAGGAGAGGATGGGAGTTTGTTCCAAAGGTGGGAAAAAACAGAGGAATGAAAGAGTGAAGGTGGGCAGTGATTCTTGATTTTGGTAGTTTTACCACAAGGGGGTTGCTGGCAGACCTTGAGCACCCTGCGGAAATATGGGGGAGGGGGGGACATATCTCAGACAGAGCAATGGGGGCGAGGCCAGAGAGGAGACGGTAAAAGACAGACGGACCACCGACCTGCCTGACCTCTCTCATGGTGCGTGAGAGACCCAAAGAATCAGCCACATTGTGAGATACCAATGATCCTAAATGCCTTGGTTTCTACAGCATGAAGCCAAGAAAGGTGAGAGACAGGAACACCAGCCCAGAGGGGAGGCTGCAGAGGAAAGCTTTGTATGTGGTCAGGAGCTCAGGTGTGTCAAGGAAGGACTTTGCATGACGGAGAATTCCCAGTCGGTAACTGGCTTTGGAGGCCAACTTGGAAATGTGGCTTTCCTAGGAAAGATCATGGCAGATAGTGAGACCCAGAAGCTTAAACAAAAGGACTTCATGAGGATTGTTGAGAAAGTAGATGGGGGGGCGGGGAGGGGAGTACCCAGACGATCATTTCGGAGAGACATAGTGATGGTGTGAGATTTCTCAGGATTGAAAGACGTATTCCACGTGTTGGACCAGTTTGTGATTTTATCCAGATCTGCAGAAAGTGAAGAGGCTGGGTAGAGCAGAGGGTGGAGTCATCAGTTCTGGGCCAGAACACCAACAGCAGAGTTGAAGGCCAAGATAGAGGAAGACTTGGACAAACGATGGGCGTGGGGACGGATGAAGTGCAGGAGAGGATGCATTGGGTGGACAATATGGATACAGAAGCATACTCTCAAGAAGTGAGTCATCACATCATGGAATCATCGCCCATAAAATAAATATTCAGAGAATCTTCTCGTTAACAGGTCATGTTTGTCTAAGATAACTTCAGTACGGGACCATTTTTACCATTGACATGTTGTTACATTATGAGCCTGCCATTTGCCTCGTGCTGTGGGAAATTATTTAGTTTTGCTTTTATGTCCTGTAATACTAATCATCATTTTGTATGCAACCTATGGTGCTGGTTGCATCATTGATGGGCGCACGGTTGTGCTGCTGATGCAGTGCCCCCGTTTCCAGTAAGCCGGAACTCATTTTGCCCACTTCGGAAGGATGACAGGCCGATTCAACCCACCTGGTGTTATTTTAATAACAGGAGCTAAAACTCAGGACCCTAAGAACTTAAACGAACACCAGGTTTATATAATACGTACTGTACCAATGAAACGAACACCCGAAACCTGTGGTTCTTACACACTTTGTCCATAAAGTCCTTGTGCTACTTTGTACTTTTCTAACTTCTGATGTACATAAGTCGAACGATCGAAGCAAACTATAAATGGCATATGAAATAAATCAAGTTTTGTTGTTGATATTGTTATTGCTGTTGTCAAATCCACAATATTTCCCTGGGTTTGTGGGCGAGTTGATGTTTTCTGACGCGGAAACTTCGACATCAGTGGTAAAGTCAACCACCACAATTACCGCTTATGGTTCCTGAACTACAACGATTAAATCTTTCACTTATTACCTTGAACCAGGAAGACTCGGCTCCCGGCCACCGATGCTTCGAACGTGCGACGGTTCATGGACGACGTCATCCCAGACAAGTGGTCGTGGACCGGGACACATCGACCACTTGCTTGGCCACCTTGTTCACCTCACCTGTCACCCTCGGACTACATTTTTATGGGGATATTTTAAACTTTTTTTTTCTTTTAATCATCAAAACAACGTTATTTGGATGAAGGACGACGATCACACATTCGATTCATGAAATTACCAAAGCACAACAGGATGATGTTTTCAACACGTACACATTGGACTTCCGGTTCCGGTTTGCTCCCCACGTGTTGGTTGCTCTGCATTAATTCATCGCACCTGTTCAACCAAACGAACTTTTCCCAGACCAGACACGTTGTGTTTTTACTGCTTTATTTGTCATTCCCGTGCTGATGGTCGTGTTTTCGTCCAATTTCCTGCACCAAACCGTGCTTGTGTTGAGATCTTGAATTTGTGTCCCTGGGAAAGTTTGGCCTACTTGTCCCTGGGGCTGGGATCGTCGATTTAATTTTGTTGCTTGTGCCTGTTTTTTGAGTGCACGTGCTTCGTTTTCGCTCCTTTGATCCAAGTATCGATACATATCATCCCTCACCTTCATCCTTTCTCCAGCCTTGTTCCAAAAAAATATTCAAACAACAAAAAAGCTTGGCTCTACCGTCTTGGTAGTGCCAACCTTCACTGCATGCTATTTAAATAAAAAAAACACCTTTTTATACTTTGTTATCTTTGTCTGTACTTCTTTTTCGTGGGCCACACAGGTTGTTGCAGATTCATTTGTGTGTTTCAAAAGGCATGTTGTGTTGTTTGAGCGGTACCTTGTCTGTGTGTGTTGAAAGAGGATCTACCTGTCTACGCAGGACAATCCCACTAATTCATCTGATGTCTGTTGCTTTATGAAAGCTGTCGACGAATGTGGAATAGCAGATCTTAAGCCACCTCTTTGGAGTCGGAATATGAACTGTCTGTAAAATTACAATCAATTGCTGTGATGCGATTTAGAGTAAGCTTTGGCCCGAGCTCCTCACCATTCACCACAGTGAACACTTGGAATCGATGGTGATAGGACTTGCAACGCAATCATCACGCTACATGAAGCACAATATGATTATTTCAATCCTAATGAGGATAAGTCTATCATATTCCAAGCACTTATTGACAACAGTTCCAAGTTGTCTTTTTTTTTTTATCCCCGGACAAAGGATGGTCAGGATCTTTGAACAATGCGCAGTTTCTGGAGAACTCGAAACTTTTTGATAAAGGTGAGGTGGAAACATATTATCCTCTCCAACTGAAGTAGACATTCACCCAAGAAATATGAGACCATTTATTATGAGCAACACTGCTTACCCTCTTATACCATGGCTTACAAGATGATACCATGAATCGGTGATGATGCTTCATTTTGAGAGATGCTTTTAACTACAGAAACCGTGCCAGGCAGAAGGTGGCTTTAACAAAATACCTTTGGGACACTTTCACCCAATATTTTTCGAACAAAATTCAATTTTCAATATCAAAAACATCAATTTGGTTATTTTATCTTTTATTCTTGAAATTTAGAAATATTTGTTAACGTCCATGTGAAACATTTATTTTCTCATTTTATCATCTTTTAAAATACGAATCGGTACTCATCAATGCCAACTTATCAATATAGTGTGTTTACACACATTGTCTTAGTACTTATCAATATAGTGTGTTTAAATACATAGAATGAACATGTCGGGTGGTCAAAGAATTCAGAGAATTTGATCAATGGCTCCACGAATGGTGAAACACAGTATGGTACATACTTTTTCACTTCTCAAAAATCATTAATTTTTCTCTAAACACCACTTGAAATGTCCAAAAGAAAATGCAAACTGTAATACATTTCATTCTGGTTTATGCTGTTATAAAAAATTAATTAAAAAAATACAAACTGTTTTCACAAGTGCATTCACATTGTTGTAAAAAAAAACATCAGCATCATGAAACAACTGGTGTCTTATGGTGGAAATAGCGGTGATGACGTAAACGAAGATATGCCAGAATACAGTTAGATGTCCATCCTGATACTCTGTAAAAAAGCAAGAAGGGGAAGGGGTAGTCCGGGAGCCAACCTGTGTACGAGGCTGTTTTAGGGTTGGACCTTACAGCCTCTGCTATAAAATTTTACACCCCCAGGATGTTTAGATATATGTTTGCAGTTCATGAAAACCAATGTTGGCAATTCATAAGCTCTTGCGAAAAATTTTGGCGGACGTTTTTGTTTGAGGAAGATTTGAAAAATTTGATAAAACAGCAATTGTCAATAAAATTTCTAAAAAAATTAAAAAATCACATTCATGAAAAATAAATGTGAACTAAATGTAAGAATTCAATCAGTGCATTGTAAAATGACAAAAAAAAATTGCCTTTGTGGAAGTAAACCACGTAAAAGTACATAATTTTGTGAAAAATGCCTTAAAAATAACGTTTTTTGAAGATGGCCTTTAGAACTTTTCTTATCATAGGCAGATGCTGCATTAGAATACTAATTTCTCTTAATGTGATATGAACATGGTATCCATGGCTAATTAAAACAGCAAATTTGAGTGAGTTCTATCAATTTTTAAAGAGAAAATTAACATTTTTGTCAACCAAAGTTACCCCTACCCCAAAATCCTCTTACTCTATTGAACACAGTTCGGTTAAGGTTTGCTGGATCCAGGTTGGGTACTTCACAGTTCACTCTTCCAAAGGAAAATTCAATGGTGTTTGGAGTGACATGGCCCTGGAGCAGACATACAACAATGAAGGGAAGACATCTCTGTTCAAAGGCATATCTCAGGCACCAGCTGCTCGAGATAAATATGTGAAAACAGCACCATTTCTCACAGCTGTATCAGAGAACATAAAGTCTATGGCTAATCTAGGCCAACAGGAATCTACTCATCATGGAGAAACACAGAAGCAGGCAACAGAAGAACATATGCATGTTGAGGAGATCAAGAAAGTGATATGCCAGCAGATGATAAACCCATTCCAGTGTAACAACCAAGTGGTTCTGCTCAATAGAGCAACTAGTGAGAAGGATGCTTCAAAAGACTTGGTCCATGCTCAAGCTAAGGGCATGGAAGCCATTATGAAAGCAGAAGAGGTGGTCTCTATTAAGATTGAACCACTGAAGCTGGTAACTTTCTCCTCACAGAAGAAATCAAACCCATCAAGGAAACAGAGTTTAATCAGGATCTATCAAGATGAGACTGCAACTACACGTGTGCTGTGTTTCTATCGAGATTCCGACCCAGTCACAAGACAGATTGCATTTTCCCATGAGTGGACAGACTATCCATCATCCCTGTTTGAGGTTGATCCACGCTTAGCACAGGGGTTTGTAATGCGCAAAGGCAACAAGTCTGATTTCGTGGCAGTGCTAATTGAGCTAAGTGGCAGTGCTAAGAAGCTGAGCAGGATGTTGTTTTACAGCTGCCATCATTACCACAGAGTGACCTATACACAGTTTATCTGGTAGACACAATGGCATTTGTAAATAAATACCAAAAAATGGGTGCAAAAACATTTGGTGAACTTCCCCAGCTGTATCTTCGCAAGCTCCTGCAGTTGAAACCTGAAATGTGCAACTGTGTCAACATCATTGGTGATCAGTATGATTTTGATGATAGCCATACTTTGAAGGGTGATGAGCAGCAGAGGAGAAACCAGACAGACCAGGCAAGACAATTCTCACCATCCAAGAGTCTAGAAATTCCGGACTGGAATTTACTCATGAAGAATCCAAGAAATAAAGGAAATCTTCAGAACTTCATTGGCACTTCCCTTTGTGAGAGTCCTGAAGCTATTCCGGATGGAGTGACCATCATTCTTGGTGGTATGATGGAAAACAAAGGTCACACTCTTTCCATCACATCAGCATCAAGTTCAGTTCTGGACTTACCTTGTGAAGAACATGAAGAGGCAGACACAAGGATTATTGCTCATCTTGCATATTGTGTGGAATATCTTGATCACCATCAAGCTGTTGTGCATGCAACAGATACAGACATAATTATGCTGTGTATATATCACTTCTGCTGCTTGAACACATTGCAAGAACTCTGGATACAACGGCAGAATCAATACCTACCTATTCATGAGCTGGTAGAAGTGTTGAGCAAGAAGTACCAGAAAATCCTCTTGATGTCGCAGCTACACTTCTGTGCACATATGTGTTGTGTGGATGTGACACAGTGAGCTACCCATTCAGAAGGGGAAAAGAAGAGGTCAGGTCAGGTATGGGAGCATGTGCCAGAACAGCGCGTCGCTGCGTCCACTTTCCGCCGGTACTCCAGGGGCCTCCGTCTGGCCACCCCCAGGCAGATGCCAGGCCCATCCCCATCTCCTTGAGATGATGGTCAACCTGCTGCAACCATGAGGCACGTGGTCGGCCCATTGGCCTCCTCCACTCATGAGACTCCCTCGCTGAGAGAATCTGGTGAGCAGGATCAGCGTCAGGAAAACGAGCCACATGTCCATATAGCCGCAGCTGACGCTCACGGACTATGCAAGTAACAAATCTCATCCGAGTCTCTCTCAGCAACCGCTCGTTGGACACAAAATCCGACCAGCGATAGCCAAGGATTCTTTGAAGAGACCTGGTACCAAAGGAATTAAGTCTCCGTCTCAGATCCTTGGTCAAAGTCCAAGTCTCGCACCCATAGAGCAAGACTGGAAGTACCAAGGACCTGAAGACTCGGACTTTCGTCCTCCCGCACAGGTACCGGCAGCGCCACACCCCATGATCCAGTGAATCCATGACTCCCCAGGCCCGACCCAGACGTCTATTGACCTCCGGCTCACAACCTGCGGAGACATGAATATCACTGCCAAGGTAAGTGAATCTATCCACGACCTCAACATCCTCACCACAAACAGACACAGACAGGACAGCAGCATCCAAGATGTCACCGAAAGCCTGGATCTTAGTTTTGACCCAAGAAATCCGTAATCCCAACGGCTCCGACTCCTCATTCAGCACCTCGAGGGCCCCCAAGAGGATGTCTAAAGTCTCCGCAAAGATGACTGCATCATCTGCAAAATCAAGGTCCGAGATCTTTACATTGCCAAACGATGCACCGCAACTTGATCTCTCCGACATCCTCCCTAAAATCCAGTCCATACAAGTGCTGAAAAGTGTGGGGGCAAGTACACATCCCTGACGAACTCCAGTAACAACTGGAAATAAGTCAGAGATGGTACCACCACACTTCACAGCACTCTCAGTACCAGAGTAGAGTTCAGACATCAGATCGATCAGTTTCGGTGGCACCCCACGAAGACCAAGAATCCTCCAGAGGACATCCCGATTCACTGAATCGAACGCTTTACAGAGATCAACATAGGCTGCAAGCAGCCCCTGCCGAAACTCTCGTCTGCGTTCGGTGAGGACACGAAGTGCAAGGATACGGTCAATCGTTGACCTCTTTGGTGTAAAGCCTGACTGCTCTGGACGCTGGTGCTCAAGCAGATGGTGGCGAACCCTATCGAGAATTATCCGAGCAAAGACCTTGCCCGGCACTGAGAGCAGCGTCACCCCTCGGTAGTTGTTGCAGTCTTGGCGATCACCCTTCCCTTTCCAGAGAGGGACAACAAGGCCCCTCTTCCAGTCAGTTGGGATGATGCCTGTGTTCCTGTGAAAAGAAGAGCGGCACAGGTTTCTCTGGGACTGATAGGAAACCTTCCCCACCTTGTTGATTTTGGAAGAGATAGTGAAATGGCAGCAACAGAATGTGTCATTGATGAGGCCAGAGTATACTGGACTGCTCTGCATGGCCAAAAAGGGTTCAGCTGTTTGGATACCCTCAGGCAGCATATGTTTGTCTCTTCAAAATTAGACCTTAGGTCACTGCCAGCAACAGAAGATGCGTTTTACTTCCTTGTTGTAAGAGCATTGTATCAATTGCTTCTGTATAGACGTGCACATCTCAGTGACCGAGCACTTCCCCCAGCCACAACATTTGGCAGAACCCTTATCAATGGAAAACTGGTCCCAATTCTCATGTCTAAGCCAGCCAAGCCAAACATAGACAAAACGGTGTCTTGCATGTGCAAATTATCCAAATGTCTGAAACGATGTTCATGCAAAAAGGCTGCTGTGCCTTGCTGAGTGACATGCATATGCCGTGGTCAGAGAGGTTCATGTGGTGGAGTTGTTTCAGAGAGTGACTCTTCCTCTGAAGAGGATGTTTCATGTCACAATATTGTGTTAATCCATTTCTAATTTTATCTTCCTTAAAACCATGGCATGTAAAAGTATGTTCTTGTTCCTGACCCCATTGATAGTCAAGCATTTCTGAGTTGCATAAATCTTTTGTTGTTTGACATATAACCTTGTCAATTGTAGGTAGGTTAAATCTACACCAATTGTGATATAGGAAATGAACTCCTCTTTAATATGAGGGGTCATTTGTGTATATAGGTTTAGTGGTTATGATTTTAGGACAATATGAATTACCCCTACCCCCATCCTACATCTTCGCTTTTGCCAACATTTTGTTATCAGAGGGGGCTCGCAAAAGTGTTGACTGTGTTGTTGCGCAAGAGTTTCACCATTGCCAACATTGGTTTTCATATACTCAAAGGGTGTCTCTTTATGAAAATCAACACAAAAATTTTATAGCAGACCGGGCAATTTTTTTTTAATTTTGATCGGTTGGCTCCCGGACTAGGGTGAAAGCACGGTACATGTGACCTCTCCAAAGGTGATGGCGAGGGTTGTGGGTCAGGTGGGATGTGGTTGGGTGCCGTGGCATATAAGCATTATCATGTTCTTTTCAGACGAGGAGTTAATTACAAAGGCCTTCTGAAATTGGTTTGAATAATGTATGTTGAGGTAGATTTTTTTTTTCAAACTACCAATTGTCACACATCCCTACAACGCTACCGGATTCCAATAGGCGGGCTATATCATCCAATTTATCTTTTTGGCAAGCTGTATATGCAATCCGAGATATTGAACCACTTCGTATTTCTCGTACGATTGATTAAAGTTATTACGATTTAGCTTTGATAGCCTCAAAGAGACTCCATAGATCATGCTTTGTGTGTGTGTGTAATCTTTAGATCATTCAAGGAAAACTATAAGTACAGGATTTGCAGGTTTGTAATGGAAACTGACGCTGGAAAGCATTTCTCATGAAGTTCAATGACTCGCAAATCCCAAATAATTTCAACTGGACAAGCAGAATGCAGAATCAACTTTTATAATTATATAAAAAAACACACGTCTTCATCCGAAGGACGATCTGCAATGAGAACGATCGTAAACCTGGCAGTATAATGGTGATTTGTAAATGTGATGTTTTGAAGATTGTTTTTACAGTCTTACAGTAGAGTCCAGTGATAACAAAAAAACACTTTCCATGGACTCGTCATAATTTCAAAATCTGTCATGTCAAGGACCACTCCCCCCCCCCCCCCCCCGCTACCCCACCAAAAATGTGTGAATCAAATTGAGAACCACCTTGCTGTTGAGACCACACATGAAAAGGACACCACGACAGAACAAAATTAAATAAATGTGAAATAAAATATAACAATACAACAAGATCACTGGTAACCATACCCAGTAAGAATGTACATTTAGTCATAACAGCAGTCAAAGGAAGAACTGCAGAGAAGAATGCTGGAATGACAAAGGTAATGGTGTGTGGTAAGACTGGTGTCGAGAGGGTCAAGATTGTTGATATGAGGGGTGGAGAGCTGAAACAAGTGGACAAATCAAAATAGCTTGGCTTATTAGTAAATGAAGGAGATTGTTGGAGGAATCCAGACGGCATCAAAAACGGCATCCATCAAAAACCCAATCCAAAAACGATCAAATGGCAACTTTCCCATTTATATAACGATCTTTGAATGAAACGACACACATTACTTATTAAATGCATTAGTGAAAATGACGTCTTTATGACGTCATACCTTACATTTTTTTTTGAGCCATGGATTTTCCGACAGTATGTTCCATGTGATGCTTCAGTGAAAAAACATGACACTTTTGGCCAGCATGTAACGATCATTTCACTGCGCCACCTAACACCACCCCCTCCTCCATACCAGACTCGTCCCGAGTCTGCCAGCTCCGGTGCATGTCAGGTGAAGTTCCCTTTCACACAATTACCTGGCCTATCAATCCCTGAGTGCGACATTTGGTTGTACAGGAAGAGCTAATACATGTCCCCAATAAGAAAAAATAATGAAAACGAATAAAAATGATGCGGCTGTGGCCGGTTAAGTTAATCTCCCCGACCCAATTGTCGTAGACGGGCGGTTAACACCGACCAGGCGAGATCACCAAGTGGTTTTCCGAAGAGGTGAACACGTGATCCTCGGAGATTAGGGTGTGCTTGGAAGGGGAAGGGCGGCACGGACGGAGCAGATGGATGCACAGCACAAGGGGGTTTATCTGGAACCCATAACAGATACACGGACACCAGCAACTTAAAATAAACACCAGGGTTTAATGAAAATAGATAAAATATTTACAAGGGTAATAATTCAAAATGTAATCATAAAATGTGGGATAACTTAAAGCCTAAAGTTGAGGCGCCTCCACACATGGACTTTAATATAGACAAGGGGAAAACAAAAGAAAAGCAAATCCTCCCTTTATTCGGGCACTTAACTTTGTTAAGTGGTGTGGCAGCAGATCTGGCGGCTGACTTCGGCCCGAACCTAACCTAACCTAGCTGCCCCATGAACCCCTCTACACTATCCCTACCCCCTTCAACCCCTCTAACCTAACTCTAACCAAGCTCCTTTCCCTCTAAGCCCTGCTAACTAATCTATCCCTCTCAGGCCCACAAATCCCTCCAGCTATCCTATCTCCCAGAAGGAAAATGGAAGCACACACTGTGATAAACATGATGTGGTGTGGCACCACAAGGCTCACTGGTGGAGTAGCCTGATGGGAGTATGCTTACCCCTATACTAAAAAATTTAGACACAATGGGTCCATGCAAAATCCAATGACCCTACTCTGTTACTCCAGCAGCCACAGACATACAAATATGGTACCAAGGGGGAGCATCCCCACTCTATCCTAACATCATAACACTCATTTCTCTTTTATCATTACACCCCCCCCCCCCAGTAGTTTTATGCAACCAATTTACCCGTTGTCACATGCATTGGTACTTCATCCATTTGGGCCGAGCCCTCAATTGTTCTATCTGCGCCATCACTCAACACCGTGGCGGAGCAGTATGGCTCCACCTGCAGATCTGCCAACCTGCCTATCTCACACATGGCGCCCTGGACTGCAACCGAGCTTACCTGCTCCATTCCGAATAATGAGGGGAGCTCTTCCCGGCTCTGCCATGATGAAGCTGAGTATATTGGCCTATCACTTCGCTATCGCAAACAGGTCAGTGGTCTCTCTGTCTTCTACCGCCTCCTTTTTGGTCTTGCATCATCTGCTCTTTCTGTGCTTTGTCCCTCCTCCCTAGATTTCTGCAGGGCTCAAACAGTCCACAATCAACCCCTTTCTGGTAAAACTACCTAAATCCAGGATCACAGCTCACCTCCACTCATTTGTTCTTCTCTTTTCCCCCACCTGTGAAATCAACCTCCACATCCTCTTCAAACTCATTCTTCACGACAACTGTTCACCACCATCTCACATCCTCCCCAATCCAAAACCATGATCTTTTATACCTTTTCTATCCAACATCACCCTTGCTAAGAGACTTTTGGCAGTACCGACACACCCTGGGTAATTTATCAGCACAGCTTGCATTCCATTTTAGGGTTAGTAGCACAACATGTGTTTGCAGCAAGTGGTGAAATGAAGTGCTTCATTAAGGAAGTCCAAATGTTGAGAGAGGTGTGCTCTCCGTCATGGGAAATTAGGGGAAGCAATTTTTCAAACAAAAAAGATCTTTTTCATCGAGGTTTCATCAGCCTTTGGCATTTCCAGGGCATGGAGACACAAAGTTGAGTTAGGGATATGATTGATAAAGCCATCTTCCCTGTTCAAACTTGTGTAACCTCCAATTGTTTGATTTAGATGCCAAATCAACACCAAAACAAATTATGCGGCATCAGGGAGAGCTTGCTATAATATTGGAAAATAAACATCTAATTTATTTGAAGCATTGGTGCTGACATTCCTAATTATGGTTTCATGTGGTGAGGAAATGATATTGCATTGTATTAAGACAAATTGTGACAACTAGGGTCTTTTGTCTTGGAGGCTGAACGTGGGTTTTGACAGGTGAAGTTTCTCATTTGGTTCTCTGCAGGAGATCAGTGATTATGATAAACGTCTGAGAAGCAGGGTTCGTCGTTCGACCTGGTTCTGCCATGCAGGATTTAGGTTTTCTGGAACATTCCAACGCAAGTGGAAAGTGAACTGCCAGGCTCATTTTACCATGCTGGAAACCTCGCATGATCGCATTTGGTATTTGTTAGTCTTTAAGAGAACCACAGCACCCTGTGGGACTTCCTCCAAATCTCCCTTGAATAACAGGGAAGGTTATATACAGCATAACAGCTGGACTCACGTAGGAAGCATTGTGCTTATATGTCTGTGTCCGTCAATGGAGGACATTCTCAGGCGTTATGTATCGCTAACAAGCACAGTAGTGAAGGATGGTGTGAAATGTAGTTCAGGCTAAATTGTATTTGTCTGTTTTGTAACGGAGACATCTCTGGACGATCTTGATTAGTGTGGACAAAGAAAGGTTTTTCCAAGCACAAATCATCATTCAAGTCATGCCACACAACTTTCATGGACTTTATGAGATGCTTACAAATTTCAAAATCAAATGACATTTTTGCTCCTTCATGCATGTGCAAGGTATTTGAAATAGTAGATGTGGTTGATTGAAATGGTGTTTCTACTCCCCTTTATAATGTTTGTCTTTCTCATCAAAACTGTGAAGAAAGTATTATTATAATCTTGATTAAAATGTTCAACTAACATGCTTTGCAGGTAAGGTATGTAGGTAGACAACAGAGAGGGTGGTGATCAGTTTTAGGAACGTCGGGATACTTTCACAGATTGGGCAAACGATTGTGACATTTAATCAAACATAAAGCAAGTGTAAGGTGTTGGGGATGGGTAAGAATAATGAAAATAGAGATTACATGATGCAAGGGGCACTCTTGGAGTGTGTCATACAGGAGAAGGATCTGGGAGTGGTAGTGGATAGGGAGAGGGAGAGGGGTAAGCAGACAGTACCGTACAATGCCAGGTAACTACAGGTAAAGCAAACAGGGTTTTACAGTGGTGAGAAATAGTTTGTGAACCATTTAGAATTTTCTGTATTTCTGCATAAATTTGACCTAAAATGTGATCAAATCTTCATCCAAGTCCTAATAATAGATAAAGGGAACCTGATTAAACAAATAACACAAAAACAATCTACTTTTTCATTTATTTATTGAGCAAAATGATCCAACATTCAATATCTTTGTTGGAAAAAGTATGTTACCTCTATGTTAATCAGCTAGGTTAAGTGGGTAATACAGTCAGGTTATTCAATCAATATGATGACAATCAGGAGTGAATTTGAGTGGCCCTGCCCTATATGAAAAACATAAACTTTGGTTGTCACCATCAGAGTCCAGCCTTCACCACACACGTTTGTGGAAACACATCATGCTCTGATCAAAAGAGATTTCTGAGGACCTCAGAAAGAGTTGCCTGCTCATCGGTCTGGAAAGGGTTACAAAACCACTTCTAAAGATGTTGGGCTCCACCAATCCATTGTCAGGCCGATAGTGAACAAATGGAGAAAATTTAGTGCTTGGTGTTGGCTTAATGGTTAGGGTGGTGGGCTTGGGATCTGAGGATCCTGAGTTCAAATGAAGATCTGATCACATTTTAGGTCAAATTTATGCAGAAATACAGAAAATTCAAACTAGGGTGAACACAAACTTTTTATCAATTAGGAGGAGGTGGATCAATTATATATCAAAATAGTTCGTTTCAACATCATATAGGAATTTCGTGAGGCCTCATTTAGAATAGTGTGCAGTTTTAGTCACCACAACTCAGGAAAGACATGGTTGCCATAGAGATAGAGAGGGGTTAGTGTCGGGATACATACGATATTGATTTGAGGCCAAGGCAGACTTGGCGATGAGGAGCGGCTGAAGGAGACAGGACTTTATACTTTACGGTTGTGGGGGTAGATGGAGGAATTTCATAAGAAAGTTAGGATTGAATGGCGTTGTTTGGTCCGTGAACGTGTTGGAGACATCTCGATGTAATTAAGTAGGGAAACTGTGAGCTTAAGTCTTACTTGTCACCATACAGTTGGTGGCGGGGGGGGGGGGGGGTGCAGTGTTAATTAGATAGGGATTAAGGAGATATTCCCCCAGTATGTGATTCCCCCTGTGACCTATTCCTACGTTTTACATTTCCAAGCAAGCTAGGCGAACTGAGCAGGCAGAGGCCCCACCTTCCCGGGTTTCATGCGAGCAAGCCACGCCCCAGAGGTGGAACAGTTGTTCGGTGCGACATCCGGAGAGATCCGGACATCAAGAAGGTTGTTGGCTGGGTTGGTTCAGTTGGGCGTAAGGGACACACGTGGTTGAGAGAGAATGGGATGAGGAGATGGCCTGTAAGAACAGGGCTTTACGGCTGGCTTTCCTTCGATGCATGAAGAAGACGGCACGATTCTCATATTCGTGCTGCGGCGACTTGGCTCGCTTACTGAGCAAGTTGGGTCATAGATTGACCCCAGGGCCTCGTGTATGTCACCAAAGGGGATGGCACCATTCTTAAAGCAGTGAGTCGGTGAGGGTGATCAATGCACAAAGAAGCGGCATGGCGGTCTCTTAGCATTGGTGTTGAATACTGCTCACGAATCACCTGACATACGTTTTCCTGCCACGAGAGAGCGGCTTGGCACCATTTTTTGGGCGCGTCTGCATGTGCAGGCTGAAGTGCCTTGATTCCAAAGTTTCACAGAGACCATCTCTGAACAAGTTCAGTGCCAGAATAAAGGGATGATTTTCTTTTATTTCATTTCCCCCTTGTCTGTATTTAAGTCTGTGTGTCGAGGCACCTTGACTTTAGGTTTAATTTATCTCACGTTTATTATTACATTCTGAATGATTGGCCCTTGTAAATATGTATATTTTCATTAAAGCCTTTGTTTATTTTAAGTTGCTGTGTCGGTGTATTTGTCATGGGGTTCGAGTATAAAACCCCTTGTTCTGTGCTTCCACGTGCCTCTGTCGCTCCGCCAATGCCATGCCCCACACCTCCCTCACGTCATATAATCTCCGAGGACCAATGTGTCTGCCTCCTAAGGAAAACCGCTCGGCTATCCGGGGTGGTGGTGTTAACCACCCGTCACCACAATTTGGGTCAGGGGTGTAACCTTAACCGCCAGGTCCACAACAATATATTAGAAAGGAGGTGGTTTAGAGGGCATCTGATAAAGATGTTTAAGATAGTGAAGGGTACAGAAAAAATAAGTGCAGAGGAGTTCTTCAGCAGAATAGAGAGTGATAGGACCAGGGGCCATAACATGAGGGTAGAGAAGGGGAAAAGGGGGGAAAAAAAACTTGAGAAAGGGAGAGTTAAGAGAGTAGAAAGTGATGAGCCTTTCAGTCAGAGAGGGGTTAATGCATGGAATGGTTTCCCTGGAAAATTAATGGAAGCAGAGGGGTTGATCGGTTTAATGTACCTGGAAGCATTGGTGATAGATGTGTATATGTGGATATTGGCAGGACTTGGAGGTAGCCTGTGTGTGGATGGGTGATCGTTTCTGGGGCTGTGTGTACACAGTTGGACACTAAAACTGACCTGTTTCAATGTATAAACCTTTCACATTTTGCTGAACTATTCTTTATCTGTATCTAAAGCTCAGGTCAGAGTTTTTTTCTTATTATCCCATGCAGCACAGACGCATAAGGACAACATGATTATGCACAGTTGTACAAAGCCTGATTAAAACACGAATTACGACTGCTATGACTACTACTAATACTAATACTACTACTACTACCACGACTACTATCAGCTTCATTTTACACCAACACTTTATTTTTGATGATCCTAGAAAGAAGGAGAGTAAGTCACAAGATCTCCTTGTTCATTATATTTTCACCTCTGCAAAACTTGCAACATACAAAGCCAGAAAGGCAAAGATTGAGAGTGATGTGGTGCAACAGGTTTACAGACATGAAGACTTCATTATGTTCACGTATCACTTCTTGTCAGGACAGATCAACATCCAAACTTTGAACAGGTATGATCACCGATGCAATTTACGACCACCTTATTCAGCAAGGAGCTTTAGAGGCAGAGCATAAAGTATGTAAACGATGATGTGATGGAACAATAGACCATTTATTGTGAAACAAAACCATCCTCGATAACTGCAAGCTCCGACAAACCAACTTATCCACAGCCTGGAGAGATTACAAAAAATCCTTTGCTCGTGTCCCACATTCATGGATTATAAAATGCATGCCAGTATACAAAATTGACCCCCAGATAGTCACACTGATGGAGAAAGCAATGATGCTCTGGAGCACAACGCTGATACTACCTTACTTGGAAGGAAAGATTGAAATCCCAGGAGTAAAGATACGATGTGATATCTTACAAGTTGACAGCCCTTCCCCGCTTCTGTTTTGTCTGGCTCTGGACCCAATGAATTGCGGAATTGATCCGAGCAGCAGTTCCGACTGCTTTTTTTAAAAGTTCTGACTGCTTCATTTGTCCAATTTGCACATTCTTTGACACCCTTCCTCCCCTCCACCTCCAGAGAGTTGTATGACGGGGAAGGCAATTTGGGAGGAGAATAGCATGAGAGGAGGTAACAGAAGGCAGTATGAGGGGAGGGGGAAGCAGCGTGAGAGGAGGGGGAAGCAGCATGAGGAGAGGGAGAGGCAACGTGAGGGGAGAGGAAGGCTGCGTGAGGGGAGGGGGAGGCAGCATCAGGGGAGGGAGAGGCAGTGTGAGAGAGAGAGAGAGAGAGTGGCAGCATGAAGAGAGGGGGAGGAAGCGTGGGGGAAAGGGGAAGGGGAGGCTGCATGAGGGAAAGGGGAAAATGGAGGATGCGTGAGGGAAAGGGGAAAGGGGAGGCTGCATGAGGGAAAGGGGGAAGTGGAGGCTGCATGAGGAAAAGGGGAAAGGGGAGGCTGCATGAGGAAAAAGGGAAAGGGGAGGCTGCATGAGGGAAAGGGGAGGTCGCGTGAGGGAAAGGGGGAAGTGGAGGCTGCGTGAGGGAAAGGGGAAAGGGGAGGCTGCATGAGGGAAAGAGGGAAGTGGAAGCTGTGTGAGGAAAAGGGGAAAGGGGAGGCTGCATGAGGCAAAAGGGAAAGGGGAGACTGCATAAGGGAAAGGGGAAAGGGTAGGCTGCATGAGGGAAAGGGGAGGCTGCATGAGGGAAAGGGGAGGCTGCATGAGGGAAAGGGGAGGCTGCGTAGGGGAAAGGGGAGGCTGCATGAGGGAAAGTGGAGGCTGCTTGAGGGAAAGAGGAGGCTGCATGAGGGAAAGTGGAGGCAGCGTGAGGGAAATGGAAAAGGGGACAATGCATGAGGGAAAGGGGAGGCTGCGTGAGGGAAAGCAGAAAGGGGAGGCTGCATGAGGGAAAGGGGAGGCTGCGTGAGGGAAAGGGGAGGCTGCATGAGGGAAAGGGGAAAGGGGAGGCAGCGTGAGGGAAAGGGGAGGCAGCATGAGGGGAGGGGGAAGCAGCATGAGGGGAGGGAGAGGAAGCGTGAGGGGAGGGGGAGGCTGCGTGAATAGAGGGAGAGGCAGCGTGAGGGGAGGGGGAATAATTTCATCATTAAGAAATTGTTGCGGTCTGTTCCAAGTCAAGGCATTATTGAGCAGGCCGAAAAAATATGGTGGCTTAAGACTCTTACGAGCTGAGAGAGGGCTGACAAAGATGACGCGCCACCATTTTTGTAGCGCTTATTTTGTTTTTTTTGTGATGAGCACCCCATAAATTATCCTCAAAAGTGGTGTTTAAATTAACCCAAACACCAAGTTTTCATTCACTCACCACCTTGGAGTTCCCTTGGTATGCATGCAAAGTTTCAGGCCACAGGGTTTCAAGGTTTTGGAGTTATAGAGGAGAAACACATACACATTCTCACACACTCATATTTATTATTATTTATTTCAGACGAGCAAATACCACCCATCGCTTCACTGATGGGAATAGTTAGAGGGGAGAAAGAGGGGGAGAGTGAGGAGGTGGAGGGGGGAGGGAGGCAGCATGAGGTGAGAGGAAGGGAAGGAAGACGTGCAGTGGAGCGTTAATTACGATTCATAGTGTTTCATCGAAATGATTCTGCATGGAATAAGAGTGAAGATGGAAACAAAATAATGTCTGAAATACATTTTCTACCTGTCATACTATAAATACTGCCCAGAAACAAACAATGCCCAGACATGTCCAGAGCTAAACACAGTCGGGACACATCTGGAGATAAATACCATCCAGACATGTCCAGAGACAAGCCACGTCCAGACACATATGGAGATAACCACCATCAAGACCTAACCACCGTCCGGACACATCTGGAGATAAATACCATCCAGACATGTCTGGAGACAAGCCACGTCCAGACACATATGGAGATAACCACCGTCCGGATATGTCCAGAGACAGAGACAGAGAGTGAGAGAGGGGGGAGGGGGGCACACAGAGAGGTGTGACAGGAGGGTGCTGCACTGTTTTGGGAAGGGGTAGAACAAGGATGGGACAAAGATAGAGAGGGGTGGGGACAGGGGAGCTAGCAGAGAGAATGTGTTATGCTTTATGAACAAAACACACACACACACACACACACACACACACACACACACACACACACACACACACACACACACACACACACACACACTAGTGCTTGGCTGATATTGGCAATTTTTGGTAATTGGCTGATTGGAATCAGTATGATTACCGACTACAGTATGTACTGCATACAAACCAAAATCCTTGAGAAGCTTTCACTGAAAAACAACGTTGCATTTATTTAGACATTTCAAGGATGTGTTCACAAACATATATCTTTATAAACAGCTGCGCTTGACGGGTGGGAAAAAATTTGGCTCGGTAATTAACAAAACATGTTCATACAGCTAGGAAATCGGGTGTTATTAAATATATTTTGCTTTTCAAACTCACAAAGAAACCATATAACCTTTGTAAAGCAAACCAGATAACCAAATACTTGAGAAACAGTCACGAGGACAAAGGAAAACCTGGTAATTACCAATTGCCGTCGATAAACTCATGCACCCACATACACCCAAGCAATGTCCGAATTGGACAAATGAACACCTTTTTTTAGCAGTCAGAACTACTGCTAAGTTCAAATCTGAAGCTTATATTTTGTAATTCTTCTTAGTTTAAGAGATTCTCGACGTTATCACATATGCAGAAATGAAATAAAGCGACGAACACTGGCGTTTCCCGGCATTTATAAGCATTGCAATGTATACAGCGATCCATAGGTATGATGAACAGGCATTTGATAATATGAGTGAAGAAAGTGAAAAAAAAAACTTTATCGTTAAGAAATTGTCATGACCTTTTCCAAGTCAAGGAATTGTTGAGCAGGCCAAAAAAACATGACGACTTCAGACCTCAGTGAGATAACCCTGGATATGCCTTAAGAGCCCAAAGAGAGTGGTGACTTCCTTGGAGTTTTCTTAATGTGCATGCAAAGTTTCAGGATGCTGGGTTTTATCATTTTGGAGTTATGGAGGAGACACGTACATACTGACCCATACAGATTGACATTTATTGGTATAGGTTTTTGATCTATCCACATGACAGACACATATTTTATTTTGAAAGTTGATTTATAGAACTGAAAGTAAAAAGCTTTCTTTTCTTTCTTACCTTACGTGCACTTCTACACCTTTTCCTCTCACTATGTGCCATTTGAGGGCGATTATTTCAAAGCTACTTTACTACTGTCCTTCTCAACCTACTAATCCACGGAGTTCCTTACAAGGGATTACACTTGCCTTTCATTCGATATATCTCAGGAGTAATGAAGTGGCTGCAAAGGGAAGATATATTCTGGGAATATATCGTTTCCCCACGGTGATATATCGTACCTAAGAGTTGGTTGTAATCACAAAAGAATTAACTTCGTTCGAAGGATTTATTTTTGTATATATATATATATATATATATATATATATATATATATATATATATATATATATATATATTTTTTTTTTCAAACATTCAAAGTGCAGGGACCACTTTTTGTGGAATTAGGGCTTTAAGTGAGGCATGAGGCCTTTCACAAAAAGTTTTCTTGCCATTGTAGTGCTATGAAAATTATGCAGGAACAGTTAATGTGAAAATTATTTTGGTGTAACTTTATATTCTTTCATTTGGGCTGGTTCGGTGGCTTTTCAGTATCTGCAAAGACATTCAAGCCGTCTAGCCATAAACTGTTATCCTGGTGCTTCACATATAGCGTGATGCATTTCCATCCCTCAGAGGGATGTTTAGCCGGAGGTCCAGTCTGCCAGCACTGGTCGCTTGTGGGGTCTCTTTTGCGAAGCAGAGGTGAGATATCGCCACCACACTGATCAAATTCCATATCCAGGCCGAAACTGCGAGTATCAAGTGGTCTCGTCTTCATGCATGTACTTTGACACCTGGATACTCAGAGTGTGGTTGTTGTCTGGGCAGCAGTTTCTACACAATAAACAAATTCATATTCCTCTGTTCTTCGCAAGTCACGTGAATGGCCAAACATGATGTTCTTTCATTTATCACTGTTTAGAGTGAATGAGTTAAGAAAGTGTGACTGTGGAGGCTTTGAGAAAATGACAAATGGATAACCTTGCACTATTTTGAGTCAGTAAATATCAAGTTGTGTTTCTAATTAACACCACCATGAATATGAGCTTTTGATCATAAGCCTGTCACTTGAGCTAAAATAGCAGCTCAAAATATGTTCGTATTTATATTCTCTTTCTCAGCTTTGATTAAGGGGCCATTTTAGGAACCTTTCACTGAAGGTTCTGATTAAGCTTCAACTGGTAATAAACTATAAATTGCAAAAATAAAAAGAGAACAATGTGTGGTTTCATATCCAGTCATCATTTTGGAGCGACTGCATCAGTTTGATAATTTTGTCGGAGATCTGATTTGCTTCAATTTTGGACTGAAAGGAAATCTTTCATTTTCACAACAAGTATAATACAGTTTCTGCAGTTATTCAAGTTACAACTTAGGAATTATCTTACATTGATTTCCATTACTTTTAGAAATATCATCATATAAGTTTGGGATCCATGATAATCAAAACAACCACCTTGGAATCTTTTGTGGATCACCCACTTCACATCAAACTTTATTTCATAACTGATCTCATTCCAGCGAAAACCTGGAAACATTTGGACCGATTCTGATTGCATCTTCAAGGTTCATGTACTCGATCGGTGTTCCTTGAACATCATTAATATGGAAGTACACTACATTATATCTTTGTGAAAGAGTCAACTTCCATTTTGCATGCATTTCCTTTTAAATATAGAAAGGCATATCTGATGTTGATTGATATTTTAAAAGGAATTCACTTCCACGTATATTGAAAACAGATAAATAGGTAATGAGGAGCATGTTAAACATCCTGGATTGTTTAGAGTACTCCATTTACTCTCATTGATTTGCCCTATAAAAATATACTTTGGTTTTGCCTTCTTCAATTTTAATGCCATTTACTCTTCCTTCGACTTAATAGGTCTTGGAAGGAAAGCCAAGCGACATATGCACTCACCTGTGTGCAGTCTGGCCTGGGTTTTAATCTTGATCACGCTATGAACCGTCATCCTTGTGTTTCGCATGCACGGTGAGGTATCGTGTGTCGGAGGACCAGTCTATCAGCACTGGGGTCGTTTTTTGACTATAAAGATCCTACAGTGTAATTTGTGAATACTCGGTGAGTTATCACTGGCACCCTAAACAAATTACAAATTGCTGCACCTACAGTCGAGTATCCTGCATCGGACTTACGGCCCATCCAATATTGGTTCTAGCTTAGAAACGTGTCTCGACGAGTCCTGATTCCCTCGAGATTGCAAACCCGTTCCTAGAGCTCTGTAAAGGGTAATGGCTTCCAATTATTATTACTCATACTTATGATCTACAGTTGGACATTGTACACAAGAATATTTTGGAGCGAGTTTACCAATTTGATTAAATGTATTTTTTTATTGTGAGACAGACACGATTCAGGTCACAAAACCATGTATTTTGCAACCTCGAGTGGCCGTCGAGATAAAGGTGTTTTGGGGGAAATGTTTGACTAGTACTTTTCAGAATTTTTGTTTTATGTGTTCTGTTAGTTTAATGTTCCTGTGCGATTAACCGTTGTTCAGATCCATTAGAGTTATACCAATCGATACCTGGGTTTCATCTCAAGTCAAACCATCCAAATCGTGAAATCATGATTTGTTCAGCTCTGTGAGTTTATGAACATTTTGAGATAAAAACTAACACAACATGAGGTTTTGCTTCCTTATTACATCCGCCACCTAAGGTGGGTGGAGTTTATGTTTTCATCCCCCTGTCTGTCTGTTTGTCTGTGGGCAGGATATCTCAAAAAGTTGCGGACGGATTCGGACGAACCTTGGTGGAAATGTTGGGTGTGTGAAAAGGATGAATTGATTAGATTTTGGTGAAGATCTGGATCTTTTTAAGTGATTCTTCATCATTGAGTGATAGTGCCAAAACAAATATTTCGCACCATATCTCAAAAAGTTGTGGACGGATTATGACAAAACTATGTGGATGAGTTGGTTCCGTAACAAGAACAAGCTGATTAGATTTTGGTTCAGGTTCAGCTGCAGATCCGTCCAATCAGTGAGAGACAAAACGTAAACTATTCAGCCTGGCGGAGGTATGCGCTCTACCGAGTGCCATTATAGTTGTTACAGCTGTTGTTAAAAAAGATAAAACATTTCTGTGCATCCATTAAAAGAACAAATCAACAGCCAGAATGTTTGACAAGGAAACAGCTTGAAATTCTCAGATAGTTTATCACATTGCCTTAAAAAGGTGATAACACTTGAGGCACTACTCACATTGAAAACAAGTTAAATATGTTTTCTTGACAATAATGATCAATCAAACTACCTTGTAATGTTGCTTGGACACCTTTTTTTAATCACTTGTCCCCATTGGCATTGGCAACGCAGGTGCTGCTCTATCGAAGTCATTGCCACCACCTGTGCGTAGGATGAAAATGATGATCATCAGTCAATATACCCTTTCCATGACGGTGCTGTGGAAGAATTTTCATGCAAAGGGATATTCACTGAGCAGTTTGCCAATGACTTCATTGTGGTGGTGGTTGTGAGGACAGGAATTCGGAAATTAGCCAAAGTGCCGACACACAGCGGCCTACTCTTTACAAAAGACAAACTGCACCAGCAGCAAATGCTGGAAGATGGGACCCTGGCGTAACATCACATACAACAGATAACACACTCGTTCATGTAACCCCTTGGTTGTGAAACATCAGCGTAAGGGTTTGTGGTGTAGTCGAGAATCGATCAAATCGAGACTAGATGACTCAAAGGGAAGTGCGCTAGCTATTCTTTCTGCCAGTGCTGCCACCACCTTGGTACTTTCTTAATACTCCCATAAGGCCACACTTACTATGGAGATAACAGGAAGCCTATATTCATAGGATTAATGCAATGGGAATATAATGTTTGACAAAGTGACTGTCTGTGGAGTGCTGACAGCCTGCAAGTCAACAAGATTGCCCGCTGAGCAGCATAATCGTCAACGAGACTGCCTGCCAAGCACCGTAACTACAACAATCATTCCACCATGGAGTCACATTGTGCCATGAACACCCCATTTCTGTAACTAATAAAATGGCTGCAGTCAATCAAAATCAGGGTATGTTCTGTGCCTTCCACCAATGTGATAGGGAAAGTGCTTAATTGATTGGTCCCCTTCTGGTTTCACCGGAGGAGACTATAGCTTTTCTCTCCGTCTGTCTGTCCGTCTGTCCATCCATCTCAACTGTGGTTTTCCAGACGTTTTTCCCCAATACCCTTTAACATATTGAACTGAAACTTGGTACCTGGCTTTATTATAAGTTACAGAACAAGTTAGAGTTTCAGGGCGTTTCGTCAATTTTTCAGTTATGTCCTTTATGGACTTAGAAAATATCACATCGGTCTGGGACATGTATTTCAAAGCAGTTCTCACTCTTGTTTTCTTTATCTTTATTAAAACGATTTAATCTGAGAGGGTGGAAGGGGTGGTTGGTGGTGGTGGTCGTATGGCAGCTATCATTTCTTGAAGCACGACTGTGTCACTGATGCAGTGCCCCTCTACCAGCATACACACTGGAACTGGTACTCATTTCGCCGACCTCGGAAGGATGACAGGCTGAGTCAACCCCCTGGTGTATTAATTCAGTGGCCGACGGGGCTTGAACTCAGGACCCTAGGATCCTAAGCCGCCACCCTAACCACTGAGCCAACACCAGGCTGGGGTGGTTGATGAATGGAAATAGAAGCTTGACTTGACTTGTGCATGACATGGTAATAATTTAACATTGCATTCTTAAACAAAAACATCAATAATTATCCACTCGTACCATCACCAGATCATTGATACTTTGCTTAGGTATCAATATCCATACTATCAGAAATTCGATGTCCAAATTGCAAATGTGAGAGATGGCTTTGTGGCCCCTACAAAAGATTGTGTGTGGTGTTGTGCACGTCCTTTCATGTCGAGTAAGTGTGCCATACTTTTGGAGAGTTGCTGTTAGATGGCATACCATTTTCATAAGTCTGTCTGACTTAACAAAATGACTGACATTGACTCAATCAATATATTTATTTTATAAAACAGTTTTGTTTGAAATTTTTATGCCACTGCAGCCGAAGGCACCAGAAGCATTGTGTTTTCGGGTTGTCCCTCTGTCTGTGCGTCCATCCGTGTTTGCGTAGCAGATTATTATTACTGCAATAACTTCTGAACCGCTGAAGAGATTATGATCAAACTTGATACAAGTATGTGTTATGATGCAAAGATGAAGTGGTTAAATTTTTATTTATTTAAATTTAAAGTTCGAAATTTAAATTTCGAACTGGTTTCGAAAGATTTAAGGTCAATGTGCATTATTTAAAAATATATATATACAATGTCGAGGCTCGTACAAGAGCCAACACACAGAACGTATAACAAGGGGAGCAGGAGACAAGAAGGGTGGGAGTGGGAAGCACAAAACAGTGGGGAACAGTCATTAGATCTGTGGAACGGAGAGGGATATGGCAGGGTACACAAGGAAAAGAAGATGGGCACTACAGGGACTTTCAGGAAGGAAAGCAGGGAATTTGAAGGAGGTGGGTTTGGGATGGATTAACGGGGGTAGAAAGATCATGGTTTTGGATGGGGAAGATAAGAGATGGTGGTGAACAGCTGTTTTGAAGACCTGGAGAGAAGAGTGGGATTGAAGAGAGTGTGTGAGTTTGTTCCAAGAGTGGGAAAAACGAAATTAAAGAATGAAGGTGAGCAGTGATTCTTCATTTTGGTAGTTTTACCAGAAGGTGGGGGGGGAGGGGGGTGCTGGTGGACCTTGAGGCAACTGCAGAAATATGGGGGGGAGGACAGATCGCAGACAGAGCAGGGGGGTGAAGCAAAAGAGGAGATGGTAGAAGACAGATGGAGCACCGACCTGCCTGCGGTGAGAGAGAAAGAGACCCAAAGACTCAGCATCATCGCGGGAGATACCAATGATTCTAAATGCCTTGGTTTCCACAGCATGAAGCCGAGAAAGGTGAGAGGCAGGAGCACCAACCCAGAAGGGAGAGCATTACTCCATCAGGCTACGGATGAAAGCATCAGGCTGCACGACGGAGAATGCCCAGTCGGCAACTGGCTTTAGAGGCTATTTTGGAAATATGGCTTTCCCAGGAAAGATCATGGCAGATGGTGAGGTCCAAAAGTTTGAAAGAAACGACTTCTTCAATAGGATTGTTGAGAAAGTAGATGCGGTGGGGGGGGGGGGGTGGAGGTCCAGACGGTCCTTTCGGAGAAACTTAATGAAAGTGTGAGACTTGTCGGGGTTGAAAGACATGTTCCAATTGTTGGAACAGCTTGTGATTTTATCCAGATATGCAGAGAGTGAAGAGGCTGATGCTTGCTGAAATGAGGGATGGCAGGTGTATGGCAGAGTGTAGAGTCATCAGCAAAGAGATAAAGAGGATTTTCCAGAGTCAGAAAGATCATTGATGAAAACCAGAAAAAGAACAGGGTCCAGAACACCACCTTGAGGAACTCCAGCCTGGACAGGAAGAGATGAGAGATTTAATTTAAGAGCCATACGTTGACTTCGACAGGAGAGGCAGTCTGTGAGCCATGAATGGAGATTGCCTTGGACACCATAGGAAGAGAGTTTGGTGAGCAGGGCAGGGTGCCATTCTGTGTCAAAAGCATGTGATATGTCTATGCAGATGACTGAGCTCATATCTGGCATTGAGGATCTCCATCCATTGTTTGGAAAGCAGGAGCAGCAAGTCCAGGGTAGAACAACCTGGTCTGATTCCAAACTGATGATCGGAAATCAAGCCTTTGGAGAAGAGGAAATATTTAATGTTTGGGGGAAAATTCCGAAGATTCCGAAAGCAGGTAAGATTCCGAAGTTTGAAGGGAAGCAATGATGGATTCTGTAACCTTGCTGATGATTGGGAGAAGGCTGATTGGTCTGTAGTTGCAGGGATCTGTGTTTGCACCTTTTTTATGCAGAGTGGTAATGTTCACTGATTTCCAAGCAGATGGCAGATGACCTTGAAGATTATGTCAAGAGGGTATTGGAGGTGAGGAGGGTGTCTGACCGAGTGATGAGTGTGAAGTTGGAAATTGAAGGGGTGATGATGAATGTCATCAGTGCATATGCCCCACATACGGGGTGTGAGATGGAGTATAAAGAAGATTTCTGGAGTGAGTTAGATGAAGTGGTGGAGAGTGTATCCAAGGATGAAAGAGTGGTGATTGGAGCAGATTTCAATGGGAATGTTGGGGAATGGAATAAAGAGGATGAGGAGGTGATGGGTACGTACGGTCTCAACAAGAGAAATGTGGAAGGGCAAATGGTGGTCGAGTTTGCAAAAATAATGGAAATGGCAGTGGTAAATACGTATTTCAAGAAGAAGGAGGAACACAGGGTGACGTACAAGAGTGGAGGAAAGTGCACACAGGTGGATTACATCTTAAGTTGGAGATGCAACCTGAAAGAGATTAGAGACTGTAAGGTGGTGGCAAGGGAGAGTGTAGCCCGACAGCATCGATTGGTGGTCTGTAGGATGATTTTGAAGGTGAGGTTGAGGAAGAGAGTGAGGGCTGAACCAAGGACCAGATGGTGGAAGCTGAAGGAGGAAGACTGTTGCGTGGAATTTAGGGAGGAGGCGAGACAGGTGTTGGATGGTGGTAAAGATGGGTGGGATGATTGGGCAATTACAGCAGAAGTGGTGAGGGAGATAGCTAGGAAGGTACTTGGTGTGACATCTGGACAGAGGAAGGAAGATAAGGAGACTTGGTGGTGGAACGAGGAAGTAGAGGAAAGTATAAGGAAGAAGTGATATCATGTGTTTCAACCAAACAAGGCTGTCTCAACAAAAAAATTAATGCAAATTCATAAAGAATAATTGACTGTTTCATGTTGCATTTTTCTTTCATAAAAGGATGCAAAGTAAAACCTTGAATGGCACTCGGTAAAGTGCATACCTCCGCCAGGCTCAACAGTTTATGTTTTGTATCCTACTGATAGGCTGGATGTGCATTCTGGACCTTCATCGAAATCTCACCAGTTCGTCCTTGACACACATGCAAACTGTACACTAAATTTCATTTGAATCCGTCCATAACATTTTGAGATATCCTGCTCACAGAGTCTTGGAGGTCAGCAGTTGAAACCCTGGCCGAGTCATACCAAAGACTTTAAAAAATGGTATGTGCTGCTTCCTTGATTGACCCTCATCATTTCAAAGGATAGAGCATGCACAATCCCTTTCGGTTGACATCCTTGGGGAGGAGGAATATTCTTCCTGAGGAAATGCCCCGCCGAGTACGCTGAGAAAAGCGACGCCATTGTTGTGACGTAACTGGTACTCGGAGTGTCCTGGGAAGTGTTGGCACTTCCCCTGAGGTCAGTGGCTGTGTTAAGTGTTTGTCTCATCAGTATGTCCATTTGTGGGTGAGTGACAGCTCCATTACTAGCCTTAGACCTTGTGTTATTATTATTTTATTTTAATAGACAGACAAACAGACAGGGATTAAAACATAACCTCTGTCCACCTTTGGTGGCGGAGGTATCAATTTTGTAACACATATCCCATAAGTCCCAACATTTTAGAATTTTTTTTCACTTTGTACTTCAGCAGGCAGACTCAAAACAACTCTGGACAGAGTGCAATGATGCCCGTGTGTGACCGTCTCTGTTTTGGAGATAATTTTCTTGATCTCGGTATTGTCCATTATGCTGTGCCTTTGTGTCTGGCTATGCCATCAATCGTTTCATTTCAGAAGTGGCTTTCACATTAACAGCATGCCTGGAATATTTTGGCAGTCTTCAGATCTTGACATTCTTATTTCAGAACAACCTCTACACTTCAAACACATTTTGATGTTAATGTTCCACCCAGGGTGCCTCATGTAGTATTTCCGTGCTTTCATCCCACTTCACTTTCAGTGAAACCTAGGTCCACTAATCCACACCCAGGAATCTAATTGTCCAAACCGTATAGGTGAATAGTATTGCATTTGATTCAGTGCTGTGACTCTTGGGGGGCCTTCTCTTCTGCACTTTCACTTTTTTATTTTTTTGCATAAGAGGTCAAGGCTCATAGAAGAGCCAGAACACTGAACTGATCAAGACACAACTGAACAAAAGGAACAGTAGAAAAAGGGGGGAAACACCAACAGCAGGGTTGAAGGACAAAATAGATGGAGGAATGAGGGGTAGGGAAGGATGCATGGGGTGGACAAGATAGATACAGACGGAAACTCTTTGGAGGGAAAAACTAGAAATTTGGAAGAAGGTGGGCTTAGTGGTGGGGGTGGTTTAACGGGGATAGAAAAGATCATACTTTTGGATGGGGGATGATCTGAGATGATGGTGAACGGCTGTCTTGAAGACTTGAAGGGAAGAAGGAGATTGAAGAGAATGTGGAAGTTAGTTCCACAAGGCAGGAAAAGAAGAGGAACAAGTGAGAGAGGAGGTGAGCAGAGAGTCTGGAAAACTGAAAATTTACGTCAATTGGGGTGTTGCTTTGTGACCATTCAGCTTTCTGGTTTGAAACAAGGAATGTGGCTTCCTCGTTGGACAATCAATTACTCTTATTGTTAAATTGGGCTACAAATTCACAACACAATACGTGGGTCTGTTTTTGTCCATTGTTCTAGAAATCGTAGGAAATTGGTCAACCACTTCACAATACAACGTTTAGTTCACACGTATTGGGATTACACAATAATACTGTATCTTTTTAAAGCAGGCCGCAAACCAAACCAATTCGTTTGTGCAAATTCCAGGCAATTATTCAAAAGTGATTAACACATTCACTTGATGTTTGCCAGCAATTTGAGTGTACTGATGTCAACGCTAAGCTTTTTAAAGAGTAATTTTAAATGCTTTGACATGCTTTCCTGCAGTGTTTTTTAATATCCCTTTGTTTAAAATTAACATGAAGAAGTCGCAACATCCACTTCATTTTTGAGTGGACAACTTCACTAAATCCACAATACTCACTCATCACTCTGACTCGAGGGAGTATCAAATGTGGAAATTCCATGGAGGTATCACAAGAAACCATCATGGAATATTTCACCTTCTTTGCAAGATCACTGGTGATTTGATCAAGGACTAGATAGTGGGGCAGATTAAGTCAGTATCCCACAAGAATCTTTCAGTTGACGGTACAAGCTCCAAATTTGGTATACATGTGCTCCAGGACCCAAAAGTACGTTACTCACGTTGAAAAACAAAATGGCCACCATTTTTCAAGATGGGCGTCTCATAAAATAGGAAAAAGGGTTTTCAGTGCTAAACGTCTATAAATAGGAACATGCTATTGATCCAAATGTTAAATAGATTTATTTTGACTGGAGAAATATATTTTGGCACTAATATTCGAAAAGGGTTACCAGTTTTCAAGATGGCGGCCATTGCATGACTTAAAATCAGTACTTTTGTAGCTGTCTTACAAAATTATCACAGATATTGCTGGGCAACATCTGTGATCATGTATTGAGGTGATGCAGTCAAGCTCTATTACATTATGTGAATAAGAGTGATGTTAAAGCACAACCAGGGCACACTGGTGATATGACATCACTGCTGTGAGACTCAGCATGGGGTTCAGTGTCGGCTTATAGTGTACTACTTGTAGCTGGAGTTTACTAACCTAAACTGTAGTTTGTAGTATACTTGAGTGTCCCAAATGCTATCTAATATGCCCCTGTATATATTTCAGCTAGAAGTATGGCTAGTTGTAGTATTACACTTTTAGATAGCCGCGCCTGAATTGACAGGATGTGCCAGCGCGGGAGAGCCGAGCCAAGGGTAACAGGGCTTCAGTTACCTGGAAGGTGTACAGATCGCACGGGACTTAAATGGCACTGGATGAACGATCGGGCTAGGTGTAGGGCATTTGTATGTATTAACCTAGTTGTATCCCATATCTCAATGAGCTTATGTATTTTGTACAGTTAGGTGGTAAAAGGACTTCACACAAGAATTCTTCACAACAAAGAACCCTTCTCCTCCCAAAGGCAAAGTTACATATGAATCTCTGCCAAGTCTCCCCCTAACCAATGAATATGAGTGGTTGCAGAAGATTAGCCTCACACAAGAAGTACATGACAATGTTAACATCACTTGGTCAGCCCATCATGCAGAGAAAAAGAGAGGTCTTACATTTGAAGTGAGTATTACAGCACTTCTGCCCCTCCTTCGTGATGAAGCTCACTCAGTTGCCACTGTAAGGCAATCCATGAACAAAGTCAGGGATACTATTGCACACCTCAACCCAGGACAGGTCCCTGTGATAACCGCAGACCAGCCTATTTATGCACTTAACAAACAAGTCCAGTGGTACTGGCCTGACCTGTATGGTGAGGATAAATTTGTTGTCATGTTTGGGGGCCTCCACATAGAGATGGCTGCTTTAAGGTCTCTTGGAACCCTACTTCAAAGCAGTGGGTGGACAGGTGCTCTTGTGAAGTCTGGGGTGGCTTCTTCTGGAATGGCAGAGTCCTTTCTTTCTGCCTCAAGTGTCACAAGAACACGCCATATGCACCAAGTTACAGCATGTTGCCTCTACATGCTCCAAAAGGAAGCATATGAGCATCATTGTGTAGAAGAGAATGAAGAAGCTCTGGATTTTGATGACTGGTGTGAGAAACGCAGAAAAGAGAGTCCTCAATTTCAATTCTGGGATCTTGTGTTGTCAATGGAATTGGTGACGTTCTCGTTGGTCAGGACTTTCAGGGAGGCCAACTTCGGTTTGTATTGCGAAGCACTGGCTGCTCTAATCCCCTTGTTCTTTGCAAACAACAATGTGTACTATGCCAGATGGCTTCCCATCCATCTTAGAGACATCGTCACTTTGGAACACACTCACCCTGAGGTCTTTAATGAATTTCAACTGGGAAATTTTGTGGTACACAAGACTAACAGGGAGTTTTCTGGCTTGGCCATTGACCAAGCACATGAACAGGCCAATGCAGTAGTGAAAGGTGATGGTGATGCCATTGGACTTACTGAGGATCCAGCTGCACTGAGTAGGTGGATGGTGTCTGGACCAGAAGTTAGCGTGCTAATATCACAGTATGAGTTGGCGTCACTGGCCAAAGTGGCAAATGAAGATATCACGCACCATGAGTAAACCAGCCTATCTCAGAAATCCTTCTCTGACAAGGTCCAGAAATTGTTTGGTGAAATGAAGGATCTGGGCAATCCTTTTCAGGAAGAATCAAAAGACCTGCCCACATTGGACTCAAAAACCATCGTGCATCCCAGTACTGCTGAACTTGTAAGGGCTCACCTTGAGAAAGGTAAAGTTGCCTTCTGAGAATTTTTCAATGGTCTGGGTGACGGAGCTTCCTTCTATAAGCCCATCAAAAAGAACAAAGCAGACTTCTTTCGCCAAGAGGCAGCTGCAACTTCTGGCGACATGAATAAGCAGGTTCTCAAAGATGATTGCCATCTGTTCTCGCAACTCTTTATATCCTGCCAAGCACGAGGGTGTGACCTACTTGAGTTTTTCCAACATGAAAACCAGTCTTTCCCTGCAGCGCTGAGTGACAGTGGGAAACTCCACACTGGTCAGAAGTCGCAACTTGCAAAAATTCTGGAAGCTACAGTTACTCCTCCCGACACTAGACCAGGATGTGATGCTGTTATCATTGATGGGTCCTCTCTTGTGTATTCATTGCCGCCAAAGACATCAAAGACCTTTGAGGAATATGCTGTCCTAGATGTGGTTCCAAAGATTCAGATGTACTCATCGAATTTCGCGAGGACAGACGTAGTTTTTGATGTTTATTGGACTTCCAGCCTGAAGGCTGAAACAAAATCAAAGAGAGGAAAAGGGGATCGACGCCGAGTGATGGAGAAAACCAAGCTGCCACCTCACTGGAAAAATTTCCTGAGACAACAACAACAAGACAAGGCTCTTTGGGTTCCTTGCTGATAAGATAGTGACCATGTGTCCTGACAATCTCATTGTTGTGACCAAAGGAGATCAGGCTCTTTCCAAAAGATCCATCAGTCTTGATGGCTTAAGTCCTTACAACCACGAGGAAGCCGACTCCAGAATCTTCACTCATGCTCTTCATGCAGTCAAGCAACAGATGACGTCTGTGTTGATTAAAGCATGTGACACAGATGTTCTCGTTGTTGCAGTCAGTGTTTTTGCTGCCCTTCAAGATGCAGGCATGGAAATGCTGTGGGTTGAATTTGGCCAGGGTCAGTTCATTAAGTGGTTGCCAATTCATGACATGGTGGCGAATCTTGGCCCAGACAAATCCAGTGGCATGCTGTTCTTTCACGCCTTCACTGGCTGTGATATTCTGTCAGCTTTTCGCAGAAAAGGCAAAAAAGAAAACTGCATGGCAGGCATGGGAGGTTTACCCTCAAGTGACTCCCGTCTTCAAGAAGTTAAGTCAGTACCCACCAGTCGTGGAAAATGCAGACTACAACATCCTTGAGAAGTTTGTCATAACCATGTATGACAAGAACAGCACTATGGACAAAGTTGATGAGGCAAGACTGGACTTGTTTGGTCGGAAGCAAAGGTCTTATGATGCCATTCCACCGACAGGCGCAGCTCTCATACAGCATGTCAAACGGTCTGCCTGCCAAGCAGGCTCCATATGGGGCCAGGCAACAGTGTGCAAAATGCACACTGAAAGCCCTGCTAACTGGGGGTGGCATAAAGATGGTGAGGTCTGGCAAGTCTTTTGGATGACCCTTCCACCCATTACCCAGAGTTGTCAGCAGTTAACAAAATGTGGCTGCAAGACGGAATGCCGAGGGCGATGTAAATGCTATCGCTTCAGTCTCAAGTGTACACAGTTGTGTGCATGCAAATGTGAGGACTAAATGATTGACTAATCCACCACGTGAATCAAAAGATAATAATTTCCTGCTGTATATGCTATGTTATTCTTCATTTTTTTTCTTTTTGCAAAATGTAGTGCTAAAAGAGCCTGTCGTCATTTAATTCCGGCCATATCATCTTAGTTTTCAATAATTACGATTTTGTAAGTGCAGAAATGGATTTTTATAACTCAAAAACATACATTTCGATGCATAGAACGTTAAAATAGCATTATTCCATCAAAATTTAGCTCAAACACAGATTCAAACTAGAGTGTACGAGGTGCAGTGGAACACGAGAAGCAAGCGCGCCAGCATCAACTCCGCTTTATTGCGCGAGCGGAAGTACACTCCTGCCACGACTAGTGGGCGAGGCATGATATATGAAAACCCAATCACGTGATACAGCACACTTCTCCCCTCGTAAAATGAGAAGTCAAATGATGAAAGGACAATCATAACATGACCACCTGAAACCCATCAACACTCATAATCCTCCAAGTACCGCGGCCGCACCCTGACCCGCCTCAGACGGGCAGCGCCGCCAGAGAGTCCAGGCTCAGACGCCTCCCGGCTTAATCGAGGTGACACCCTCGCCGGACTCGCGCCATCCGCAATAACAACCGCCCCTGGCCAACCAGCCTGCCCGACGTCCCCGGGTAGGACAGCATCAGGCGAAGACCCCCTGGGCGTCGGCACATCCGGCCCTGGCGACACAACGTCAGGCGCCGGCGACATTACAGGTGGGGGTCCCACATCGTTCGGCCCGGGGAGGTGTGGGGGGGGTGACACTGGACAGCGATCATGCATTTGGTCCACGTGCCGTTTCCACACATCCACACCATCAGTCCGAAACCATGCAATTCGCCGGCCCCAGTACCACAGAGACCACAGCCGGCACCCATTTGAAACCGTGGAAATAATTGCGCACCATTACCCGCTGTCCCACATCGAAGCCGCGCAGCCGCGTCGGACGCGACACCGCCCCACTCCCCAACCCTCCAGGTCGCAGCAAATCCAGTCTGGACTGCAATGCCCGTCCAGAGAGACGAATGGCAGGAGAATCACCCGTGACAGGATGAATCGCGTTCCTGTAATGGAGCAAAAAGACATCAACCACCGTCTGCACAGGTGCAACCCCCCCCTGCGCAAAGCCCGTTTCAACATCTTAACAAATGACTCAGCTTGCCCATTCGTCTCAGGATGATACGGTGCGGACCTTAGATGTCGAATACCATTTTGGCACATAAACTCATCAAATACACCCGCGATGAACTGCGGACCATTATCAGAGACCAGGATCTCCGGTAACCCTTTATTAGCAAAGATCGTCCGCAGTTTCTCTACTGTAATGTTTGCTGATGTATGCTGCATTACTACAACCTCCGGCCACTTAGAGAATGCATCGATTACAATCAAAAACATTGTGCCATTAACCGGCCCCGCAAAATCTACATGGACCCTCTGCCAGGCTCTGTCTGGGGCAGGCCATAGTCCCGAAGCTCGACGCGGGTTATCAGCATCTGTTTGGCACGTGGCGCAACGCTTAACCAACTGCTCAATGTCTTTGTCCAACCCCGGCCACCACAACAGGCAACGAGCAAGACTCTTGGTCTTCACGACGCCAAGGTGACTGACATGCAGTTCTTCCAAACACCGCTGCCTGAACTTCGGTGGAATCACCGTCCTCATTCCAAACATAATGCACCGTTGGACCAACAACAGCTCCGATGCACGTGACGTGAAAGGTTGAAATGCCGGTGTCGAAGGCAGATCGCTCCAATTCCCCGTAGAAATCGCGTGGACGACACGGGCGAGCACCGGATCACGAGCCGATTCCACCGCGACCTGTCTGGCTGTGACCAGCCCGCTTTGGACCTGGCCCAGCGCGAACACATCGATCCGGTCGGCCAACTCAGACGCAGCTGGACCCTGCGCACACGGCAAGCGTGAGAGCCCGTCACAGTTAGCATGCTTCTCGGTGCTTCGGAACTGAATATCATAATCGTAAGCACCAAGAAACAGACACCACCGCTGTATTCGCGCGGCCGCTACCATGAATTCAGGATGAATTGAAGCGGTTTGTGATCCGTCTGCAAAGTGAAATGCCGCCCCCAGCAGGTATTGATGAAACCTCCGCACACCCCAGACGAGGCTGAGAGCCTCGTGCTCGATCTGGGCATATCCCCGCTCTGCTGCGGACAGGGTCCGGGATGCAAAACAAACAGGCCGCTTGGAACCATCGTCCATCCTGTGGGAGAGCACTGCCCCGATGCCATATGCAGAGCTGTCGCATGCCAATAGGAGCGGACGTGCAGGCTCGTAGTGCACGAGGACCGTATCCTCTGTGAGCAGCCGCTTGACGCGGTCGAACGACGCCTGGTGTGCAGGCCCCCAAGCCCAGCGCTCGTCTTTCCTGAGCAACTGTGTTAACAGCGCAAGTTGTGAGCTGAGCCCTCGCACGAACCTTTGGTAATACTGGGCCATACCAATGAACGAGCGCAGCTGCGTCGTCGTGAGGCGGTGGCATGTGTTGAATCGCTTCCACCTTCCGAGGACCTTTCAACAGCCCCTCCGGCGTGATGATGTGCCCGAGGTATTCCAAGCGCTGCTTGAAGAACGCGCACTTGTCCCTGTTTAAGCGCAGGCCGCACGCTTCCAGCTTTGTCAGCACTTGGGCAATGTTCGCAAGGTGCTCGTCCGCCGTTTTCCCCGCAATGAGCACATCGTCCAGGTAGGTCTGAGCGGGCAGGCCAATGCAAACCTGATCCATGGCTTTCTGCCACAAAGCTGGGGCTGAAGCAATCCCAAAACAGAGGCGGGTATATCGATAGAGTCCTTGACACGTGTTGATTGTCAAAAGCTCGCTACTCCCGGGATCCATCGGCAGGTGAAAATATGCATCACGCAGGTCTAGCTTCGTGAAGTATTGACTCCCCGCCAATCGCGCATATATTTCATCGATTGACGGCAGTGGATATTCCTCCACTCTGAGCCCCGGGTTCACCATGGATTTGAAATCCCCGCACAATCGGACGTCTCCATTCCGTTTCAGCACCGTGACAACCGGGGTGGCCCAATCTGAGCACGACACCCGTTCGATCACTCCACAGGCCTCCAGCCTATCCAGTTCACCCTTGACCTTGTCCCGCAGGGCATACGGCACCGGACATGGTTTACAAAACCGAGGAACCACCCCCTCCTTCAGGAAGAGTTTTGCCTCCATGCCCTTGAGTTTCCCAAGGTCGTCGCAAAACAAACCTTGATGTCTTTGAAGAATCTTCTCCAACTGATCCTCCCACCGGCTCGGCACGGGTTGCACAAGGTGAACTGCGGCCCAGTCTAGCCTGATGCGGGCCAGCCAATCTCGGCCGAGGAGAGACGGTCCCCTCCCCCGCACGACGTACACCCGAAGCGTGGCGACCTGGCCTTGGTACCGCACAGACACGTCTGCCATCCCGACTGGCGTTATCTTCTCGCGGGTGTACGTGAACAGCGTGAGGTTGGACCTGATAAGCTTCAGGCCGTTGAGTCTACGCGCAGTCTGTTCGCCAATGATCGACACAGCCGCTCCCGTATCGACATGGAACGTGATCGGCGTTTTGTTCACTTAGACTCCTACCATCATCGGGCGCACCGCCGCCGGGCCAATTGAAAACAGGCCCATCAACGGCCGCCGGTTCCGCCCCGGGTCGCCTCGCACATCGCCGTCCATGACCTTAATGGTGGCCGGCGCCCCACGGCACACACGCTTCAGATGACCCACCTTGTGACAATTCAAACACACGGTGCACTTATATGGGCACGCACGGCGCAGGTGTCAACCTGCGCATCCCAAACATGTCCGCGGGGCCAATTCGCCGTACGTGCAGCCGCGCGGCGACGTCCGACCCGCATCGAAGGTCGAGCGTGCGTCCCGGGGTGCTCGCGACCCCGCGTGGCCGGTGATGGCTCGAACATCCCCGCGAGTCTGCTCGACCGCTGTAGCCATGCTGACCGCCGAGTCGAATGTAATGGCTTCACCCTTCAGCCGTAGAACCGCCGAAACCATCTTTGCATCTTGTAAACCAGCGATAAAACGATCCCTGAGCCGCGCTGGACGCTCCCCTGCCGTGAACTTGCATGCCACGGAAGAATGCTTAATCCGCGCCACAAAATCAGCGACGCGCTCCTCTGCCCCTTTCGAGAGGCGATCAAACTGGTATCGAGCAAGCTGTAATGACTTCTCCGGCGCCATGTGTGCTTTCATCTTCTCCACAATGTTCTGAAACAACAGCACGTCATCACGGGGCTTGTCCGGCGCCACCAAATCACGCAGTAGTCGATAATGCTCCGCCGAAAGCGAAGCGAGCAAGATCGACTTCTGTTTGCTCTCGTCGACCACATCATTCGCGTGGAAATAGCATCCCAATTGTTCTGAAAACAATTCGAAGTCATCTCCGCCGAAAACGGGCACAAGTCCGTTTCCAACCATCCTCGTCGCGAACTAGAGTGTACGAGGTGCAGTGGAACACGAGAAGCAAGCGCGCCAGCATCAACTCCGCTTTATTGCGCGGCCGGAAATACACTCCTGCCACCCCTAGCGGGCGAGGCATGATATACGAAAACCCAATCACGTGATACAGCACACAAACCACTTCAAATGGCGGCCATCTTGATAAATGGTGGCCATCTTGATAAATGGCGGCCATTTTGTTTTTCAATGTGGGTAACATACTTTTCTGAGAGAATAGGTCCTGGAGCACATGTATACCAAATTTGGTGCTTGTACCACCAAGTGAAAGATTATTTCAGTTATCTGCTGCACTAAGAGCAGGTCCTAGTCAGGGACAACCACAAGGTGATAGCAAGGTGAAATAAGGAATACATGGGCAAGACCCATGTGACGTATGTACATTCAATTGTGACGTGAAACCAGGGCGACTCTTGGGTAACGTCCCAACGTCGCCCAACACTCACGTGGGCAAAGTGCTCTAGTGAATGGCCGGTCGAAGACACTCTTCCGAATCTTTTTTTAAAATCAATACCAGCAGAATACCCACCCGATGGGTGATCTTGTTCCAAGCATGCAACACATTCTTCTGATGCACACCTTTATTTGGGCGGTGTATAGGTAACTTACAGCTCTGTACAAGCAAAGAAAAAAAAAGAACACGGTTATGTACATGAAGCAAAGACATACCTACTGCTTATAATTCAAAACACTTCACTGCACTGGAAAACATGGGGACAGGAATACTGCGCTGTAAATGGTGGAGACTTGTAATACTCTCCCCCCCCGCCCCCCAACACCTATAGGCGAGACACGAGACACATTCACATTGATAATTTGCAATGCCCCCCCCCCACCCGTCCTCACCACCCCACCAAGACCACCAGCAAAGATAAAAAAAACACCACTATACATTAGTTGCGGTCATGCTGATCCGATGTAGCAAGTCTGGATGTAATCAGCCCAGAACTGTAGTAGTGCGACAAACAAACACAAATACGCAATGGTCTGTAAATTATAGTGAGGATTTTCTGATCAATCCTTGACAGAGTTGCAGTCTCTGGAGCTCCTTACCTTGAACCACAAGCAACAAATGTGAAGGACATCTCCCTGCTGGACTAAGCACACTCCACGTGAATGCAATTTGTTCAAGTTTGTTTAATTTTGCTGGATGACCATTCAGAAACATTGATTTTGTGAGTTGTGAAAACAACAGTATTTCCTTGTTCCATTGGTTGTAATTTTGTTTTGCGTTTATTTTTTCTTCTAATCTGCTCTTGTTGAGTCAAATGTAGGATTCCCTATCCATTCACTGACCATCTTTTCTTTTTCTCCTTTCGAACTCAAAACTGTGGACTCACTTCCACTCATTCATTTCACTGATGAAACCGTTTCTCTGTTTGTGTCTCAGGACCCTTAAGGGTTTTTTCCAATACATCACTCTCAGGCTTTTTTCTTCTCCATCACCTTATTGCAAATTTAGTGCATTTCAAACGTTCTCCTTTGTTTTGAAGTGAACTTCAGTTACCTATTTGAGCTTTCTAAGAAAAACACTCTGGGTGACATTCAGTTTTTAGATTTTCATTTTAACAAATGCTTCATGGTTGATGTAGTATATCTGCATTTATTTAATACCATAAGACTGGTCGTGCAACATATCATAACACTTGGTATATATTGATGGGGATGAGAAGTGGTAAATTGAGAAATTTCATTTTTCAGATAAAGAATGTAAAAGAGGGCAAGGAAGAACGATGAAACAGAGTTGTATGATGTAGTCTGGTCAGTAGTTTGGAGTTACTCCACTGTGGCATGATGAATTTAGTGGCCACTTTCACATTTCACTTTTGGGTTTTGTGCAAGATGTGTGTGTGTGTGTGTGTGTGTGTGTGTGTGTACGTACATATATATATATATATATATATATATATATATATATATATATATATATATATATATATATATATATGTTATAGATTTCCTCCCGTTCTGCGTGCGGACGACCGCCTTAGCCCAATTGTGGCCGCACGCGCCCACCGAACGCGCAATCTAGTCGTAGCTTCCGGATCAACGCCGAAACCCAGCGACGGCTGTTTTTAACACACCCATAAACCAGCCAATCCCTCTGTCCACGCGCTACAGGGTCGATCGCAGAATTGTCGATGTACCTAATTATTCGCGCAGACAGAGATACCGGGAGTTTATACCTCGACGGGACCTGCACAAAAACGAGCCGCTTAAGCGGCTCATTCCATATGCGATTGCTGAGCGGTTATATATCACCAAGTCCTGTCGGACCAGATTATTTTATCGGCTTTAAAAGCCAGCTAATATCCCGAACGCATCATGGCAGTCAATGTGAGGAAGGGACGCAACGAGCGGGTGACATTCAACAATGGGGACATTTATTTGTACTCGGCACGTAAGCAGTCAATGGGGGGGATGGGGACAGGACACGAGCAAAAAGCCTACAGCCGATTCCTATGATCATTTACAGCACGCACTTACACAATTCATAACTTAAGGACAAGGCGCCACACACACACACACACACACACACACACACACACACACACACACACACACACACACACACACACACACACACACACACACACACACACACAATAAATGGTGGCTGTTGCCTTTAATAGGACTTTCAGCTCGGAGGGACAGGCGAGCTGAAAGCCAGGGCCTGACTCGGACCTGCCTGCCTCGTGCAGCTCGATCCGCGGAGGAGGAAGAGAACGACGACCAAGATGGCGACCACCAAGACCAGCCAAGAGGAGCCCAGCAAGATGAACCTTCAGCGCGCGCAGACCGCACTGATCACTCAACAGGACGAACTTTCAACGCGCCGATCCCATGGTGTAGAACGAACGAACTCCTGGACTCCTTTTTGCGCACAGACGAATGAACTCCTGGACTCCTTTTTGCGCACCGTCAAACCAACTCCTCAGAGCTCTGTCTCTTTTCAGACAGACGCCCTTCTGTGCATGCGCCCTAGCACTCCCTCCCACCCACCAAATTGAGCGGAAAAACCCCGCGACCGGCCAGGCGGATGTGCGAATCCAGGCGAGGGCGATGCGGTGTAGTCGTCGATCATGTCAGCGTCGCTGGTGGTGGTCCAACCCCGAACAAAAAGGAAACCCATCCATTATAAAAAAAACCGCAGCACAGGAACATTTAAATACCCGTTAGACTAGGGGAAAGGGCTATCTATAAAACACGTACTTTCCGAGATAACTACTCTATAGTAACCTGAATGTTGAGTGCGATAGCTTTCCAAACCCGCAACACTACCCCCTCCCCTTTTTCAGACTCGTCCCGAGTCGTCAAATTTTCGTGTGCCTTCATGTGTAAGTTTCCCCAAGTACAATTTATCTTCGGATCCCTGAGTGCGACATTTTGTGTATACATGTCCCAAAAAGAAATAACCTACTGTGCTGCATAACTAACTAAACAACTCACTCAGACTCATACGGACAACTTAACTAAATTGCCGGCGCTAAGACAAACATGCAGGGGGAGCAAAACTTATGTACAATTTTACCTTAACCTTATAAATTTACACTAAACCATAGCCCAGGACTGATGGACTCTGTGGGAACAAGGGCATGGCAAGGGTAGTCAGTATATGAGGGTGAGCGCCCCCGCAGCTAAAGGTCGGATGTCTTCGGGGCTGTTCAAAAGGCCCCGTTGTCTGTCACAGAACCTTTTTCATGTCTTCAGCTACTGGAGGCAACTCACCCCAACCCGGCATGCCATATGCCATCCCACAGGCCATTTGAAGAGGGTAGCCAGGCTGCCCACATGCAGTCTCTGGCTCCCTATGCAGGTACAACAAGGTAGCCGGCTGCCCAATGCAGTCCCAGGCTTCCCCCTTGAATTGAACTGCATGACGTAAGCAAACACAAAACGGTGCACGGGCTGCACCAATGCAGTCCCCGTGTGTGGCTGCCTGCAGGGTAGTCCCTGCAGAACACTGGATGGGCACTGACGCAAGCAAACACAATGGTCGGCGGGGCTGCCTGCAGGGCAGTCCCAGCAACTTGCGCGATGATCCTGGTGCACATGGTGATGGATGGACACAGGAGCAAATGCAACCAAGGGCTAGCAGGCATGGGGTCAAGGCAGAGGCAGGCAGACAAGGCATGGCAAGGCCGGAACAGGCCGCTGTAGCACAAACAGGCCGGCATATGAAGCTAGCCGTCCTCTTGTCTCGTTCTGGAGGTTTATGGAGGGAGTGCGGTGGTGCCAGCCACTCTGAAGGCGGGCTCGGACCTACCCTACTGTATCCCCCCAACCTATCGCCTTTGCCTGTCTCTGTCCATACCCACTCCTTTAGTTTGCAAAAATCCAAATTTATCCCCATCTTATTTTTTTATTTATAATTTCGTCTCCCCAACCCCCTTTATTGTCTCTGTCCGGCTAACCTATAGTCATCCTAGCCGACTCCCAACCCCTACGTTCCCTTCCTGGAGGGGAATAGGAGAGAGCTAGTATCCTGTCTTGAGGCCCAATTAAGCCTCAGAATGGCCTCCTCAGATTTCAGCGATCTTTTTACTACGGTGAGTCCAGCGGCCCACCGAGAGGGAAGGGATGGATGGTGCGGAGGGGTATACTTCCCTATCTACCCGAACATTTATTTACCTTAAACTACCCCGGGGCTTTCGAAAAGTGCCTGTCGCTTAAACTATTGGTTTTACCAACCAAGATTCCCGTCGCCTGTGTTGGTGTCCTCACAAATTTGAGCCTTGTCCTCAAATTTTCCCTCGTGCCCTCGCACGGTTTCGTGACTGGGCAGCATGGCTCACTTGGCAGGAACTACCCTCTGCCGATTCTCCAACTATGGCACACCCGGGCCCTGAGACTGTCTCCGAGCTTACCAGCAACCTATGATCTGGGGAGTGCCCTCCCTGACTACTCCCCCTCGACGCTCACATGGCAGGCTGGCGCCACGGGCCCCTTTTTCCTGGGTGCCCGTGCCCACGACACTGCCCATTCGGCCATTGTCCCGCTTCATGCGGGCCCACCCGTGCCCACTACGCTATCCCGGCCCCTCTTGGGCCCTTGGCCTACCGCGGCCGACTAGCCCGGTGCCTGGGGTGCCCACTAAGCGATACTCACCGTTCACGCCTTGACTGTTTTTCCAAACTGAACGCTTTTTCTTTTTACGAGGTCTCCTTTCGCTCGCTCGAAGCCACTCGCTCCTCCCCCTTTTCAAAGCCAACAAACTCCTCCCCTCAGTTTCATTTCCTCTTTTTGGCCACACCCTCTCAGCCTACTGGGCGGGGCCTCGTCCGGGATGGGGAAGGAAGAAGAAGGAGCTCTCGATCCACCACTGTACGAACAATAAACATGCATCCTACACCTCCCAACACACATGTAACGTCCATTTTACTGAACAACCCAGCTAAACATGCATTTAATGGGGGATCTGAGCTGATCCTATATTTAGCAGCATATGAAGGGCCATTTCTGTTACACTACCCCCACCTTTCGCCTGAGGCTCTCCCAAGCCTCCATCTGGGGCAGCCCACGGCAATGGCCCTGTCTAGCATACAGCACAGATCTCCCATTTACTCGAACCCACAACATGGGAAGCACTTAACTCCAAAAACAAAAGTATCACAGTAATATTGGCATGTCCCTATCCTAGTGTGTCGGGTCACCAATCTAACAAACAAATTCACACTCTATGCACACTACTTAACATTCTAATTATGGATTTGAACGGGAGGGCATTCAATTTTACTTTTAACACCAATATTGGCATAAGAGCAGAACATTCAAAGGTTCAAAGTTCTTTCACGTGTTCGCTACTTCATGCCCCCTCCCGGCAGTATTGTCCATTCACCCCTGAGGGTTTCCTCACTTCGTGGCCTTATTGGCCTCTCACCAGGTGAGTTCAGTCGGCCCAGTGGCCTAATATCACCAAGAGTTCTTCGGCTCACTGAGCCCACAGAATGGCATGAATCTTCGGCCGCAATGGCCCACAAAAGCACTTTGGCCTCAATGGCCCACAAAAATGCTTCGACCGTTATGGCCTACTCACAAGCAGCAGCAGGCAACAAGCCCTGCATTGGACAGCAGGTGACACAGCAATGGTGGCATGGTGATATCGATGGTAAACAAATGCAGTTCGGAGGTGTTCTTGAGGACGCAAATGGGTGTGATGACCTTAGACCAGGTGAGATGGAGTGTACCCTTAACCTTCCTTGCCTGACTTGTTTTGGTTAAGTTCTCTCTTTTTTTTTTTTCTTCCTTCCTCTTTTTTTTCTTCAACAGACAGGATGGTGTGTTTCTAACTCAACTGTTATCTGTGGTGAATTGAGGTGAATTGAGGGACATGACGCGGGATCACATGTTGTGCGTCTCGCGTATAAGGGGAGGTCTCTGCGGCACGAGTGGTTGTCCCCAGGGCATTGCCATTTACATCGGCTGTTCACTTGATGCTCGTTAACTGAAGGTGCTCATTGACTGGTGAGAATGGAGATTATATCGAACTCCGTGCTTACGCGGATTGTCTGCAATGATTAACTGCACATGTATACGTTACTGCTTATGTACTCCTAGCTGAACCTGTATTCCCCGGTGTGCCCGTAGAAGCGGCTCCAATCAAATGGAATAAAGCCTAAACTCTGAAGGTTCATCTCTCGCTCTCATTTCAATTTATTCCATTTGATTTTCTCGGCTCTCTCAACCAACGATGGACAAGATCTACAAACCAGAGAGGTTCGACGCAGACCCAAACGCGACTGACGCAGAAATGAAATGGTCGCATTGGTTCTGTTCCTTCTCACACTATCTGACCATCATCGAGGAGGGAGCTGACAAATTTGCCGCTCTCGTGAATCATGTCTCGCCCAGCGTGTACAGGCTCTTCTCGGAGTGCGACACTTACGAAGCAGCGATCGAGGTGCTGCAAGCGCTCTACGTGAAGCCCAAGAACGAGGTATACATACGACATCTTCTCAACACACGCAAGCAAGCAGCCGGGGAGACAATCGATCAGTTCCTGCAAGCTCTGAATCAGCTGGGAAAAGACGGCAGCTTCCGGGCCGTAAGCGCCGAGGAACACCGAAAGGAAGCCACACGGGAGGCATTCATCCAAGGACTCAGATCAGCCCACATACGGCAACGCTTACTAGAGAAAGCGCAACCCACTCTTGACAAGGTAGTCGATCAGGCACGAGCGATGGATACGGCTCAGCAGCAATCTGAGTCATTTGGGACACCGATGCTGCTAATGAACGCTGCTACGGTGGGAACTCAAGGAACCCCACTGGCACAGACACAGCCAGACATAGGGGATGGAGAAACACCCGAGGAGCCGGATACCCAGGCCACGTCAAACTGCTCAGCAACTGCTCCGGTTGGTAAATGCTTCTTTTGTGGGTACAAAAGGCATCCTCGTCAAAAATGTCCCGCCAGAGATGCCACATGCATGAATTGCGACAAGAAAGGGCATTATGCCAGGGTATGTAAATCTACTCTAAGGAGAAATAAACCCACTTCTGCGGCTCTCTACTCGCAAAATAAATTGACTGCAGCCTCCCCGGGGAATCTATCCAAGGCTATCATCAACGTACGAATTAACGGGCATATGGCTGAGGCACTGATTGATACCGGTAGCTCTGAAAGTTTCGTCAACAGCTCGCTAGTGAAGGGCAGGAAATGGGTAATCCACCCGACTGACAATACGGTATGCATGGCCGCCACCTCACTACAATCCCGCGTACGAGGGTACTGCAATGTTGAATTGGACGTAAAAGGGTACACACATCGGGATGTAAGGGTACTGGTGCTTCGTGATTTGTGCGCAGACGTAATTCTGGGTCATAATGTCCTCAAGCAGCACACGAGCGTCGAAATACCCTTTGGAGGAAGCAAGCCTCGTCTAATTTTAAATGCGTTGACCACCGCGGAGGTAACGTCCCCCCAGCTGTTCGCTAACTTGTCGCCGGTCTGCAAACCGATAGCGATCAAATCGCGGCAATATACCACTGCTGACATGAATTTCATCACTTCGGAAACCAAGCGATTACTGGAGGAGGGAATTATAGAACCGAGCGATTCGCCATGGCGCGCACAGGTGTTAGTAACCAGCAGTCAGAACCATAAGAAACGAATGGTTGTCGATTATTCCCAAACGGTCAATCGCTTCACCCAACTCGACGCCTACCCCCTGCCGCGCATAGATGAGATGGTCGAACGCGTGGCCAATTATAAGGTATTCAGTACCATCGACTTGCGAAGCGCCTATCATCAAATTCCCATCCGAGAGGAAGACAAACCTTACACTGCATTCCAGGCAGGGAGGCGCCTCTACCAATTCAGGAGAATACCTTTCGGTGTCACGAATGGGGTAGCTTGCTTCCAACGGGTTATGGACGACATCATCTCAGATGAAAACCTCAAAGACACTTTTGTTTACGTGGATAATGTCACAGTGTGCGGTAGGGATCAGAGGGAACATGATAGGAATCTGGACAGATTCTTGAGCATTGCTAGAAAATATAATCTGACTCTCAACTACGAGAAATGCGTATTCTCGGCAAGGTCAATTGACCTTCTCGGCTACACGATAGCCGACGGCACAATTAAGCCTGATCCTGAGCGATTGCGCCCGCTCCATGAGCTACCCCCACCTCAGGACCTACAGGCAATGCGCCGGGTGATCGGCATGTTCGCTTACTATGCGAGATGGATTTCGCAATACTCCGAGAAAATACATCCCCTAGTGCATTGCAAAAACTTTCCACCAGATGCCGCTGTTGTAAGAGCTTTCCACAACCTCAAGGATGATATCAGTAAGTCCGTGGTTTTATCCATCGACAGCTCGGTGCCCTTCGTGGTGGAAACCGACGCTTCAAATCACGCCATAGCTGCTACACTTAATCAGTCTGGGCGGCCGGTCGCGTTCTTCTCGAGAACTCTCTCTAGAAGCGAACAGAGACACTCAGCGATAGAGAAGGAAGCGTACGCCATCGTCAAAGCGCTGCGGAAATGGAGACATTATTTGCTGGGAAACCACTTCACGCTCGTTACGGACCAACGATCCGTGGCATTCATGTTTGATGGGAAAAATAACGGAAAAATTAAGAATGAAAAAATTATGAGATGGCGGATAGACCTAGCTTGCTACAGTTACGACATTGTTTACCGGCCCGGGAAAGAAAACCCTGCTGCAGATACCTTCTCTCGGGTCTACAGTTCGGCAACAATCAGTCAGGCTTTGCAAGACCTCCATGTGTCTCTGTGCCACCCGGGGGTAACCAGGATGGCACATTTCGTGCGCAGACAAAATCTTCCCTATTCTGTTGAAGATATTAAACAAATGAATGCTTCATGCCCTGTTTGTGCTGAACTAAAACCCAGATTCTATGGCGCGGCATCTGGCAGACTGATCAAGGCCACTTCCCCCTTCGAGAGACTAAACATCGACTTCAAAGGGCCCCTGCCGACCGAAACAGACAACAGATACATATTCACCGTTGTTGATGAATATTCAAGGTTCCCTTTCGCATTTCCGTGCTCGGATATGACCTCGGGCACTGTCGTGAAATGTCTCTCTGACCTCTTCGCTATGTTTGGGAGACCTTCGTACATACATTCAGACAGAGGGCCGTGTTTCATGTCGGCCGGGCTAAAACAATTCCTACTAGAGCTCGGCATAGCAACTAGTCGAACTCATTGACACTAATCCAGAGTATGCTCATGTCAGGCTCCCGGATGGCAGGGAGACCACTGTGTCGGTTCGCCATCTGGCTCCCTCAGGTACTCCTCCCGCAGGTACACCACCTTCTGGCACTCCTCCTTCTGACATTTCCCCCCCAGGAACTCCGCCGGGCGACGGGGCTGCCGCGTTCCACCCGAGAGCGATCGAGGAGTCATCCCCGGCACAAGTCGAGGCTCACCAAGAGGATCGGGAGTCTCCCTCAAGTGAAACTGCCGTTTACTCCCGGAGAGGTCGACGAATAAGGCCCCCTCGACGACTCAATCTGTAAAGGGGATTATCGGCATTCTCGCTGCTCATGCTCCTATATGCCCATTATATCATATATCGATGCTCATTTCCATGCTCCTACAACTCAAAATAATCACTGCTTGGCATGTATGCTTCTGTAGATCTATTAGTCCGCGTTGCTTGAAATGTATACTCCTATAGTGCTAAAGCAATCATGGTGTGTAAGATGGGCCCCTAGTTACATTTTAAAGGTGAGGAGAATGTGGTGAATTGAGGTGAATTGAGGGACATGACGCGGGATCACATGTTGTGCGTCTCGCGTATAAGGGGAGGTCTCTGCGGCACGAGTGGTTGTCCCCGGGGCATTGCCATTTACATCGGCTGTTCACTTGATGCTCGTTAACTGAAGGTGCTCATTGACTGGTGAGAATGGAGATTATATCGAACTCCGTGCTTACGCGGATTGTCTGCAATGATTAACTGCACATGTATACGTTACTGCTTATGTACTCCTAGCTGAACCTGTATTCCCCGGTGTGCCCGTAGAAGCGGCTCCAATCAAATGGAATAAAGCCTAAACTCTGAAGGTTCATCTCTCGCTCTCATTTCATTATCTTTGTGGATGTGTGCTCATGATATACTGGTGGCCCATCTGGCACTTGGAGAGGGTGACCTAGCCTGGCCCTTGTTAACAAATTCTCCCATCAACACTACTCGTGCCAGGTGTCACGCATGAATGGTGCGGAGGAGAGTCCATCGAACCTAACCATTCACTTTTAGCTCCAGACAATGCAACAAACCCTGCTATGGCTAGAATGATCCTAATGACCCATTTTTCCCGACCTGGCACACTGTTCAATTCTATTAAACCTGGGCAAGGCCCTTATTTGTCTTTTTCCATTTTGTGGTGCCAGGCATAACTCGCTGGCTGGGGAGTGTAACTACTACTTGGCCTCTTTGCCTGCTTCCAATAGGAGGTGGAGGACACCCAGCAACCTCGGGGTTCACCTGAGCGTGCTTCTGGCGCTCCTAACTAAGGGGTGGCTGTCTCTAGCCATCATACTGTGCGCTCTCATAGCATCTACACTGTGCTCTCATAGCACCCGTACTGTGCTCTCATAGCATCTACACTGTGCTCTCATAGCACCCGTACTGTGCTCTCATAGCATCTACACTGTGCTCTCATAGCACTGAACCTACCGTGCTCTCCTGGCACTGAACCTACGGGGCTCTCCTGGCACCTCTGACAGCCTTCACCTGCCAGGAACCCTCAAAGCCCTGCTGCCCTATTTCCTGACTCACCAACTGCCAATGCCATGTCACACTACCAGCCAATATCCCCATACCTTGGCATGCACCTACCCCTTGCAGTCCGCCTGCACAATGGAACAGCAGCCAGAATCTATTTCAAATCCTCTAAGTCCCCCTAACCTACACTAGCTTGGTTAGGAGACTCCTACCGACAGGGTAGGTTGATTGCACTCACTCTCCTCATTTGCACAATCACGCCATTCACCCAAACACTTTAGTCATTCATTCCACAGTGCCACACACCCAGCCCACAACACCATCCAACACCTTTCACTTTTATGTGAAAACAAAAACACACCAGTCCCTCGGATACCACTTGGTCATCAGATTTAACCAGTACACTTTTTCATCAAACCCCAATCAATTTGTCATTATGTCCGTCGTCCGCTGGCCTCCTCCATACTGCCCTAATTGTTTATTTACAACAATTTAAACAAGACATCAAAATCTCTTCACCAGCCCAATGGAACCTCTGCACGGCTCCAACCAGGCATTTCAATCCTTCCTCAAACAAGCCACTCTTTGTCCTCCACTTGTTTCAGGTGTGTTTAACGCTCTGCCTGGAATGTCTCCACCACTTTTTTAATAATCACCCAAATCCACTCGTGCCACTCTAATGCCTTCTATCATCTCTCAATTTGCAATCACTTTTGGTACAACTCTCAATCAAAATCTTCACATCCCCATATGGCCTGCTTCTTTGGCTCATTGGAAGGGGAGTGAGGGAACGAATCCCTCATTTCCCATTACATGACCCCGCCGCCTTTCCGCCACGGCTCAAAGGGGTCATGTCTCAATTGGGGTTGTGGTCCATCCCCTCCTTTTCTCCAGGGTTCGCGGGAGTCAGGTAAACCCCAGTCGGTGGAATGGCCTCCCCCTCTTCTCCAGGGTTAACGGAAATCAGGTAAACCCAAATCGGTGGAATGGCCTCCCCCTCTTCTCCAGGGTTCACGGAAATCAAGTAAACCCCAATCAGGGAGGCGGCCTCCCCCTCTTCTCCATAACTCCCTGAAGACAGATAAACCCCATTCAGCTAGCCAAACCACTCGTGTGCTCAGAAAGGTCTGAAGACCAAGTGACACATGCCAGTGCCGCCTGCCCCTCATCTGCGCTCTACCCCAAAGTTCCTGTGAGGCTGATAGAGAAATTAAAATCCAATTTCTAAAGCCTGCTCCTGGATGCAACACCTCCAACTCTGTAAGAACCCATGCGGAGTTGTCCATGATGGTTTTCGTCCCCTGGCTCAAGTTCTGTCCTGGTGGCATTTCTATTTCCCCTTGCACCTCAAACCTATTTCCTATGACACCATTCATTCCATGCTCAGGACTTCCACACACAGCAGGCTGCACACATTCCAAGGTTATGTGTTGACATTCCACACCTTCAACCTTGCCTGCGTACTGACCACCTGCCTTGCATTCCAGGGTTACATTCTCGATCGCCAGGGGAGTACCTACACACGTTTCGGCCTCGGCAGCACATACCGGTGCTGTAGTCTGGAGTGTGGGCTCACAGAATTCCTTCACAGGCACTCCACACACACATTCAGGGGTCACGCATACGTGCACCCCATCGGATAGAGTCTCTTCGTGAACATAAAATTCAATTTCTACCTTAAGCTCATCGTCCGCACCATGTATGTATGTACCCACGTACCTGCTTCGTTCCAGAGTCACCTCTGTCCGGTCGCTTCTCTCCAGCAGGTTGCTCATCATCGGTTCGCCCCACACCTCTGGGGCTGTCAGCTCCACATGCTGGACCTGCTCAAAATGTATTTCATTAGTCAATAACCCCATATGCTCCCTCAATGTCTCCATCACCAGGGTTTGCTCTAATTGTGGTGTCATCCGACGAGTGATGTCAATCAAGTTCCGCACCACTAACTTTACTCCCTGTGGTGATGTCACACATCGCACATTATTGTGCTGTTCTACTTCCTGGCTCCATTTTCCTTCCCATTTGAGTCATTCTTCCTCTCTGAGCCTTTTGAGTCATTCTTCCTCTCTGAGCCTTTTGAGTTGTTCATTATCTTTCCGGAGTTTTTCCATCTCCGTGTACTCCAACCTTGCTCTCTTCTTTAGTTGGTCAGTTTCAAATTCGTTTTCTTTTTGTTTTCTATCCCACCGTCTCTCATGTTCTTCATTCTCCAATCTCATCGTTTCCTTCAATTTGTTGATTTCCTTTTCCTGTTTCATTCCTTGTTCTTTTTGTTTCTTATCCCACGGTCTCGCTTGTTCTCCCTTCTCCAATCTCGTCGTTTCCTTCAATTGGCTGATTTCCTTTTCCTGTGTCATTTGTTGTCCTTTCACTATCTCATCGTACTCCAACCTTCCTTTCTCCTTTAGTTGTTCAATTTCAAATCCATGTTCTTTTTGTTTTCTATCCCACTGTCTCTCTTGTTCTTCCTTCTCCAATCTCATCATTCCCTTCAATTTGTTGATTTCCTTTTCGTGTTTCATTCCTTGTTCTTTTTGTTTCTTATCCCACTGTCTCTCTTGTTCTCCCTTCTCCAATCTCGTCGTTTCCTTCAATTGGCTGATTTCCTTTTCCTGTGTCATTTGTTGTCCTTTCACTATCTCCTCGTACTCCAACCTTCCTTTCTCCTTTAGTTGTTCAATTTCAAATCCATGTTCTTTTTGTTTTCTATCCCACTGTCTCTCTTGTTCTTCCTTCTCCAATCTCATCATTCCCTTCAATTTGTTGATTTCCTTTTCCTGCTTCATTCCTTGTTCTTTTTGTTTCTTATCCCACTGTCTCTCTCTTGTTCCTCATTCTACAATCTCGTCGTTTCCTTCAATTGGCTGATTTCCTTTTCCTGTTTCATTCGTTGTTCTTTCACTATCTCCTCGTACTCTAACCTTGCTTTCTCCTTTAACTGTTTGATCTGCCCAGTGTGGTTCCTTAACATTTCATTCTCCGTTCTCTTTCTTTCCTCTCTTAACATCCTCAGCTCGTTTTGTAATTCCGTCTCTTTGTTTTGGTGTTTCTGTAACTCCAAAATTTTTTCCCATAATTCCTTCCTCATCTCCTCACCTCTTTTGCATGCTTCCTCCTTCATTTCGTCCATTCTCTTATTGTAATCCTTTAGGTTTTTTTGCGATATTTATCTCCTCTTTTTATGTTCTGTTCTAAGCTTCCTCTTATCTGATCGCCTGATCTTACCTTTTTCTTCAATTGTTGCAATTTTAAACCGTGTTTCCGTTTTTCCATTTTCAGCTTTGTTTTCCATTCTTCTTCCAAGTTCTCTCTATCCCGGGAGTTACTAATTTGCTCTTCCTCTATTCTTTCAATCAGTTCGCTCTTCTCTTCTTCCAACTCATGGGTACTCCACTCTACTTCCCTCATTTCTCCCTGTTGTTCCTCGAACTGTCTTGACTTTTCCAACAATTCTTCCTTCCTTTGCTCCAGAGATTTCTCTCCTCTTTTTATCTTCTGTTCGAGGCTTTCACTTATCTGATTGCCTGATCTTACCTCTTCCTTCAGTTGTTTCAATTCCAAATCGTCTCGTTTTTCCTTTTCTGGCTTTGTTTCCCATTCTTTTTCCAAGTTCTTCCTATCCTGGGAGATACCAATCTGCTCTTCCTCTATTCTTTTGTTCAGTTCGCTCTTCTCTTGCTCCAACTTATGGGTACTCCACTCTACTTTTCTCATTTCTCCCTGGAGTTCCTTGAACTGTCTTGACTTTTCCACCACTTGATGGGTAAAACACTCTACTTTAATCATCTCTCCACGTAGTTTCACGCCTATATCGGCTAAGTCCTTTTCCAGCTCCCGATTTCATTCCTGTGCATCGGCCAACTGTTGTGACTCGCCGTGCGCTTAATCCTCGCGAACCTAGTCTGCATGCCGCCGTGCCTCGTCCAATTCAATTTGCAATTCCTCTATATAGTCATCACCACAACTCCACTGCTCCAAGGCATCCGACAATCGTGTATGAAGCTCGCTAATGTACACTTTGTCATCCTGCTTCATATATATATATATATATATATATATATATATATATATATATATATATATATATATATTGACTATATTCATATATATATGTATATATATCTTCTTCTTCTTCTTCTTCCTTCGGCTGCTCCCGTTAGGGGTCGCCACAGCGGATCATCCGTATGATCCGCATAGTGATTTGGCACATGTTTTACGCCGGATGCCCTTCCTGACACAACCCTGGTCGCCTCTTACGACACAGGGATATGGTACACCTATTTTAACCGGGGTATACACCGGCCCAGTACACTGGTACTCATTTCGCCGACCTCGGAAGGATGACAGGCTGAGTCAACCCCCTGGTGTATTAATTCAGTAGCACAACGGGGCTTGAACTCAGGACCATTTGGATCCCAAGCCGCTGCCCTAACCACTGCGCCAATACACCAGGCTATATATATGTATATATATATATATATATATATATATATATATATATATATATATATATATTCATATTGACTATATATATATATATATATGAAGCAGGATGACAAAGTGTACATTGGCGAGCTTCATACACGATTGTCGGATGCCTTGGAGCAGTGGAGTTGTGGTGATGACTCCCCGGCGCGGGGAGGGGGGAACGAGAGGGCACGCCCCTTTTTGGGAAGCTTTCAGAAGGGAGGTGGAGCCAGAAACGGGGCGGGGTGAAAGGCGGAGCCCCACCCTACAAAAGGCGGGGGCGTGGAGAGTCGCTGTTCAGTCGATTGTCGAGAGTTGTGGGCGTGAAGGTCGACGATAACGTCGTTCCCTTGTCCCTGTTCCCTTGTCCCTAAAGGGGAATTGTCGAGAGTTGTGGTGATTGTTCCTGGTCGGAGGTTCTGTTTGTTCGTTCCTGTCAGGCGGATGACACGTGCAGGCGCGAGGCACGAGCCCAGTGGACCACGCCGGAGGGACTCGGAGTTACGGTCGCCATGGGCTGGACAACGCGCTAAGGGAAGTCGTGACTTCCATTTCTTTTAGGTTCTGTGTAAACGTGTGTGTGTGGCGCCAGTCTGGTGAAGTAGAACTGCTTTAAGTGTTGCCGTGTGAATTGCATTATTCGGTTGTAGATCTGCGTGTGTCTCTTCGTTTACTTTTATTGTGTTTTCTTGCTTGACTGTAATATACGTGCCTTCCGTGCTGCCGTGTGGTGCAGAATAAATGTGCTGGTCCCATTGTTTCCCGTTTTGCTTCGTCTTTTCCTCTTATTGAATCTCCATCTTGCATCACGTAAGGGATTGGTAGTGGGTTTAAAATGCCCGGTAAATAATCTGAACCGTCAAGGTCAACGATAACTCTGCTCGGTTAACCCTGTAGCACGGAACGAGCCGCTTAAGCGATTCGTGTCCGGAGTCGACCTGTGGCGTGGTACAACTCCTCGGTACGCTATCCGCGCGGGTACTTAGGTAAATCGAGTATTCGGCAATCGGACCCTATTTCGCGCGAGTGGAATGCGGACTGAGTTGTGGTGAGGTTAAACCCCCACCCGTGACTAGCTCCCGGCATTGTTCCGAGAGGGTCACGACTGAATTGCACGCTCGGTGGGCGAAGCAGCCGCTATTGGTTAAAAGCGGTCGTTCGCACGCCGGCGGGGCGCGAATTCGCAACAATATGTACATACGTCCATATATAATTTCGGTTGTGGGGGTAGATGAAGGAATTTCATACTAAAATTAGGATCGTATTGAGTTCCTTGGTCCATAGATGTGTAGGAGACATCTTAATGTATATTAAGTAGGGAAACTGTGAGCATATGTGTTACTTGTCACCACATGGGGGTGGTGCTGTGTTAATTATATAGGGATCAAGACCAATTTCCCCCAGTATGTAATTTCCCCTTGTGACCTCCTCCGTTTTTGTATTTACAAGCTCGCCATGAAAGAATTACGTTTTTTAACAACCACCACCATAACAACAAGCAAGCCAAACGTACCGAGCATGCAGAAGCCCCACCTTCCCAGTTTTCATGCCAATAAGCCATGCCTGGAGGTGGAAGAAGGGGGGTGGTGTTCAAAGTGCAGACATTAATTGTGAGAGGAAGGTAGCTGGGACGAAGGATCTCATTTTTGCTCTCCTCTCAGCATGACAAAATGACAGCACGATTCTCGTAATCGTGCTGAGAACTGGCTCACGTGGTAGAGCAAGACGCTGGCCAATGACTTGTGGCTGGTCGTGAGAGACGGACCTCGAAGCATCGTGTATATCACTGAAGGGAGCGGCGCCATTCTGCAGAGAACAGCAGCGTCTGCAAGTGCGATCGACGAGGAAACCACATGGCGGTTTCTGAGCCCTGGTGTTGAACACCGCCTCATGAATTGCCTCATGTACATTTCCCACCCAGAGAGCGGCTCAGCACCATTTTTTGCGCGTCTTCCCATGCGTGACGAAGCCCCTCGATCCCAAAGTTCAATAAAGACAATCTCTGGACAAAACTAAGTGCCAGAATAAAGGGAGGATTTGCTCTCCTTTTGTTTTGCCCTTGTTTGTGTTTAAGTCTGTGTGTAGAAGCACCTCAACTTTCGACCTTAATTTACTTCACGTATTATTTTTACATTTTGAATTATTACCCTTGTAAATATTACTTCTATTTTCATTTTCCTGCATCCCCATTGTCTTGGCTCGCTCACCTGCATTTTTTTCATTTATTTATGTTTTCATTTATGGATGTTGTCTGATGATTCTGTGATTTAGCCCAGTGGACTGGCTTCAATGTCCATTACCATGCGAAATTTCAGCTTTCTACGTCGCCCTCAAGGTATCGATCTTTAATATCAGTCAGTGGTTAGAAAGAGTTTTGTGCTTATGGAAAGTCTACATCCCCTTTCAAAATTTTCACCTTTTCCTGCTTTATAGCCTGGAATTAAATTGCATTAAACTAGACATTTTCCACCTTTGTTTACACATCGTAACCCGCAACTTCAAAATTTTAAATTGTGTAAATTAATCAACTTACACATTAAGGAGAGAATGGGAAAGTGAGAAATGGGAAAGTGGAAAGGAGAGAAGAGGTATCCATGAAGACAAATATTTAACTATGTTTAAGGCATTCTCTTTTAGAAGCTTGCGTCACCCATTAATATTTTCTTAGTACACGATTATCCACTCAACCAGGCAATAAAGAAGGCAGTTTCTTCATTGTTTTATTTATCTCAGAGATTTTAAAAGCCATTGCTTGCATGCAGTTGCATTTTGGAAGTGCATTTAACTTATCCTGTTATCCAAAACCTATTCAATAATGAAATTTTCTTTAAATAAATATGTGCTTTAATTCACACAACTTATTTGAATTTTCAAAACCATTCATCACAAATTTACTTTTGACTTATAAATGTGAATATTCCAGAATTTTCTCACAGCGCTCCACAGGATGTAAAGAGCAAATTGATTTGAGCAAGCCCAGACAGCAGGAACAGCTCGATGTAGACTGACTGCACGATCAATTGTAGGTTGAAACTCACAGTTGTAACAACAGACTTACTTCCATCTGGCTCTCTGCAGATTTGTTTTTCTTCAGAATCTCCAGTCACTCTTCAGCACTTGTATTCCATGTCCAAGACAGTCTCTTTGGCAGTTGCCTAAGAAGCTTGTCGACCATCCTAGACTGTAGAACTGTAGAACAATGGAAATGACACTTCTTTCTTTTTGCAAGCCTTAGCACCACTAATAACTTTTGTTGGCCCAGTCTCCTTGAATACCATGTTAAAACTGTTCGCATCATGCACCAACAGTTTGCCATAAGCCTCCTGCTGAAGCCTGACCTACTTAAGGACCTCTGAAGGAGGTGATAAACCGTCCAAGGACCCCAATCAGGCCCCAGTACCTTATTGTGACCAAACAGGATGACATTTCATTATTCTCACCCCAAAGGAGATGTGAGACTATTGCAATGCCCGTCTGTGTGTGCGTCTGTCTGTCTGTCTTTCTGCCTGCCTGTCTGTGTGTCCGTGTCAAAATATTTTCACTTTAAAAATGAGCTTCTCTGCAACCACTTGCCTGATCAATGAAAAACTTTAAACTTTGGAGGCATCCCTAATGGAGAATATTTTATTGCAAACACTGATGTCATAGGTCACATGGTATGGCAGCCATATTGGATTATAGGAAAAATTTGGACATCATTTTCTCTGAAACCACTCAACGGAAAAAAAAAAATTCACTTGGCATGTCATCAACTCCCCATGAGGTATGTAGGGTGATAGCAACAACATCATCAGTGAAGTGGTATTCCAGCCATAATTGGCTGAATTGAAATCTTTATCTAAAAATGGTTTGCTCTGCAACCTCTTGTCCGATCGATGTGAAACTTTAAACACAGGAGTGACGTAAAAAGGTTTACTACCACCAAAAGAACATTAACAGCAACATGTAGAATATTCTATTGCTAACTCAGACATAATAAGTCCCATGGTATGGCAACCATATTGAATTAAAGGAAAAAATCCGGACATCATTTTCTCAAACCACTGACAATGAAAAAATTTGAAACTTCGCATATGTCATGAACTTATAGGGCGATATAGATGGCGTCATCGGTGAAGTGGTTTTCCAGCCATAAGTGGTTGATTTTAAATCTTTATCTGAAAAATCTGAAACTCCTTATTCTGATCTATGATCAGATGTGTGAAGAATTAAATTTATGACGTTCCTAACCCATGCCAAGAAACCCTAACAGCATGGATGATGCGGGTAAGTGGGCCATAATAGCAGCGTGTTCAGTTAACGATGGTATTTTTGTTCGGAATGAACATGCGAGGTGAGACAATGCATTTTACGGGTGCCATTCTAGTTTAGTGAAAGCTTTAAAAAAAAATTACCTTAATGAGGAGAAATACTAAGAAATGCCATACATAATCATGGTGTGCAATCTACTAACCTCGGTGGTGTAATGGTTAGAGGATATATGATCTGAGTCTGGGAGCTTGGTGGTTCAGACCCTGGCTGAGTCATTAAGACTTTAAAATGGTATGTGCTGCTTCCTTGCTTGATGCTCATCATTTAAAAAGGATAGAGGATGGAGAAACAACCGTTTAATTGCACAGGCTTGATGGGCCTAATGGCTTCCCCCTTTATTGAAGCTTCATGGAAGGGAATGCCTTATCATTTAAACATGAAGTCAAACAGATGATTCTGCTGAAAAGAATAGTGCCCGGAAGGGGAATTAGAATTCCATTTAGTCATCTCAAAAGCTGTACATCCTCTTATCTATGAGACTGTGCCCGTGTGAAAATTTCCTCTGAAGTGTGAACTTTTCCTTCCAACATGTGTTCTCTATTCCAACATAAACCAATTCAAAAAATATCATTTCAGTTCAATATTTTCAAAAGGTTTACTAGCACCATGTTCTCCTCCAATTATGGTGCAGTCTCCATGCAAAGCAAGTACAAACCATCCCTGTGAATCAATTGACAGCAAATTAATATTAACAAAACATTAACAGCAATAACATTACCAAAAACAAATTCAAGTCTTGATAATATTATATTTATGTTTTGATACAATCTGTTGATTGTATTGAAAAGCCGTTAACCCGGGACTCATTCCCCCTGTGTCCCTGATTGGTCACGACGTGCAAGTGCAAAGTACTCCCTTGCCATTGCATCGGTCCTCGGTGCATCTCATGCCATTCATTGGCCATAGAAGGTTTTCTGGCACGATATCTTAAACATCAGTTTACAACATGAGATCAAAACAAACAAGCATGCATCGGGTTCACATATAATAAACGAAACACAGCTTTCCAGTGAGGAAATATATAATGTGCAGTTTATTCATTGTACTCGTAGATCACAGTGACCTGTGATCTACTAGTACAACGATTTCATAATTAAGTTAGTGAATTCATCACTGTAAGCTTAGATAGACACAGTCCCTGCTGAGACCAGGAAAGGGACAGCTCGTTCACACAACTATGGGCATGAGGTTAATTGTTGAATGTGACTCTGGTTCAAGACCTGTTGCTCTCACATCGCAGAAAGGTTAGTGCTCTCTGTTTTTTCTACCACCTTTCCTCTGGTCTAGTTCACTCTGCACTTTCAGCCCTCAGACCCTCTCCAGCTCTTCCAGGATGCAGGGACTCTTCCAGTAACCCCTCCTCATTAAACCTCAAAATTCCCAACTCGCTGCACACATCAGTTATTTTTCTCATTTTTCTCAGATTTGTGGAACTACCTTCAACAGTTTGTTCAAGCCCACTCTTCCCTCCAGGGCTTCAGTTAAGCAGTGCATCACAATCTCGTGTGTCATCCCCCATTCTGACCCAGTATCTTTTCTACCCCTATTAAATTTATCCAAACACACTCATTTACTGGCAAGTTACTGTGATCCATCTCCCCATCTCTCTCTCCCCATCTCTCACTACCCCCTTGTCTCTCTTGCTACCCCCTTCTCTCTCTCGCTACCCGTGTGTCTGTCTCTCTCTCTCTCTCTCTCTCTCTCTCTCTCTCTCTCTCTCTCTCTCTCTCTCTCTCTCTCTCTCTCTCTCTCTCTCTCTCTCTCTCTCTCTCTCTCTCTCTCTCTCTCTCTCTCTCTCTCTCTCTCTCTCTCTCTCTCTCTCTCTCTCTCTCTCTCTCTCTCTCTCTCTCTCTCTCTCTCTCTCTCTCTCTCTCTCTCTCTCTCTCTCTCTCTCTCTCTCATTCCCCTGTTTGTGGGCCTGGCAAGATAACAAAGAAATATGCACACTCACCTCTGAGCTGCCAGCATGGGCTCGCATCTAGATCCAGATATAAACTGTCTTTCTGGTATTTCACAGGCAGGGTGAGGCATCAATGCATCTGCAGTTCCTCAAATGGACATCAAGCTTGGTGTCCTGTCTGCCAGCATTAGCTGGTGGATGTTAAAGATCTCACAGCATTGTTCACAAGTTTTAGGCGAGCTCTCACCATCACCTTGAACAAATTACAAATTCCTGCTCGAGTACTACTTCGTCCATTATCAGCCTGGGCCAGCCAGTTTGTGAAAGGCTTGATTGAACTTTCCCTGGCTAACCTCATGAGAAGGTGGGAATAATTGTGGACAACGAAAACAACATTAAAGAACAACAAAAACACTCTCCTGCTTATTAAGTCCAAATGTAGCCCGACTGCGAGATTGTCAGTCTGTTGCCTTTTTAGCATCTGACATCTCACTCTTCTATGAGTCTCAATTTTGTATGTGGAAAAACAGCCATATAGAGTTACCTTTTTTTCTATACAAGGTCAAGGCTCGTGGAAGTGCGAGAAAACAGAATGGATCAGGACACAACAGAACAAAGGGAATAATATAAAGAGTGGAGAAACACCAACAAGAGGGATGAAGGACAAAATAGCGGAAGAATTAGTGGTATGTCAGGAGGCATGGGGTAGACAAGATGGATGCAGAAGGAAAACAGGAAATTTGTATCGAGTGGGCCTTGGGGTGGGGGGGGGGGTGGAAGATAATGGGGATAGAAAATATCATGGTTTTGGATGGGGGTGGTGAATCTGACATGGTGGTGAACAGCAGTCTTGAAGACCTGGACGGAGAAAGGTGATTGAAGAGGATGTGGAAGTTGGTTCCACAGGTGGAAAATAGAGGAACAAATGAGAGTAGGTGAGCAGTGATCTTGGATTTTGGGAGTTTCACCATAACATGGTTGATGATGGACCACGTGCACCCTGAAGATACCTGGGTGAGGAGGATGAAAAAGTACAGAAAGATCAGAGGATGCAAGACCAGAAAGGAGGTGGTAGAAGACAGAGGGACCACTGACATGTCTGTGATGGCAAAATGAGAAGCCCATAGACTCAGCTTTATTGTGGGAGATTCCAATGATCTCAGAGAGATAGAATCTCATCTTCGCGTTACTTGTCTTGTGCTTACAAAAGCAGATTAACAATAGTCGTGGTTAGGCCTGCAGTACTTGAATTAGACGAGAGTGTCATTTTTAAGACTCGAGATTCATCTTATGACTGGAATCTGAGGACTCGGCTTGAAACAAGGCTCAGGTATTTGAACCTTCCGACAGTCATTTTTAATCAGGTCAGGTCAGGAATGGGAGCATGTGCCAGAGCAGCGCGTCACTACATCCAATTTCCGTCAGTACTCCAGGGGCCTCCGTCTCGCCATCCCCCAGGAAGATGCCTGGCCCATCCCCATCTACTTGAGATGTTGATCAACATGCTGCAACCACGAGGCATGTGTTCGGCCCATTGGCCTCCTCCACTCACGAGACTCCCTTGTGGAGAGAATCTGGTGAGCAGGATCACCATCAGGAAAACGAGCCACATGTCCATACAGCCACATGTCTGATGCTCATAGACTATGGAGGTAAATCTCATTTGAGTCTCTCTCAGCAACCGCTCATTGGACACAAAGTCCGACCAGCGATTGCCAAGGATTCTCCGAAAAGACCTGGTACCAAAGGAATTAAGTCACCATCTCAGATCCCTGGTCATAATCCAAGTCTTAAATCCATAGACCAAGACTGGAAGCATGAAGGACCTGAAGACTCAGACTTTCCTTCTGCACAGGTACCAACAACACCACACTTCATGATCAAGTGAATGCATGACTCCCCAGGCCAGACCCAAACGTCACTTGACCTCTGGCTCACAGTTAGCAGAGACACGAATATCACTGCCAAGGTAAGTGGATCTCTCCATGACCTCATCCTCCTCACCACAAACAGGTACAGACAACATCGCAGCATCCAAGATGTCATTGAAAGCCTGCATCTTAGTTTTGACCCAGGAAGCCCATAATCACAGCGGCTCCAACTCCTCATTCAGCACCTCGAGGGCCCTGAAAGGATATCCAGAGTCTCCGCAAAGATGACTGCATCATACGCAAAATCAAGGTCAGAGATCTTGACATTCCCAAACGATGCATGGCAGCGTCCTCTCTCTGACATCCTCCCCAGAATCCAATCTATACAAGCACAGAAAAGTGTGGGGGCCAGAACACACCCCTGATGAACTCGAGTAACAACTGGCAATAAGTCAGAGTTGGTATCACCACATCTCACAGCACTCTCAGTACCAGAGTACAGTTTAGACATCAGATTGATGAGTTTTGGTGGCACCCCACAAAGACCAAGAATCCTCCAGAGGGCGTCCCAATTCATTGAATCGGATGCTTTGCAGAGATCAACATAGGCTGCAAGCAGCCTCTGCGGAAACTCTCGTCTGTGTTCAGTGAGGACCCGAATGGCAAGGATACGGTCAATCATTGACCTCTTTTGTGTAAAGTCTGACTGCTGTGGGTGCTGGTGCTCAAGCAGACGGTTGTGAACCCTACAAGAATTATCTGAGCAAAGACCTTGCTCGGCACCGAGAACAGCATCACCTCTCGGTAGTTGTTGCTGTCCTGGCGATCATCCTTCCCTTTCCAGAAGAACAAGTCCCCTCTTCCAGTCAGTTGGGATGATGCCTGTGTTCCAGGCAGAGCACAGAACTGCATGCAATGACATGAGTACAGCATTCCCACCAGCCTTGAGAAGTTCAGCATGGATGCCACAGAACCCAGGAGCTTGAACGTATTTTAACCGATTCACTGCAGCCTGTGTTTCAACAAACAAAGGTGGATCACAGTTGATTGGAAGGACAGCAATAGGGATAGTAACACCCCTGACATCCAACTCAACAGCTGGTGGATCAGCCTGGTATAACCACTCAAAGTAACTGGCCCAGTGGACCTTCACTTCGGACTCCTCTGTCAAGAGCCCACCACCCTCCACTCTTACTGAAGTACACCGATGGGTGGGTTTGGAGAAATGCAATGCGTGAATTCCTCTGTCAGCAGAATGAGAATCACTTGACCACAGGTGATGCTCTCCCCCCTCACAGATTCCTCACACATAGGCCACCTTGTCCACCCTCAGCGCACGTACAGTTTTATGCCTCAGCCCACTGAACAGCTCAGCCCTGCCATTGAGCCTGGCCCTGTGACTCTCATCAATGGTATCCAGTGTACCTTGAGAGACAAAATTCTTCTTTGTCCTACAGCGAGTTCCACTGACAACATCAAGGTCAGTGGTCTTGATGGCACTCCACAACTCTTTAGGATTCGTCAAAGCACCCAGACCCCCTAAATCCCCACTCAGCTTGTTCGCAAATTGCTCATCTACCCTGTCATCCTTGAGCTTGCCAACATCCATCCTCGGCTGGGCTGGAACCATTCTCCCAGATTTGAGCTGCAACTTCAGAATTGCTACCACAAGCCTGTGGTCGGTATTGAGGAACTTCGCACTTCGGTAGACCCTGCAGTTCTGGATCATCCTCCCACAGCCATCAATGAGTACATACATGGTCAATCAACTTTTCCACACCACCAACGTTGGAATACCAAGTCCAGCGATGAGCCTGTGGGCACTGAAACCATGGACCAGCCACCCAAAGTACATGACTTCTTACAAAGTCAAGGAACTCAGTGCTATTGTGGTTCACAGTTCCAGAACAAAGGGGACCAACCCATGTCTCATAACTATCCCTATCAGTTCCAGATGATGCATTGAAATCCCCCAAGACCCGAAGAGTATCTTGCCTCGGGCACTGATCAACCACAGGCTTGAGTGTGGCATAGAATGCGTCCTTAACGGTGAGATCACTCACCTCAGTTGGAGCACATACAGAGACTGGAGCATATACAGAAACAACACCAAAGGAGTGACGAATATTTCGTCTCATAATACGCTCTTTGACCAGTGTTACCTCAATTATCATTGTAGTTAGCTAATCGGACACAGCTACAGCAACTCCTTGGGTATGGTAACCATCAGAGCGACCAGACTAATAGTAGGTGTAACCACCTGCCATGATCTCACCACTATCCGGTCTCTGAACCTCAGAGAGTGCTGCAATACCGATGTTCAAACGCTTCAGCTCAGATGACAACAGAGACAGGTGATCATCCTCTCTTCGAGATAGGACATTCCAGATACCCACCCAAAGGGACCGCCTCAGGTTAACCCGAGGAGACCGCAGTCTGGTGGATGACACCTCAGCACCACCCCGACACACTCGACCGCAATCTGCGGAAAGTGGACGCAGCGAAGTGCTGCTCCGGTGCTTGCTCCCATACCTGATCTCACCTTATCCTGTCCCACGTTTTCAGTGCAGTGAGGTGTTTTAAGTGAGGAGAGGTATTATTTTGAGTGCTTATAATTAGTCATAATACTCAAATATTCTTCTTCAGGGATGGTGGCGGTTCCTCTTCAGGGTCTCTGCCGACTTTCTAAAAGATAAGTTTTCCAGCTGTTTTTGTTGCGTTTTTACTGTTATTTTGTTATCTCTGTATTCACTGTGTCTTCCTAGTTCAGTCTTGTGTTAAAACTTGTGCTAAATTGGTGTTTTTGTCATCTTTTCATATGGGGTTTCCTTGAGGCCTACCCTTCTTCGCGTTTGTGTGCACAATCCGAATCGTGCTTATTGTATTTTCTCCTTTTTCCCATCAGTTTTTATTTTTGTTCCACCCCCCTAACCCGTCCCCCTATCCATTCCAACTATACTCCCCGTTTCATGTCTTAAAATATAAACACAAAAAAAACAACAAAAAAACCTTTTCCTCCTCACCTTATACCCCACATAACCACGTGACATCCTGTCTCAACTATTCTTCCTCCTTCTGCCAATCCACCATCTTCCTTCTACTCTTGCTGACCCACATTCAACATCCACCTTCATGATATTTTCTTCAACTTTTCCTTTACCTAGTATTACCTAGTCTTTGGAAAAAATATATACATTAAATTTTTGTCATTTTACTACTCACCTTACACCTCCTGTAACCACGTGATTTCTCCACCCCCTCTTCCTAACCACGTGATTTCTCCACCCCCTCTTCCTCTTTCTGGAACTTTCACCGACCCACCATCTTCCTTCTATTTTAGCTGATCCAAATTCACAATACACCTTCACGGTTTTTTTCTTCAACCTTTTCTGTACCTATATTACCTAATCTTTATGAAAATAAAAAAAAGTCTCTTAAAATGTTTCAACTTCCTCTTTCACACGTTTGATTCCCCACATTCTATCATCATTCACTTCTCCTATTCTTCTTCAAAATACTGTTTTCAATTCGACCTTTCCTTCCCATGTCAAAAACGTCCCACTGTTACAACGTTTCTTTTCTCCATTCTCTTAATTCTCCTTCATTGCATCCCTCACGTAATGTCTTTAATCGCATCTCTGACTTTAAAAAGTTTAAAATCCCAGTTTGCAATGTATATGTTTGTGTTCCATCAATGGTCACTTTTTTCCAACTTCAGTGCAAATTCACCCCACCTCTTTAAATCTACCTCCTCCTTACCCTTCCCATCTTGCCCGTCATCCGACCTCCGCTATTCGCACCTCTTCACTGTCTTCTGCTTTAGTATCAGCTCCTCCTCTGATGTCCCAACCTGTTCTAACTTCATTCTAACATCTAACATCTGTTAGATGTTAGATGTTGTAACATCTGTGGATGATGAAGATGTTCTAACATCTGTGGGATCCATTCTAAGCCAACACATATCTCACTCTCTCATTCAGTACACTCAACATTTCAAACGTCATCCTTCCTTCCTCTCATACCTCCCCCTCTTCCTCACCCCTCAAATATTGTACATCCCCCTGCCCACTCTCTTTTTCACCATACCACTGCCAAGTTTCATCCCTCCCCTCTCCCCACCAAAATGGAAGCCAAATCCAAATGTTGGCAATCTCAGTTCCTTCCACAAAGCTCGAAACAAGTTTGTGTCTACCCTCAGGAGAGCCAGGAAACATCTTTATAATCTCAAGTCTGAACTCTAAAACCTGCCTCCCTCCTCCAAATCCTGGTGGTGTATAGTTGTCTGTTTCAGGTGTATGTTCCCCCTCCACCCCCTCTATTACCTCAATTGGCCACACAGCTGACACCACACGTGAAAAGGCTGAATGCCAAAACTCCGTGTTTGCTTCTAAATCTTGTGTCCCAAACCCATCGCTTTCTCTACCCACCTTACCCAGCTGTTCTTGGACTCTGTGTACTTTTCTTTTGACAAGGTGGAGAGCTTGCTGTCAAACCTCGACTCAGATTCTGCAACCAGTCAAGATGGCATCAGCCCACATGTCCTAAAAACCTACTATGCTGCTCTTGCTCACCCTCTCTCTGTTGTATCCACCCTCTCATTTGCTCAAGGTCATCTACCTTCTGCTTGGAAATCAGTAAACATGACCGGTCTGTATAAAAAAGGAGCAAAAACAGATCCCTGCTACTGCAGACCAATCAGCCTTCTCCCAATCATCAGCAGGGTTAGAGAATCCATCATCGCATCCGACATTAAATCCTTCCTCTTCTCCAATGACATGATTTCCGATCATCAATTTGGATTCAGACCAGGTCACTCTACCCTGGATATGCTGCTTCTGCTCTCCCAACAATGGATGGAGGTCCTCAATGCCAGACATGAGATCAGAGCCATCTCTTTTGACATAGCACCTGCCTTCGATCTGATTTGGCACCCTGCCCTGCTCACCAAACTCTCTTCCTATGGTATTAAGGCCATCTCCACTCATGGCTCACAGACTTCCTCTCCTGTTGCAGTCAATGTGTGGCCCTAAATGGAGTTCTTTCATCCCCTCTTCCTGTCCAGGCTGGAGTTCCTCAAGGCAGCGTTCCCTTCCTGTGCTTTTTCTCGTTTTCATCAATGATCTCTCCGACTCTCTGGAAAATCCTCTTTATCTCTTTGATGATGACTCCAACCTCTGTTGTACCTTATGTCTTCCCTCAGATCGGCAAGCAGCAGCCTCTTCATTCTCTGCAGATCTGGATAAAATCAGAAGCTGGTCCAAAATGGGGAACATGTCTTTCAATTCTGACAAATCTCACACTCTCACTGTCTCTCTGAAAGGACCATCTGGCTGGAACCCCCCACCCCTCCCAACCCCAATCTACTTTCTCAGCAATCCTCATGAAGAAATCCCTTCAGTCAAACTTTTGGACCTCACTATCGACCACGATATTTCCTGGGAAAGCCACATCTCCAAGCTGGCCTCCAAAGCCAGTCACCGATTGGGCATCCACCATCGTGCAATGTCCTTCCTCGGCACACCTGAGCTCCTGACCACATACAAAACTTTCATCTGTAGCCTGCAGGAGTACTGCTCTCTCCTCTGGGCTGGTGCTCCCACCTCTCACCTTTATCGATTTTATGCTGTGGAAACCCAGGCATTTATGATCACTGGTATCTCCTGCGATGAGGCTGAGTCTTTGGGTCTCTCACTCTCTCACTGCAAGCAGGTTGATGGTCTTTCTGTTTTCCACTGTCTGCTCTCCGGCCTCACCCCCCCCCCCGCTATGTCTGTTATCTGTCCCTCCCATATTTCCGCAGCGCACTCAAGGTCCACCAGCAACCTCCTTCTGGTAAAACGACCAAAATCATGAATCACTGCTCACCTTCACTCTTTCATTCCTCTTTTTCCCCTCCTTTGGAACAAACTCCCACACTCTCTTCAATCGCACTCTTCACTCTAGTCTTCAAAATATCTGTTCACTACCATCTCTTATCTTCCCCTATCTAAAACCATGATGTTTTCTACCCCCGTTAATCTATCCCAAACCCACCTCCTTCATATTCCCTGCTTTCTTTCTTGAAAGTTGCTGTGGTGTCCATCTTGTTCACCCTGTGTACCTCACCCCATCCCTCTCCCTTCCACAGATCTCCTCATGTGTCTATTCCCCACTGCTTTGTGCTTCCCTCTCCTGTCCCTCTTGTCTCCTGCTACCCTTGTTATACATCCTGTGTGCCAGCTCAACTATGAGCCTTGACTATATATATATGTATATGTGTATATATATATATATATATATGTATATGTGTATATATATATATATATATATATATATATATATGTATATTTATATATGTATATTTATATATGTATATACATATATATAAATATAAAAAAAAAAAAAATATATATATATATATATATACACATTTACATATATATATATATATATATATATATATATATATATATATTAGGGTGGTCCAAAAAAGTCAAAAAAATAGAATGTTGCTCCACAAGCTTAAAATTATTCTAATGTGATCCAATAACGCGCATAAATTTTTTTAGCTTGATCGGAGGTGATTTAGAGGTCGCTCCATATGACGACTTTTCGTCTCATGACTTGAATAAATTAGGGTATGGTCAGGTAGGATTACAGGTACTTCTGGATGTCCAAGGTGGAAATGGAGTGCATTTTCACCAAGGAAGTTCAGAAGTGTACGGATTCGCATCTCACCATACCATAATGTAATATAATAATAACTAAATAAATAACCAACATATTTTTCGTGAATCATTGAATCTAAAACACTGGATGTTGGGCCTGCTAGAAATAAGTTCAGGCGGGAGTGGAGACAGCAATAGAGGCGGAGATGATAGTGGTATTTGGTAAATGAGACAATATATTCTAATAGTTTGTAATTCCAATGATTGAAAAATTAGGGTATGGTGAGATGTGAATCCGTACACTTCTGAACTTCCTAGGTGAAAATGGACTGCATTTTCGAACTCAGTGGGGTCGATTTGCTCTAAGAAATGTTTATACGAACAACAAATTAATTATAGATTAGAAAATATCGAAATGAGTAGGATTAGTTACTCAACTCCAGTAATGATAAATCTTGTTTTCGGTCATATTTTCACAATGGTAGTGAATTCAATGTCGGTGCAGTCATTTCTTAGAGTAAATCGACCCATAGAGTTCGAAAATGCACTCCATTTCCACCTCGGACATCCAGAAGTACTCGTAATCGTACCTGACCATACCGTAATTTAACCAACTCATGAAACTAAAAGTCGTCATATGGATCGACCTCTAAATCACCTCCGATCAACTTAAATTTTTTTATTCATGTTATGGAATCATAGTGGAATAATTTAAGGCTTGTGGAGACAACATCTGGATTTTTTTTCCTGTTTTTGGACCACCCTAATATATATATATATTGGTTCACGAAAAAATATTTTCACGAAAAAAATAAGTGACTACTATATTCGTTATTGGTGTGTGTCTGTCTGTCTGTCTGTCCCGAGCATAGCTCCGTGGGTTTTGATCCGATCCTGATACAATTTGGGTGGGAGGTTTATATCAAGATCTAGTTGTGTTTTCCTGAGAATGGGTGTGGTGCGCCCATTATAGGTGGAGCCACACCCAAAAAAACATGTGTTTTTAGGGGGTAGCCGATTTCAATTTGCATCTTCTCCAAGGGGGTTTGTCGAATCTGACAGGGGTTTCGGTATTTGGTCAGCCCAATGGCACCTGCATAGCCCCACAGAGCTCGATTTTTCATTTTCGTCCCAAGGTCAAGGTCAAGGTCACAAGGTCACGAACTCAGTAAATTGCGAATTTTGACATAAAAATCCATCTTCTCCGAGGGGATTTGTCGAATCTGGCAGGGGTTTTGGTATTTGGTTAGCCCAATGGCACCTGCATAGCCCCACGGAGCTCGATTTTTCATTTTTGTCCCAAGGTCAAGGTCACAAGGTCACGAACTTAGAAAATTGCGAATTTTGACATAAAAATCATATGACCGCCCAAACTTTGAGAGCTATGATGACAATATTTTTTATGCATAATCTTGAGGTCATTCCCCACCTAAAGTCTTGAAACCATTTTGCTCTATCTCGAACACCTTGCCCGTGGCACCCCCTTCAAGTTTGTTTTTACGCTGATTTCATCAAAGTATGGATAATCCGATGAGTGCGAAATGCCATATAGCCTATATGACGTTATATTGTTCCTGGAATGTTCCAGAGGAAGTTTTGCACCAAAGGTCATAACCTTGACCTTTGACCTTTAAAGTTCACAAAGGTCAAATTTTCAAAGTTGTGGGAATCGAACCGGGTTTTCGACCTTATTCGACGAACTAACTCCAATAAGCTATAGCACGTATCCGGTTTCCTTATTTTAATGTCCACAACAACACCTTTAAAGGTTATGCAAAGGTCAAATTTTGAAAGTTGTTGAACAAAACCGGGTTTTTAACATTTTGCAGCTAATAACCTGTCACTCGTACCACATCATGTTGATCATTTTTATAACTTGGTGAAAAATTATCACATTGTCTCATCCTTGACTTCTGAAACAATTTACATCGTCAAATATCGCTCGTGAACCATTGCCATCTCCAGACTTGTATGTATATGTATGTGTATATATATATATATATATATATATATATATATATATATATATATATATATATATATATATATATATATATATTGTTATAAAAGCCTCGGCCAAACCACTTGATGTTAAAATATTTTCCATCCGGCCTTTGGGCGCATGTGCCAAACAAACGGTGAGTTTTTACTGGTGTTGACACATTAAATTAGTGACTGCAAAACATGGGCAACTGATGGACTGACATTGGATTGGTGGAAAAGGCAAATTGTGTCGTAATTAATGATCTAATTTTAATCTAATTTAATGCCGTTCTAATTTTAACTGCACATACTTAGGTATATTCAGTTAAAATTGGCACGTCACTCTGTGGAGTGCATATCTCTACCAGGCTAAACAGTTTACGTTTCATATCCCACTGATAGGCCGGACGGATCTGCATCCATCCGGACCTGAACTAAAATCGAATTGGCTTGTTCTTGTCAACAACCCAACTCATCCAACTAGTTTCATCCAAATCCATCATAACTTTTTGAGATATCATGCTCGCAGACAGACAAACACAAACGCAAACAGAAACGAGAAGGACACTCGGTAGAGTGCATAACTCCAGTCTGCAATGTCTGATCCACGAGAACATATCGGGCCCAACACATTTTCGAGATATCGTGCTATGTATAGTTTTTGGCCCTATCTCTCAATGGTGAAGAATCACTTAAAAAATTCTCGTTGTCTGATCCGGATCCGGATCTTCACCAAAACCTAATCAGTTCGTCCTTGTCACACACCCAACCTGCCCACCAAACTTCATCCGGATCCGTCCACAACTATTTGAGATATCCTCTGCACAGACAGACAAACAAACAGAAAGGGGGTGAAAACACAACCTCCTTCACCTTCAGCGGTGGAGGTAAAAACAACAAATGGGTGAAAACATAATGTCCGTCCACTTTCGATGGCAGAGGTAACTATGAAATGGCCATATGCAATTGGATGTCTGGTTTTAATTGGCCGATCACCTTGCAACCTTGAAAGAGCAGAATTTGATGTAGTTACATCGGGTGCTCAGCAACCAGGAGAATAAATAAATAAAAAGTTGAGACAACCATGTGTGGTTGATGCGAAAGAATAATTATTGGAAAAAATAATTCAGGATCATCTTGGAGGAGTTGGTGAAAGAAAGGCCTGGCATCTGTATGGAGGAACACGAACAGAATGATTAAATTAATTTCCTTGCATGTAAAATCAGATCACATGGTTCTTCGTTGTGTTAGTGAAAAATGCCAAGCCAGTTTGGAGGATGTGAATAACCCGAGTGATTGCCGTGAATGGCTAGGCCAATTATCTCCAATAATTATCGTGGGGTCTATGCCGCTCTGATTGCAGAATAGGGTTTCGAGGATTTGCTCGGCAGTCTTTGTGAAAGAATGGAATTATTTTATTTCACTGAATCTTGGGGCTTCATCCAACATTGTTTCATCCTGTGCCACTCACTTTTGGTGTGACTTTGAACTGTGCAAAGTCATTCAATTCCAAGATGCCCTTTGGGCATTTTTTTGTATTATCTAGTCAGGTAATGCTTGAAAAGGAGGAGATGGATGGAAGATCAGAATAAACCAATTTTGGCCACTTCCTTCAATGGAATGTAATAATATTTCCATGAAGAAAAAGGATTTTTAGATTACTTTGAGAAGTCGTAATTTAAATTATCCTGGACTCGATTATTAGCTTTGCCCATTCCCGAAAGGACAGGAGCGGTTATTGTATTCGGCCAGTGTGTCAGTAAGTCTGTGTGTGAGTGAGTCCGTATACAGATCTACTTTAACATAGATCGTCCATTCTCAGATATAACGATCTACATATGCCCTTCACCCATGACACTGCAGGGTGTTGTTTTTCTTTTTCTTTCCAATAATGAAGTTGGGACCAAGCTGTCTCATTTAACCACAACAAGATTGCACACATTATGTGCTGTATCAAGTCTTGTGCACAAAAGTTATTGTGTTTGAGGATAACGCGTTCACATCTTTTTTTTCCCAGGCCTTGCAGCGCACCTCAGACTGTAGGCTCGACTAGTTCGTCTGCAAGACATTAGGCAGAGTTCGACAATGTGATTTGATTGAAACATAACATTTTAATGTGTAATTTAATGACAAATTAATTTTACTAGAAGCACCCGCTCCCTCTGGGAGCAGCCAGGGGAGTTATGTTCTATCCTTATTCAAACGTGTCATTAAAAATACCTCTCTCTGTGTAATTCAAAACACGTCACTGCACTGGAAAACGTGGGGACAGGAACACGGTACCGTAAAGGATGTGACATGGAATAGCCTCTCCCACCTGGAGTCCCTGGCACTCGAAATACACATCGAAATGGAGAATTTGTGTCCCCCTCCCCCCTCAAGACCACTGGCAAAGATGAAAAAAATGTAAGTCCAGATGTAATTAGCCCAGAACTGTCGGAGGAGTAGTGCGACACACACACACACACACACACACACACACACACACACACACACACACACACACACACACACACACACACACACACACACACACACACACACACACACACACACATTTCTTACAAGAAGGATACCTTGAATCTGGATTGTATCTAAGTTGGCCATGTCTATTCCCGAAAGTGTGCTTGTCCAATGGTAGATCTACTCTGTTCAATAGTAGCAAAGTCTACCCGTCGCTTCGCTGATGGACCAATTAGTCGTCTTATTTGCCAAAAATTGCTATATTGGTCACTTTAGCATCACTTTGTGGACTCAAATCAGCCTCCTAAGTCATGGCCACCCAGCCCATGTTACTTCATTCACAAAGTTGTATCTATACCCTGAGTTTGGAGCTTGTAGCTTCCACCTCCTATCCCACCCCCATCACCCTGAATGCACATCCCTTGCTGCAAGAAATGTTTCCCACACATGATGTCCCCGGCTACCTCTGATTATTATTTTTCCCACTTTCACAGGTCCCTCCTTTTTGGGTGGGAAGGAGAATGAAAGGAAGATAAATTTACCCAGGCAAAGAGTGCTCGAACCCCTCCCTGACCCTGTCCTCACGTCCCCCCTCCCACCTTGTCCCTGTTCATCCTAGTATCCCTTCTTGCTAGAAATGTCTCACACATTATAACGGCTTTGACAGGCACCTCCGTTTTGAGGTGGGGGAGAGAAGGGGAGGACAAATTTACCCGTGTGAAGAGGGCTTTCACCTCAGCATTGCCCAGGTAAAAAAGGAAATTGTAACACCCTTTGCCACCACCACCAGGTTGTACACGACACAATGCACATTTACACAGAGAATTTATGCCCCTCGCACCCATCACGCCCCGACATGGGGCCAAGGCCACATAGCCTATGCTACCCCGCACACAGAGTTCGATTTGTACCCCAAGTTTGGAGTTTGTAACATCAAAGATGTGGTCATGCATGAGAGACAGACAGAGACGGAGAGGGAGAGGGAGAGGGAGAAGGGGAGGGGGAGGTGGTGAGGAGGAGGGGAGGGGGAGAGGGAGGGGGAGCGAGGGGAGAGCGAGGGGGAGAGGCAGAGAGGGAGAGAAGGAGAAGTTTATAATGTCTAAATTGATCATTGGACACCCTCGGGCACATCGCACTCCCTTGATGAGGGTCTTAATTAGCCATTTTGTTTGGCCCATTCAACATGTCTTTATTTGGAAACATGATCTACTGTCATGGACTAATTAAAGTATATAATCAAAATATTATATCAGATTTGTAAATTGAATCTCATGGACTAAATAAATGTCGAAATCTGGAGTGAAATGTGAAAATTTTAACAAATTTATGATTTTTATAACCAAGTGTATTTATTTAAGCAAAATCATGAAACTTAACTATTTCTACTGTTCGGACAATAATATTGAGTGAAGAAAAGATTGTGGAATATGCAGAAAGCGTAACTTTATTGAGGGAAACTCCCTGCTTTATAACCTGCTTCTGCAATCCATGACTATGCAGTCCACAGGAGCCTTCTTCGTTAATTACATAAGCAGTTTGCCATGTCCGTTTTGGGTGATCTGCTTGCATTACAAAATATTAATAAAATACACTATTGTAGTTACTGTAATATATTAATAGTCCGAAGTTTCTGCAAGCAAAGAGGTATGTAGACAGCACACATGGATGTGGTTGAAATGGGAACAAATGACTCTCCATGGGGTGTGTGCATGCCTGCATGGTGGGGTTATGTGTGTGAGGTGCACAGGTTTCATGGGCATGCGTTCTGAACTCGAACTCGGGCCCATGGTGTGTCGCTGTGGAGGAGGTTATGTGGCCATCGCGTGAACAATGTGCTTATACACGTGGGGAACAGACGTGCTGCAGCGCCGAAGCCTCGTGGGGAGCGGACATACTGTGGAATTGAAGCCACGTGGGACGTTCCACCATGCAGTGCAGGTGTGGGGAAATCCGTGCGTGGCTGAGAGTGAAAGGATGAGTTTATCACCGGTGCGTGTGGACTGTTAGCATGGACTGCAATGAGGTTGGGTATATTGTGTGAGTGTGTGTGTGTGTGTGTGTGTGTGTGTGTGTGTGTGTGTGTGTGTGTGTGTGTGAGTGTGTGTGTGTGTGTGTGTGTGTGTGTGTGTGTGTAACAATTCTTCCCACCGATTGGCTGCACTGACTCCACCCACAATTGTAACTTTGATGCGTATTTAACACATTAACTTGTTCTGACCCCCATTTTTTATTCCAAATCATGATTCTGATGCAGAAACGCGTGTTTTTCATCAAATAGTATGTATTAAGCCAAACAACACATTTTACAAGAGAAACATTATTCATGAAAAAACGGTCTAAGTTGCCTATACAAGCGTTTTTAAACACATTAGCTTATTCTGACACCGGTTTTTGTTCCAAATCACTATTCTCATGCAGAAACACGTGCTTTTCATCGAATAGTGTGTATTTTAGCATGTTCTAAGCAAAACAACACATTTTACACAAGAAACCTTATTCATGTAAAAATGGTCTAAATTTCCTAAAACAAGCGTTTTAAACACATTCTGTTGTTCTGATCCCGTATTTTTTTCAAAATAAATATTCTAATGCACAAATGTATGTTTTTCTTCAAATAATGTGTATTTTATTTTTTATTAAGCAAAACAACTTATTTTACAGAATAAACCTTATTCATGCAAAAACGGTGTTCTTTGCCTAATACAAGTGTTATTAAATACAGCTTGTTCTGACACCGTGTTTTTGTTCCAAATCACCATCCTCATGCTGAAACGCATGTTTTTCATCAAATAGTTTGTATTTTATCTTGTATTAAGCCAAACAAAACATTTTACACAAGCAAATTGATTCATGCAAAAACAGTCTAAATTGGCAATTAGAGCATTTTAAGCACATACGCTTGTTCTGACCCGGTTTTTTGAGATATATCACGATTCTTATGCAGCAATGTGTACTTTTCATCAAATAGTGTGTATTTTAGCTTTCATTCGGGAAAACAATACATTCTACACAAGAACCTTATCCATGCAAAAACAGTGTAAATTGTAAAACACAAGCGATTTTAACAAATTAGCTTGTTCTGACCGAGTTTTATTTTTTTATCCAAATCACTCTTCTAATCTAAAAAAAAGGGGTTTTTCAACAAATACGGTGTATTTTTGCTTGTACTAAACAAAACAATGGTCGACACAAGAAACCTTATTCATAAAAAAAAAAAACAGTCTTATTTGCTGAATACAAGTGTTATTAACATATTAGCTTGGTCTGACGAGGTTTGAGTTTCTATATCACTTTTCCAATGCAGAAACGCATGTCCTTTTTCAAATTGTGTACATTTTACTTGTCCAATGCCAAACAAAGTATTTTACAGAAGAAACCTTATTCATGCAAAAATGGTCTTGGTTGCATCACACAATTGTGCAACACATTATTAGATTGTTCTGACCCCGTTTTTTGTTTCCAATCACTACTCCAATGCATAAACATGTTTTTCATCAAATACTGTGTATTTTAACTTGTACTGAGCAAAACAACCTATTTTAAACAAGAAACCTTATTCATGCAAAAAAGGTCTTCTTTGCCTACCTTATACAAGTATTACCACATTAGCTTGTTCTGACACCGTTTTATTGTTCCAAATCAATTCTAATGCAGAAATGCATGCGTTTCATCAAATAGTGTGCATTTTAGCCTGCACTTAGCAAAACAACATATTTTATACAAGAAACCTTCTTCATGCAAAAACGGTCTTGTTTGCCTCATACAAGCGTTTTTATCACATAAGCTTGTCCTGAGCCGGTTTGTTGTTCAAATCACTCTTCTAATGAGAAACGCGTGTTTTTCATCAAATAGTGTGTATTAAGCCAAACAACACATTTTACTCGAGAAACGTTATTCATGCAAAAACGGTCTAAGTTGCCTAATACAAAGCGTTTTTAAACACAGTAGCTTATTCTGACACCGGCTTTTTTCCAAATCACTATTCTCATGCAGAAACACGTGCTTTTCATCGAATAGTGTGTATTTTAGCATGTTCTAAGCAAAACAACACATTTTACACAAGAAACCTTATTCATGTAAAAATGGTCTAAATTTCCTAAAACAAGCGTTTTTAACACATTCTGATGCTCTGATCCCATATTTTGTCCAAAATCAATATTCTAATGCACAATTGCATGTTGTTCATCAAATAATGTGTATTTTATTTTTGATTCAGCAAACCAACTTATTTTACAGAAGAAACCCCATTCATGCAAAAACGGTGTTCTTTGCCTAATACAAGTGTTTTTAAATACAGCTTGCTCTGACACCGTGTTTTTGTCCCAAATCACTATCCTCATGCTGAAACACATGTTTTTCATCAAATACTTTGTATTTTATCTTGTATTAAGCCAAACAAAACATTTTACACAAGCAAATTGATTTATGCAAAAACAGTCTAAATTGGCAATTAGAACATTTTAAGCACATACGCTTGTTCTGACCCTGTTTTTTGAGCCACATCACGATTCTAATGCAGCAATGTGTACTTTTCATCAAATAGTGTGTATTTTAGCTTTTATTCGGGAACACAATACATTCTACAAAAGAACCTTATCCATGCAAAAACAGTGTAAATTGCTTAACACAAGCATTTTTAACAAATTAGCTTGTTCTGACCCAGTTTTTTTTTATATCCAAATCACTATTCTAATGCAGAAAAAAGGTGTTTTTTTTATCAAATACGGTGTATTTTTGCTTGTACAAAACAAAACAATGGTCTACACAAGAAACCTTATTCATGCAAAAAACAGTCTAATTTGCTGAATACAAGTGTTATTAACATATTAGCTTGGTCTGACCAGGTTTGAGTTTCTATATCACTTTTTCAATGCAGAAACGCATGTCTTTTATCAAATTGTGTACATTTTACTTGTCCAATGCCAAACAAAGTGTTTTACAGAAGAAACCTTATTCATGCAAAAATGGTCTTGGTTGTATCACACAAATGTGCAACACATTATTCGTTTGTTCTGACCCTGTTTTTTGTTTCCAATCACTACTCCAATGCATAAACATGTTTTTTTTATCAAATACTGTGTATTTTAACTTGTACTTAGCAAAACAACCTATTTTAAAGAAGAAACCTTATTCATGCAAAAAGGTCTTCTTTGCCTACCTTAGCCTATACAAGTATTAACACATTAGCTTGTTCTGACACCGTTTTATTGTTCCATATCAATTCTAATGCAGAAATGCATGTGTTTCATCAAATAGTGTGCATTTTAGCCTGCACTAAGCAAAACTACATGTTTTATACAAGAAACCTTCTTCATGCAAAAACGGTCTTGTTTGCCTCATACAAGAGTTTTTATCACATAAGCTTGTCCTGCGCCGGTTTGTTGTTCCAAATCACTATTCTAAGGTAGAAACGTGTATTTTTCATCAAAAAGTGTGTATTTTAGCTTGTACTAGTCTAAACGACATATTTTACACAATAAATCTTATTCATGCAAAAATGGTCTTATTTGCCAAATGCAAGTGGGTAGAGACGGTAAACAGAGTGTGTGGGTGGGTAGAGATGGTAAAAAGAGTGTGTGGGTGGGTAGAGATGAAGTGTTTTTAACACCTTAGATTTGTCTGACTCCGTTTATTGTTCCAAATCACTATTGTCATGCAGAAATGTGTTTTTCATCAATTAGTGTGTATTTTAAGCTTGTACTAAGCCAAACAAAACATTTTATAGGCCAGGAGCAAGACCCAGGGGAAAAAGGTCTTTCTCAACCCACACCACATACAATGTTTGTTTACATATTCTGTTACACCAACCTCTCTAGAGCATTTCTACGGTGGGTGTCACCTCAAATTGTGGTATACAGTTTTTTTCTTCAGGCCATTTTGTATAGTGGGGGTCAAATCAAGTTTTCACACCAATATGAGAACAAGGTTGAGAGGCGGGTTGATTTAAATGACTGTATTTTCCTAACGAGTCGCTCAAATTTGACATGCTATTCATGGATGAAATGAGAATGGATTATACTACATATAGATTTGAGTTACTATGGGTGGGGTAATATTCAGAATGTGTACATGGAATCCAAATAATGTGGAGAGAAGCATTCTCAGTAATTCTGAGGTTCTGAGGATCTTCAACCACAGCTTTGTTAATGGATTCAAGTTTGTTGACGAGGAATTCTGTTGTGGCTGAATGTCCCCTCCGAGAAGAAAGCCACTTGATGAACTCACTCCACTTTAAACGGAACATTGCATCCATGACAAGTTTGTGAGCCCTCACCCCACGGCTGTATGATTTGCCTTGAAGAAGCGAAGTTGTCGTGATTAGACCTCATATTAGACCTCGTGATTAGATTAGACCATAGACCTCAGATTCAATCAGAAGATCTTCAATGCCTGAGTTATCATACTTTTTGCCCAGAAGAGCGAGAAAGTTCAGGGCAATATGGAATCCTCCCATGCAGATGATGGTATTTGAGAACTCATCTGGCACTCTCCACTGGATCTCTTTTGCTTTGATGTTGCCTTGATTAGACCATAGACCTCAGATTCAATCAGAAGATCTTCAATGCCTGAGTTATCATACTTTTTGCCCAGAAGAGCGAGAAAGTTCAGGGCAATATGGAATCCTCCCATGCGGATGATGGTATTTGAGAACTCATCTGGCACTCTCCACTGGATCTCTATTGCCTTGATGTGAGGTCAAATGTGAGCATGACAGTCTTCTGCCCTAGGCTTGCCATTACCTGTTGTGCGGTTTTTATCACTGTATAGATTGTGCTATACTCAGTGGGAGAGCCTTCAATCATTGGACAATATCCAACAACAGTGTTACTTGAAGTAGCACAGGACACCATTGCATGGAAGCCACTCCAGCCAGGTACTTTCTGTTCGCTAGGATCAACTAGATGATTCGACAGGATGCTGATATCAAATAGTTTGGTGGGGCAAAGCCTACACAATGCCCAAGCCAGATCTACCATACATGCTGATGTGTGGACAGGTTCTAAGTACTGTAACCAGTTCCCATGTGCCTTATCCACAAAATCTACAACACTTGGCTTTTTGCCGTATGTGCTGAACTGTTGCATAGATTGTAACATGATTGTGCTGTCGAGAGATCTCTTCCTCTGAGAATGGTTAGCTATCGGCGTGCGATTTGGTAATGGCCCAAATTGCCCCCGTTGATACAGAACCAGAGTTGTGGCATGGGTGGTTTGTTTCCCATCCAGTGTCTCCTCATTAATGTCATTATTGTCACCAGCCATCTGGATGAAGACACCAGAACAGATGTTCGATGGAATGACAACTCCCATTTCTTCTGTTTTAGCCAGAATCTCCTTTGCCAGTCCGGTGTCAATAGCCTCTATCTCATCGTAGGACGAACAGTGGCCCATTCGGTAAAGCAATTTTATCAGTTCCTTTGAACCAGTTATGTGACGAACTGCCATGGCGAGACTGGTGTGCTTCAGAGTCTTAACTCGTGCATGCGACGAGCAATGAAGTAGATCTTGCGCCACCATGATGACCTTCCTCTCGTCTGATTGATTCTTGCATTCTGTTGGAAAGTTCCCAGCATTGTCACTATCATCAGCCGAAATTGCGCAGCGTAAGAACCAGTATACACTGTCTGGTATAAGTGATTTCGCTGTGATGAGACTCAGATCGTCCGTGTTCAAAGGCTTGACAGGAATACCATTGCACTCAGCAATATCCCCTCTGATCAGCATCACAGTATGATACAGAAGTTTAGTGCGTTCTATCTGATGGAAAACTTGTTTATCAGCGAAAGAATCTTCATCTTCATGGGGCTCAAATGTTTTTTTGAAGGCTGCATTCAGAACATCTTGCAGTGATATTGAGCTTGTATACATCAGTTCTGATTGCTCTCTAATTCGGGGCTGGTGGAACACCACCTCATCGCCAAAATGCCTCATCAATCTGAACTTCAAATGCTGCTTTGTGTATTTGATGGCCTTTTCGTGGTCAACACCATGTGTTACATGAAGACGTTGATATTTTTTGAGAAGATTGCGCATATCGTATGCCTTGCCATGCTTCAAATCTGTTTTAAGGCCATCAATTAAGTCCCGGAAAGCGCTGGTGTATTGATCTTCATTTTCGCTGGCCTTAAAAGTGCGATGTTTGACGTTTGACTTACTGGTGTACTTTGAAAAGCATACTTTGTGATATTTTGCTTCAGCTGCCACAAGGTCACCATTTACTCCACGGATTATATGCAACATATCTTCATCGCCTAAAGCTTCAGCAGAATGGGGGAAAAATTTATATTAATGTATTTTAAATTGTAACAAATGGAGTTTCAGAAATGTAACTTTTATGCTGCAAATTGAATTGGCTGTCATTTCTGGCCAAAAGACTTTTGCCCTAAATGATAAGAAATGTGTTGTTCTGGAGCAGAGTGACCGAGCTGATAAATGAACCTTTGCTTAGAAAATGTACGAAGTGGCTTTTTGTCTAAAAGACACGTCTACAGTCTGGGTGAATATCCCCCAACCTCTCTCTCATGGAAGTATAAAATGTTTTGAAAGGCACATTGTTCTCAGTGCAAGCACGTGAGGAAGTATAGTTTCTCAGTGGCTTGTACTCCCTGGAACTGACCAAGTACCAAGTTAGAATAAAACTCTCTGATGTAATGTAGAAGTGAATTGAATCGGGTTGGTCTAACTGTTAACTAAAGTAAGAATAAATGAAATAGAACCAAATAATATTGCAACAAATGGGGATTCTTAAGTTCATTGTACAAGGGTGAGAAGTGTATGGTGTATAATTAGGAAATAAATTGTTTCACAAGGAAGGACTTGTGTGGACATCAGTTTTATCAGTGTCGATAGGGTTTTTGTAGGATTTTATAATAAAATCGGACAAACGTTAAACTCTGTCTGAAGTCAAATAGGATTCCACAATCGGCCCGTTAGAATCCTTCAGGAGGACAACGATCACAACAAGGTGGGTTTAAAAAATCCACATCAGTTGGTGCCGAGACTCGGATTCGAACCGACGTTGGTGCGCTGCTCGTGACCGGAGGTGCTTAATCTGCCGGAGGCAGTGCCTGGAGGAACGACAAGTGCTTGAGCGAAGGTAAGGGAGAGCGCTCTCAGCAGGTAACGCATTTCGAACAAAGAAAAGTACATTGTCAGATAATTTTATTGAGAGAAAGAAGAGGATCCGGCGGAGGGAGTCCGTTTTAAAGTAAACGATAAGTACTGTAGTTGTTTTAGAAAAGTGCTGGAGAAGAAGAGTCAGATGACAAGAAGAGGCTCGTTGAGGAGCCAGATGCGTAATTAAATGGGCATGATGAAGCGACATGCCACATGTTTGCATTGATACGGACCGGCTGTGAGAGAGATGGCTGAGGACATGGCTGAGATGCCGAGATAGGGTTAAAATAGATAAACATTATAAGTTACCTGTTGGTAAGAGTTATAAGAGTTACTTTTTGTTCATTGAACTCACTGGAAGTTTGTTGGCAGTGAGGTTGTTATATTATATTGTGTGGAGGTTTTACGGATTTGTAAATGCAATGATTTGCACGAAACGTTTTGTAGAGTGCAGGAGACGATTAACCAGCTGGGAGCATGGTTGGTGATTTGCATTGAGATGCATGTGTTACTGAGAGTAAAAAATGAAACTTGTGCAAGTCCAATATTCACTGCAATGAAACGTGTTCTGTTGGGATTTTGACGATATTTTAACTCATGCTGAGTTGAGCTGTGGGTCTGTTTGAAATGGCATGTTATACATTCTTGGCATTGTATTTCCACGCGAAGGTCGCAAACTACACTGTGTGAGACCCCCTCCACTCGATCTGTGGGGGGTGGCCTATCTTTACACTGAGTCTTTGTTCGAGCCTTTGCTTTAGGTGTGAAATTCGATTCATATGCAGATTCAAGAGGATGAGATAGAAATGTGATTGGTATTTGTCACGTGATCACACGCGAGTCTATGAGATGCAATGCTGTTTAGTGTATGTGTTGAAGCCATGACAGAGTAATGCAAACTGTGGGTTTTGCCTGTCAGAGTTTTTTCCTTTTTCTTCCCACCGGATGTGGAGAGAACTTCCTGTTCCTTGTTCCTTGGTGTTTGTGGCGCACCCTCTCGACTGAATCTGTTTAAAGTGAAGTCCATTTCGGAAAAAGTGTTGAAGTTTTATTTTACAACCATCAGGATTTTGAATAAATTGTGAATGTGGATATACCGTATGTGATTTAAATGTAGAAACGTGATTTGGAATGATTTTAATGATTTGATGATGTTTAGCACGTGGGGCAATTCACAGATAATATATGATTCCCTCGGATGGACGTTGAAATATTGTTTTATTAGTCTGCGAATGTTGAGGTTACCTGAACTTGTGCTGGGAAGGCAATGGCAAACAACCCAGTGTAACCCTTTGATCGATTCAGTCAACGTAAATTCATGATTTAATTTGATAGATGCTGAAGATTTAATTTTTCATTTATGGATTTTAAAAGGAAATATTTTATTGTTTTGACCAAAAAGTTGTTTAAGAGAGTGGATGTTTATTAGTCTGAAGTTTAAGATGCTTTTCCAAGACTGGGATAAAGATTGTGGAGGGTGAAGCTGCATGTGTAGACAGAGTGTTTGAGCTGCAATTTAAATGATATTCGCCTGATAACAGATTTGACAATTTTTGAACAACTGTTTAAAATGATTTATTTGTTTTGATAAAAGAAAATGGATTCGTAATTGAGAAGGTCGGAGGAAGTGATAGATGGTTTGTGTATGCGAGTTGGAAAAATGGCAGCATGTTTGCTGTTTTGTTAAGAGAGAAGTGGACAGATGGAGAAATGTCAGAGATTTAAAATGTCGATGGAAATAGCAAATGAGATGGATGTTTTGAGTATACGTACAACTGGGATTTCTGTATATTTTAGCATGTTGTTTTGGGAAATAACAAGGAAAGGGATTAAAATATTGATATGACATATAATGCAAGTTAAATGCTTCCATAAGAATCTTTGTTAGTCTTGTAGAACTCCATGTGCCCATGACGTTTATTGATTGGTGTTTAATTGATGCTTTGTTTGTTTCGGGGTGTTGAAAGCAGTCTTTGAAGCAATGTACAATTTCATTTAAATGAAGTTTGGAAAGAAGTTCCACACAAAGATTGGACGATGGGAGAACCCAGATTTGGGTGATTGAGCATTCAACACATGATTATGTCCCTTCCTGAGGAGATAAGATGGAGCAATGTGGGAAAAGAAAGGAAAAAACCCACTGAGGAAAAGGTTGAGCAAAGTCTTAACGTCGGCGTTGTGTGGTGCCTGCGTGGAGGAATGTTCTCAGCCACATTCTCGATTGCCGCTCTGCAAATACATCGTGAACTTGCTGTGGTTGCTTCAATGTACGACAGGCCTGGAATTCCACACTGCGCTCCTTCAACCCAGTGTCCGGCCCAAACTTGTACTTGCCCACATCTACCTTCTCCTCAGCTCAAGGAGTGCTTCGATTGTGTTTCCCATTGGGTGCCACTCTATCCACACCCTGACCTGTTTATATTCTGACTTCGGGTAGCATGTTTTCAATGTGTGACACATGCTGATGAACAGGCCATAAATTAAATGGAAACTCACTCATTTTCTGATATGAGCACTCGCTGCCGTTGTTGATTGAACTTGAATAATGGAAATCTTTTCTCCTTCGGGAATGGGACATGGTAATCATGTGTAAGAGAAATTATTCAAATTTTCCTTAAAAAAAAAAAAAAAACGGGGGAGTGTGGGGGAAAAATTTATATTAATGTATTTTAAATTGTAACAAATGGAGTTTCAGAAATGTAACTTTTATGCTGCAAATTGAATTGGCTGTCATTTCTGGCCAAAAGACTTTTGCCCTAAATGATAAGAAATGTGTTGTTCTGGAGCAGAGTGACCGAGCTGATAAATGAACCTTTGCTTAGAAAATGTACGAAGTGGCTTTTTGTCTAAAAGACACGTCTACAGTCTGGGTGAATATCCCCCAACCTCTCTCTCATGGAAGTATAAAATGTTTTGAAAGGCACATTGTTCTCAGTGCAAGCACGTGAGGAAGTATAGTTTCTCAGTGGCTTGTACTCCCTGGAACTGACCAAGTACCAAGTTAGAATAAAACTCTCTGATGTAATGTAGAAGTAAATTGAATCGGGTTGGTCTAACTGTTAACTAAAGTAAGAATAAATGAAATAGAACCAAATAATATTGCAACAAATGGGTATTTCTTAAGTTCATTGTACAAGGGTGAGAAGTGTATGGTGTATAATTAGGAAATAAATTGTTTCACAAGGAAGGACTTGTGTGGACATCAGTTTTATCAGTGTCGATAGGGTTTTTGTAGGATTTTATAATCAAATCGGACAAACGTTAAACTCTGTCTGAAGTCAAATAGGATTCCACAATCGGCCAGTTAGAATCCTTTAGGAGGACAACGATCACAACAAGGTGGGTTTAAAAAATCCACATCAATAGATTGACACACTTCAAATGTGCTAGCATTCAGCATTTCTGTCACTTTTTTGTGGGACCTATTCTTGCAGAACATGCATTTTGACCAGTCTACAAGACTCGACTGTGATCTGGATCATCTCCCTAGCTGATCTGCATCCATCGTATCCGATCCCGAAACTTCAGACAGCGACAGAGATGGTCCTCTTCTCTTCGCATTAATATCGAGATTGTGTTTGCTAGTGCAGGACTTGTAGCAATTTGAATGCCAGAATACATCCATGGTCTGTAGTCTCTGTAAATCTGGAAGCAGTCGCTCATAACGCTCATCTTGCCTGCACTGCAGTGCAGAAACGAGCCTCTCTATGGAAGTGCTCTGTCTCTTTCGAAGAACATCCTGTGAATCTTCTTGACAGAGTACACATTTGTCATAGTTTGTTCTCTTTCTCCGTTTTCGTGGTGGCAAAAAAAAAAAAAGAAGCACGTAAGCACTGCTGGTATCGTCATCCATGTCTCCATCAAATCTACAAAATCATACGAGGTTTAATCCCTCACAGACTGCAGTCTGTAGCTCAGAAGACAAATTAGTAACAGGTCAAGATACTTCAAGATGAACGTCCAGGTACTTTTGGAACTGTTCAACTACCTGAAACGAAAAGAAATGTTATTATAACAATGAGCAGAGTCATTACTCTTCAAAATGGTACATGTGCAAACCATAGATGATTTAGGATACGTTCTTTGCCAACGCGGTCTAGCTCAGTGTTTTCCATCCATAGGGCTCATTTGGGCGGCTGCCTAAGTCAATTTCTGGCCGCCCAACTGCTTAAACACCCATTTCTGGCCGCCCAAATGACTTAACAACATTGTCCACATGTATATACTGTTACGGTTGTGGAAATTCACAGATCACCATTCAGGTTCCCCGAAGATCAGTTATGTCGATAAGTGTGTGTTCCAGGTTAGATTTCCCCACCAATGTATAACGGGAATTATTCGTGTGCCGGGCTGTGCATCTTCAGTTAGCTGTTATTCTGTCTCTATCTTTTATTTTAACAACAACAACGACAATAACAACCAGTGCAATTCATCGACCACGTTCGCCTTCGATCGGGGCGGATCCTGCCTGAATGAGGGTTCAAAGGTGAAGAGAAGGAGGGCGCTGATTTCGGGTGGAAAAAGCCCACCGCGGCCCCTCCCCTTGGGGGCGATAAAAAAGCCGCGTTCGCTTGCCGGAAGAGGGCGCATGAGAGAGAGAGCTGGTTGAGAGTTGGAGAAAGTGGAGTGTCGTCGTGGGCTTGGTAGGTCGAGATCGCTGGAGCAGTAGCTCGTGGGAGAAAGCTTGGAGCACAGCCAGACGGCAGTGGAGAGTCGGGCGCGTCGCAAGGCGCTTGACCCACCATTCAAAGCCGCTGCAGCGTTGGCAACGAGCCAGCAATACAGAGACACCAAGGGTTGCCAACCCGAACCAGGACCCAGTGAGTCACCACGAGGGTGGCCAGGTAGCCCGCTCGGTCTCTCGGAGCCCCTTCGGTCATCCCGGCTCTGAACAATAATAAAGGCTTACGAGCCTGTTCTTTCTTTCTTGGGTTTTTGCATGAAAGTCTGTTGCGCCTTGTCTCTAAGTAGAATTGTGAGTAAGTACGTGCTTGTACATAATAAGTTCACATAGGCTGTAGGCTTTTTGATCCTGTCCTGCCCCCATTCCCCCATTGACTGTTTACGTGCCTGTACGAATAAATGTCCCCATTTTTGAATGTCACCTGCTCGTTGCGTCACTTCCTACATTGACTGCCATAATTGCGTTCGGGATATTAGCTGGCTGATTATAAGCCGATAAAACGTACATCTGGTCCGACGGGACTTGGCGATATAAAACCGCTCGGCAATCGCATACGGAACGAGCTGCTTAAGCGGCTCGTTTTCGTGCAGGTCCCGTCGAGGTATAAACTCCCGGCATTTCTGTCCGCGCGAATAATTAGGTACATCGACAATTCGGCGATCGACTCTGTAGCGCGTGGACAGAAGAGTTGGCTGGTTTATGGTGTGTTAAAACACCTGTAGCTGGGTTTCAGTGGTGATCCGGAAGCTGCGACTAGATTGCCACGTTCGGTGGGCGCACACGGTCGCAATTGGGCTAATGGCGGTCGTCCGCACGCTGAACGGGCAAAAATCTACAACAATACAACCTTCTATCATCACAAACCTTGATTTCCAGTGATGATGGGTGTGGGGGAAGTGGTGGGTGGTGGTGGTGGGTGATTGTGGGGGTAGTGATGGAGTAGGAGAGGTGGTGGTGATGGGTGTGGGGGAAGTGATGGTTGGTGGTGGTGGGTGATGGTGGGGGTAGCGATGGAGTGGGAGAGGCGGTGGTGATGGGTGTGGGGAAGTGATGGTTGGTGGTGGTGGGTGATGGTGGGGGTAGCGATGGAGTGGGAGAGGTGGTGGTCATGGGTGTGGGGGAAGTGATGGGTGGTAGTGGTGTGGTGATGGGATAGGAGGGATGGTGATGGTGGAGGTGGTGGTGATGGTTGAACTAATGGTGCTCGTGGAATATTTACCCATTTATTCACTCAGCTATTGTAACTTGTCGATGTACTATTTTTGTTCATCTGGTAACTACTTTTCTGTTAAACATGCAATTTGTTTTATTATGCTGAAAGTGTGTTCCCTTTTGATAACTGTTAAAGGCAGAGTAACCTTTGGGGAGTCAGCCTCAGGCTGGAGAGAGGTAAATAAACTGAATACATACTGTACACCAGCGTTTGTTGTCAACTTATAATATCCATGTCATAGTTATATTGTACATTGGTACAATGAGTGCCTCACACAAGTACAGAGTATATTCAATACAAATTTATTTCTTGGAAATATTGTTGCGGATTCGCGCCCGCCGGCGTGCTGACGGCCACGTAACTCGAATTGCGGCACGTCGCCCACCGGACGGACAATCCAGTCGTGACCCTCTCGGACTAACGCCGGGAACGAGTCACGGGTGGACCTTTCGGTCTCACCACGATCGTGCCAATCGGCCCCCGCGTGGGATAGGGTTGCTCGCCAAATTCGACCTACCTAAGTACCCACACGGAGGGTAGACCGGGCGATCGCACCTCGCCGCAGGTCGACTTCGGACACGGGCCACTTTAAGCGACCCGTTCCGTACTATCGGGATAACCGAGCGGTGTTATTCGTCGGCCTCGACGGTTCGATTAATTATCGGGCGTTTTAGCCCACGACCAACCCTTTACGTGAAGCAAGATGGAGATTCAATGAAAGAAAAGACGAAGCGAAGCGGGAAAACAGTTCAACATGAAGCACATTTATTTCGCGATGAACGGAAAGCACACATATACAATTCCACCAAAAGCACATATAAAGAAGAAGACAATGCAATATTACACAAAAAGCAAATGCAACAATGCAGATCTATCCGACTACCGGGCACACGGCAACACTTATACAATTTTACTTCACAGACGGCGCCGACAACACATATTCCCAAAGCAAAAGAAAAGAGAACCACCCTCAAGGATGAGGCGGGCCTGGGGCCGAGACCGGGTCGGGCCTACCCGTCTGATGATGAGACGCGAAGTGGCGGTGGTGCCTCAACTCCGCGGGCCTCGCGGACAGTGTCTGGTAGGGGGTGGGAAAGGGGCCCCCTTTGTCGCACTATCTCAGCGCGGGGGGAAACAGGAGGGGGTTGCTGATGCTCGGGGGAAGGAGGATATCACCCTGTTTCGGGTCCCACGGCGAGCGTCTCCTCCTCGACCTCGGTCGCGTTGCTGGACTCTCCCTCTGCAGCTCCCGGCACCGACGCGAGCACCCCCTCGTCCGCCTTCGCCGCCGTCACCTCTCCACAGCTCCGTCTACTCGCCCTCTCCGTCTCCTCTCTTGGCTCGTCCCAACTCTTCACTCTTGACTTCTCCCACTTCTTTCCAGCTCCACCGACGACTCTCTTGAACTCCGCACAACTGCCTTTACTGACGAACGCAGCCGTTTATATAAGCCCCGTGGCTTCGCTCTTTCACCCTTGACCCTTTGCCTCCGACCCTTCACCTCTAACTGGCTCCCCATTGGACCGAGGAAAAGTGGGCGTGAATGCTTTTTGATCCATGAATTTGCATATGGCGACCGCCCTCCAACGCCCTGGAGGCGGGGCCAAATCGCCCCTCGCTCACCGATAGGACGGAACAGAAGTGGGCGTGAATCGTTTTTGATCCGTTTTTCTGTGGAAAGTCTGTGATGTTTTTGAATACGCTGCTCGGTGCACGCCCTGCACGAGTCCAGCATCGGCGCCCACAAATGGCGTGCGAATGACGGTGATGCGATGGTGGCGAGTTGTGACGGTAAAGGTCGTGGCTGTTGTTGTGAAGCAGCGTTATGGTTGGTGGTTGTTGTTGTGAAGCGGCGTTGTGGTTGGTGGTTGTTGTGAAGCGGCTGTTGAGACGTGGTTGGTGGTGGTAGTAATGGCGGCTGGTCCAAAATAAAGATAGTAAAAGAAAAACGGCTATCCTGAAGAGTCGCAGCCCGAGTGAATGACATTTATTCCCTCTAGACAACGGGTTTGGGCCTAACTACACATATATTTACAGAGATATCTCACCTAAGGGACCTGAATGGTGGTTTGTGAATTTCGTCAACCACAACACTACCCCCTCCCCTTTTTACAGACTCGTCCCGAGTCGTCAAATTTTTGTGTGCCATCATGTGTAGTTTTCCCCTAGTACATTTTACCTACGGATCCCTGAGTGCGACATTCATGGTATTCGTGTCCCCAAAATAAATAACCTGAGGGCTGAGTAACTACCTAAACAAACTCACTCACACGGACGACTTAAATAAAATTGCCGGCGCTAAGACAGACATGCCGGGGGCGCACTCATATGTACAGTACATCTTACCTTAACTTACAAATTTTACACTAAACCATGGCCCAGGATCAATGAGCTCTGCAAAAAGAAAGCAGTTAGCAGGGAGCCAGGCTGCTCACATGCAGTCTCTGGCTCAAACAATGCAGGTGACAGGGAACGTGGCCGGCTGCTCACACGCAGTCCAAGGCCTTCCCTTTTGAACTGAACGCAGTGAACCACAACGGTGCATGGGCTGCACAAACGTAGTCTCCGTGCCAGCTCAAGTGGCACACGCAATGAACACAACGAATGGATGGATGAATGGTTTGAACTGAACGCAGTGAACCACAACGGTGCATGGGCTGCACAAATGCAGTCTCCGTGCCAGCTCAAGTGGCACACGCAATGAACACAACGAATGGATGGATGAATGGATGGACGCAAACACGGTGCACGGGCCGCCACTGCAGGCCCGTGTTGTAGCTGCCAACAGGGCAGTTCTTGCAGCTTGCAAACTGTTGCCTTGATCCTGGCGCACATGGCAATGAACAGGGGGGGGGGGGTAAAGCAAAAATTGAACGGGGCTGGTGAACAGGGGCAGTGGGCATGGCATGGCAAAGGCAGCAGGCAAACACAGCCCGCAGAAGAAGGCCGCTGCAGGCAAACACAGCCGGCAGACGAACTGGCCGGCACGGGCCTTGAAGTACCACAGCTGCAGACGATCCGGCCGGCACAGGCCTTGCAGCACAGCAGCTGCAGACGATCCAGCCGGCACAGGCCTTGCAGCACAGCAACAGCTGCCGATGAAGTGGGCCGGCCTTTGCCTTGCAGCAACGCAGCCAGCAGATGAAGCTGGCCAGTCTTTGCCGTTCAGTGGAGGTTGGTGGAGGGAGTGCGGTGGTGCTGGCCACTCGGTAGGCGGGCTCGGACCTACCCTACGGTCTCCCTCCCAACCTATCGCCTTTGCCTGTCACTGTCTATACCCACTCCCTTAATTTGTCAAACCCCAATTTAGCCCCAACTTATTTTTTTATTTTTACTTCCCCACTATAAATCGTCCCCTAACCCCCTTTATCGTCCTTGTTCGGCTAACCTATCCTGTCACCTAGCCTACTCCCAACCCCTACATTCCCTTCCCGGAGGGGAATAAGGGAGAGCTAACGTCCTGTGTCGAGGCCCAATTCAAGCCTCAGGATAGCCTCCCCAGAGTTCAGCGATCTATAACCAAAGTGGGTCCAGCGGCCCACAACGACAGCGAGGGGATGGATGGTGTGGAGGGGTACATCTCCTAATCTATCCTAACCATTTAACTGTTAAACTACCCCGGGGCTTTCAACAAGCGCCTCTCGCTTAAACTATTGGTTCTAACAACCCAGATTCCCGTCGCCTGTGTTGGTGTCCTCACAATTTCGGGCCTCGCCCCCCAATTTTCTCTCCGTGCCCTCACAAGGTCTCATGGCTGGGACACGTGGCCCCCTTTGGCAGGCACGACCCTCTGCCGAATCTCCCGCTATGGCACCCCCGGGCACTACACTGCCTCCGAGCCTACCAGCTCCCTAAACACCGGGGAGTGCCCCCCATGGCACCTCCCCTGAAACGCACACGTGGCAGGCTGGCTTCCCAGGCCCCTTTCCGAGGGTCACCCGTGCCCACAACACTGCCCACGTGGCTAATGGCGCCCCGGGCCCCCGCACCAAGCAGGCGCACCCGTGCCCACTACGCTATCCCGGCCCCCCATGGGCCCTTGGCCTACCACGGCCGACTAGCCTGGTGCCCGGGGTACCCACTCAGCGATACTCACCTTTCGCAGCCACGCTCCCAGCCCGTCAACAGGGCTCCTGCACCCCTCCAAACGGGTATCGAGCCTACATTCCCACCAACAACAAAACGACTTCCATTTGCTAATTTGACTAACCCCCTAACTCACTTTATACTGACCCCAGGGTCCCTTGGGCGGGAGTCACTCCTCCTCCCAATCACTCATCGCACCATGCATTCCCCATTCGCTCCACACACACAGACCCGCTGGCCTCACTCACTCAACAAGTGCTCACCTCACAACTCACCAACTCTTCAACACACTCACCGCTGAACTCTGCCATCCTTCTATCTGCATCCCCTAACTAACTCGTGCTCCCACGTCGTCCCTTATACTATAGCACGTTCCATTTAACACTACGTCGCTAAGCTACGTCCCCACTACACATTCACTGTCAGTCACTGTCTCCAATTAAATCATTTTATTTCCCAACCTAAATCTGGCTACAATCCCTCTAACTAATCCATTCCACGGACTCCATGAGGACTTACCCCTGCCCCATGAAGTCGGTCTAACTAAGCTAACCCTTCCCCCTAACTAGTTTCCATCCTGTGCCCTATGTTAAGGGGGTCTTCCACCTCTTGCCCAGGAATCCTGTGCACCCGAAAGTGAGGCTTGCTTTTTTTTTTTTTTTTTTTTTAACATGCGCAGCACCAGCGCGGCAACTCGCGCACTTTGCACCTGCCCGTGACGTCATGCAGCTGCACGTGTACCTCGTCCCTCCTTGGACGGCACCATCCGGCAGGGATACCCCTCCTGCCGGATTCCAACCCCACGTGCAGCCATGACGTCACCGTGCGCATAAAAAAAACACAAGCCCCACGTCTCGAGGGGTTCCCCACGCGAACACATGTGCTTTGCCCGTTGGAGCTTAACACACACGATCGCGTGGAGAACCCGTCCGGTCCAAATCCATAATCCTGCCTAAACTTTGTCCGTCCACGGGATCGGCAAATCCACCGCTGGCGTTTCCGGACCGGGACTTCACTCTCGCAAGCGAGCACGTGGGGGCCTCGTGCGTTGCACAGCACGGACCTCGTGCTCACTGCTGGGTGAACCCGGCACGGTCCCCGAAACAACTACAGCCGCTACCCGGCTTTCTTTCTTCACATGTCGCTGTCGTCGCCTCCATTCCACACACGCACTCCCGCGTGTTACGACGCTAACACACCTCACCATTAAACTCACCCCGGGAGACGCGGCTGCATGTTCACACATGCCGACCGACATCTCCCTCACATACCGCTCTCTCACACACACGGTCTCCCTTGCATAAACCATACCACTCACACGTGGTGCTCCATTCACTCGCGGCCTTCCACTCACTCGTGCCTCACTCACACACGCGGGGGCACTCAACCGCGGTGTTTCATCCACACACCGTCCCTCACTTACACACGCGGGGGCACTCACCCGCGGTGCCTCATCCACACTGGCCGTTTCATCCACACACACGGCCTCTTCCACACACGGTGCCCCATCCACACTCGGCGTGCTGGGAAGCACGTACTCTGGCACCATCGCCACCACACCACTCACACACGGGGTCGCTTCCACACACGGTGCCGCACTCACACCTTGCACCACACACACAGGGACAACCACACTGGGGATTCATGTCCCCACAAGGGTCTCCGGGGCCTCTATACCCCCCAAGCTCTCCGTGCACCTGTCCACAGCACCCGTCCCCTCAACCTCGCAAAGCACGACCGAACTCACCTGGTCGTGACTCGCCTCAAGGGGGCATACTCCCTCCCCTCGTTCCTGGAGGAGGCCATCCAGCTGCTCGCACCGGGCCTCCACCCAGTCCGCGAGCTCACCCCCATTGTCCTCCACTACCTCCGTGTGTGTGTGTGCGTCACTTACCCCGTCTTCATCGTGTGGTCTTCCCTCTATCGTTCCCATCTCCCGTGTCTCTGCCAACTGTCACCTCTTCACCCTTTGCCTCCCTTGTCTCAACTATTATTATTTCCTTTGTCGTCACCTCGTGTCTCGTCTCACACGTTTTGGTCTCCCCATTTAATTTTCCCTTTCGGTCATCGTCACGACCCTCGCCCAACACGCCCCCCGAATTATTTTTTCACCCGCCTCCACCGCGGGCCTGTCAGCCGTTGCACCCCCTCCCAGCTCGTTCGTTCCTACACGTGGAGTCGCCATTTTTAGCTCCCTGCTAACGGCCTTCATGCCCGCCTGCAGGCATCGGCCCATGTTCTGCGTCTCACCCCGCAGCTCTTTCATTTCCTCCTTCATGTTTGCTTCCATTCCGTTTATTTGCTTGTTCATTTCGTTTCTCATTTCATTTGTGTTTGTATCCATCTTTTCGTTTATTTGTTGTGTATTCGCATCCATCTTTTCGTTCATTTGTTTGTTCATGCCTTTCATTTCGTTTTTCATTTCATTTGTCATTGCCGCCAGCATGGCGCATAGCTGGGCCATGTCGGGTGCGCTTGGGTGAGCCGTTTCGGCAAGGGTCGGGGGGTTTTGGTGGAGAGGGGGAGGGGAGGTGTCATACACCGCGGCCGCTGCCGCACCTATTTCGGGCTCTGGGTTCAGTTGGGCGAGTTCGTTTTCCTGTACAATCAACATTTCCTGCATGGGGATTTCATCCTGAGCCATGGATTCTACACATTCTACATCCATTTCTAATACCCCCGGCTCCCGCTCGCCTTGAGACGCCATCTTATTTCTCGTGAAGGGTTAATTTAGCTCGCTCTTAATTTGGAGGGAATCGGGGGTCGCTCCTCTCACCCCTGGACCGATTCCCGTGAATTTAATTGGAGACAGGAGAGCCCGTTTTCCCGTTCTCCGATACCAGTGCCGCGAGGAGGGCGATGGGTTTATATCGCACGACCTGACACCAGTGTTGCGGATTCGCGCCCGCCGGCGTGCTGACGGCCACGTAACTCGAATCGCGGCACGTCGCCCACCGGACGGACAATCCAGTCGTGACCCTCTCGGACTAACGCCGGGAACTAGTCACGGGTGGACCTTTCGGTCTCACCACGATCGTGCCAATCGGCCCCCGCGTGGGATAGGGTTGCTCGCCAAATTCGACCTACCTAAGTACCCACACGGAGGGTAGACCGGGCGATCGCACCTCGCCGCAGGTCGACTTCGGACACGGGCCACTTTAAGCGACCCGTTCCGTACTATCAGGATAACCGAGCGGTGTTATTCGTCGGCCTCGACGGTTCGATTAATTATCGGGCGTTTTAGCCCACGACCAACCCTTTACGTGAAGCAAGATGGAGATTCAATGAAAGAAAAGACGAAGCGAAGCGGGAAAACAGTTCAACATGAAGCACATTTATTTTGCGATGAACGGAAAGCACACATATACAATTCCACCAAAAGCACATGTAAAAGAAGAAGACAATGCAATATTACACAAAAAGCAAATGCAGCAATACAGATCTATCCGACTACCGGGCACACGGCAACACTTATACAATTTTACTTCACAGACGGCGCCGACAACACATATTCCCAAAGCAAAAGAAAAGAGAACCACCCTCAAGGATGAGGCGGGCCCTGGGGCCGAGACCGGGTCAGGCCTACCCGTCTGATGATGAGACGCGAAGTGGCGGTGGTGCCTCAACTCCGCGGGCCTCGCGGACAGTGTCTGGTAGGGGGTGGGAAAGGGGCCCCCTTTGTCGCACTATCTCAGCGCGGGGGGAAACCGGGGGAAGGAGGATATCACCCTGTCTCGGGTCCCGCGGCGAGCGTCTCCTCCTCCACCTCGGTCGCGTTGCTGGGCTCTCCCTCTGCAGCTCCCGGCACCGACGCGAGCACCCCCTCGTTCGCCTTCGCCGCCGTCACCTCTCCACAGCTCCGTCTACTCGCCCTCTCCGTCTCCTCTCTTGGCTCGTCCCAACTCTTCACTCTTGACTTCTCCCACTTCTTTCCAGCTCCACCGACGACTCTCTTGAACTCCGCACAACTGCCTTTACTGACGAACGCAGCCGTTTATATAAGCCCCGTGGCTTCGCTCTTTCACCCTTGACCCTTTGCCTCCGACCCTTCACCTCTAACTGGCTCCCCATTGGACCGAGGAAAAGTGGGCGTGAATGCTTTTTGATCCATGAATTTGCATATGGCGACCGCCCTCCAACGCCCTGGAGGCGGGGCCAAATCGCCCCTCGCTCACCGATAGGACGGAACAGAAGTGGGCGTGAGTCGTTTTTGATCCGTTTTTCTGCGGAAAGTCTGTGATGTTTTTGAATACGCTGCTCGGTGCGCGCCCTGCACGAGTCCAGCATCGGCGCCCACAAATGGCGTGGGAATGACGGTGATGCGATGGTGGCGAGTTGTGACGGTAAAGGTCGTGGCTGTTGTTGTGAAGCGGCGCTGTGGTTGGTGGTTGTTGTGAAGCGGCGTTGTGGTTGGTGGTTGTTGTGAAGCGGCTGTTGAGACGTGGTTGGTGGTGGTAGTAATGGCTGCTGGTCCAAAATAAAGATAGTAAAAGAAAAACGGCTATCCTGAAGAGTCGCAGCCCGAGTGAATGACATTTACTCCCTCTCGACAACGGGTTTGGGCCTAACTACACATATACTTACAGAGATATCTCACCTAAGGGACCTGAATGGTGGTTTGTGAATTTCGTCAACCACAACAATATTGATCATACAAGCAATTTTGTTTGGATATATCATAAATTTTTTAATGAAATCCCATGCATGGTTAATGGAATGAAAGTTGAGATATTAAAAAGATCATTGATGGGTATTACAACCAGAACAGAGATTTTAAATATTTATGGTGAAGATACATACATGCTAAATATAAGTTATGTTGTGTGAGAATTTTTTTTACAAAATTGATGATGCCAAGATACTAATTTGTGTCTCTACTTGCATGCTCAGAATGCCCCAGAATGCACCTACGAGCATCTAAAATTGCTAAATTTCCTGGGGGAGAACCCCAGACCCCCCGACAGCGACAGGGGGTAGGACCCCACTCTCCAACTCTCCCCCCACCCCCATTAATCGTGGCCGCAAAATTATACATGTTGGCAGTTTTACCCGTCATTTTAAAACCCAGGGAAAACCTTACTAGCTATGTATATTTAACAGACAAACTGTCTCAAGATCACAAATAATACATTTTGTACAGAGAACGGCACAAAAATTATGCATTCAACAGACATTCAGCAAACAGAGAAATACAAAACCACAAACACTTTTTCGATTTGCCAGGTGAATTCTACTACATGTTTGTTGCGTTATGGGATTCTACATATGAATTTCGACTAATACTTCACTGACAGTAATTTATATGGATGCACCAATCTCTTCTCGTTATATCCAGGCATTGTATAATAATTGGAATGAACCAGTTCAAAGGATACAATCGACTAAAGCAACCCACCATGGATCACATTCTCCCATTGATGGGAAAAAAAACTTTATTTGACCCCCACCATACAAAATGGCCTGTATAAAAAATGCTACACCACAATTTGAAGTGACACCCACCCTAAATCTGCTCAGGAGAGGTTGCCCTAACATAATATGCATTCAGACCTTGTATGTGGTGTGGGTTGAGCAAGACCTTATTTTAAGGCCTATATGGGAAATAGCTCCTTGACTATTACACATGAAACCTTGTTCGTGCAAAAACTATCTGCAAAATTGCCTAATAAGAGGGTTTTTAAACACATTAGCTTGTTCTGAGCCCGTTTTTTGTTCCAAGTAACTATTCAAATTCAGAAACACGTGTTTTTCATCAAATAGTGTGCATTTTAGCTTATACTAAGCAAAACAACACATTTTACACAAAAACCTCACTCACGCAAAAACAGTCTGATTTGCCTTCTGCAAGCGTTTTTAACACAGCTTCTTTTGACCCTGTTTTTTCATCCAAATCACTAATCTAAGGCAGAAACGTGTTTTTCATCAAATAGTGTGTATTTTGGAAGTACTTTTAATTTAAATCCTTTACCGTCTATCACTGACAGCTCCCCCACACAGGTTCCTTCCACTTCTTCCGGTCCATACTAACCACAGCCACGCACTCCGACGTAATTTCCACTCCCTCACTTATTCATTTGCATGTGCGTGTGTGCGTACCCATGCATGCATGGAGCACGCGGCTTCGATCTTCAATACTGGTGGCTCAATGTGCACCAAAAAGCATGCATCGGCAACCGGCATGTCGATTTCAGTCATGAACACCCATGTAGCGGACACAGTTGTAAACAGTGGTTATTCCTCATTTGTTTTGACTTGTATGGTAGAGATGGGGCACTCTCATGGTCAATTGGACCAATGAGTGATACTCGTGCTCATGTTTTCATATATAGTCATCAGAAAAGTAATTTCCATACACCTGCTTACCAAGTTATTCATCACATACATCGATATAAAAGAGAGTTGACAATTAATAAGGGGTTATATAAGAGTAGAAGTGTAACAAACTTCGAAGAAAGTATGAAAGCACATTCACACCCAGATGGAATATATAAAATCTCTATCATACTGAACATATCTCCAGAACATACTGAGGCTTTGAGAAAAAGTAGCTGTAGGATTTGCATTTACATACACCATTCAACGCAGAGTGGAATACCACTGCAGGCAATATCTTTTAAATTGGATGAGTGGTGTGGGTATTTTATAAGATGGATGCAATGGGAAAATCAGTACATGGGGGAAATCAGCATGGTATTTATATTAACCATGATACAGAAATAGAAAAAGAATGGCTAGACCAAACAGCAATTATGAAACCAATTAATGGGATTAGGAATTGTACCCAATAGCAGAACTTTAGTAGCTGGTACTGGCCCAACTTTAATTTAAGTAAAATGCCTCCATATTTTGTGGTAAGAGAATAAAAGATAAACCAGAAGTGCGCCTAGTGCAGAAGGCATTGGAGAAAAGAATATTAGGTAGGTCAGAGTAAAAATTATATTTTTGAAAATCGCGCAATGAGACCACAAGGAGCATTGCATAACACCTATTTTATGTGTAGAAACTGAGCCTATGCACGATTTCAGATTAATTGGACAGGTTCTTGCTTTTTTGGGTTGTGTGGTACTTCATGTACATTTACTTATCCATTCCCAATTTCAAAATTGACGACAAAGTAAGCGGGGTATTTCCAACACTGACTTGGCCTTTATAACCATCTTTCCTCAGTATGGAAATGCTATGGTAGCTGAAGAACTTGTGAAAATGGCAGCTGCTTGTGAACTGCTTACTAATGAAACTGTGGATAATTTAGCAGATATTAATGTTGAAATGATTGCTATGCAAACGGTAGCTATGCAAAATCGAATTGCTTTGCATTTAATGTTTGCTGCACAGGGTGTGCTCTAATTGGGTCTGAATGTTGTACTTGTATCCCAGACAAATCAGAACACATTGCAAGTTTGACAGAAAAAAAAATTAAAGAAGAAAAAGCTAAGTTTCATAATTATTATACAGATGATGGAATATTTTCTTGGCTAAAAGGGATCTTTGGAGGATGGTGGACAAAATTGTTGCAGTGGATTTTTATTGGGCTGATGTTATTTGCTGTTATCATCAGTACTTTTTAAATGTGCGACTACAACATTACTCTCACTGATTGCCTCATGCTTTGAGAGGAAAACTACACCTGTAATGGTTTCCCAACAAACATCTCCTTATAAGGATCCAGATATTGAAGAGGACCCTGTCCCCTGAACCCTACACCCAGGTGTGTTGAAAATGGCAAGATCACCCATGCTGGGTAGATCACCACTGCAATGGCCTAAGGGCCTACCTCTACTCTTACTATGGTGGCCTAAAGCAGGCCCAGCCACGCAACCACCTGAAGCCCCTAGCTCATCTGGAGAGAGACGACTACATGAAGGGCTAGGCTTTGTGATTTGTGCTTGGCGATTGATGATCAGGAAACAGAAGTGCTCATGCGGGGGGGGGGGGGGATGTGTTTTCAGTTATGCGATGCATAAAGAGGAAAAAAAATGGGGAGGGAATGTCGAAGTTGATTTCTTCTTTAAGCATTGGTAATTGGTGTGAATGAATAAAGACATTGTTCCTCACTCACAAAATATTAATTGAAATTAGGTGAAATGCTGCAATTGTGAGGATTCCATTGTAAACATAATTATCCATGTATTGTTACATTTGCTTTCTGTAAAACATACATCTGCCTTCAGTTGCTATTGATTTGTCATTTTTTTTAATGAAAACTATATGTAACAACCTGGAAATGTTGCAGAAGTTCCAGGAAAACTTAAATATATAAATTAGTACATGATTAAATATAACTTTACATATTTCCTATTTAGTTCACAAATTTAATGAATACAATGCATGGCTTTTGGGTAGTGGCACCAGTCAGAATGCAACGTTCTTGATCAACGTTGAGAACGTGCTGAAGTAATGATTCACTCCCTTGATCTGTGTAACTGTCTGTACCTCCAAACCCTGTGGGACCTAGAGGGCCTATTTGTGCTCCTTTCTGATTGGCTGTGCTTTGGCTTTGCCTCCCGGAACCAACATTATTTAGACTCCATTCTACTCCTTTTCCAGTGGCAGAAAGCAGTTATTTTGACTTAAAACTGTGAGGAAAATCACTCTTTCCAAGATGAAAGGTTGTTTCTCTTTTATCCTGCTTTTTCAATAATTTTCCCCATTCATCGCTGCTTCGATATATATGGCTTGGATTAAGTTATTTTTTGGAGAGTTTCATCGATGGGGATTTCTCCCATATGTGCACACGCATGTAATGTATTAAAGATTCTCCTTTGTATCTTGAACCTGAGTGGAAATTGTGTTCATTTCTACCACACCAGCCCTTGCTGCCAAGATTCTACCTCGGCCAGCCTGACATTTTTCCACCCATTACCTTCATGTCACTGATCAACTTATCACCCATCACTTTTTGCCCTGCCTTTATTTCAGCCATCATCTTCCTCATTATCATTGCCAATCGGTCCATTTCCAATGGTGCTGGTGAAGCTGAATTGCTATTCTGGGGTGTGGACTCAAGAGGGAGCGCCATGTTCTCCAGAGGATGAATTTGGCCATGGGGGCCCCTGAGCATTACAAATGCCTCTGCCGCACCCCCTACCAAATATTCCTCCCAGAAATTGCCTTCCTCCATAATGCTCTCCTGGACCATAGGTTCCTCCTCCATTTCATCTGCACCCACCTGGACCAGCCCGACCTGGTCTGTGCGGACCCGTTCCATAGTCTGTCCATTTGTGCGGACCCGTCCATAGTCCACACAAATATTTTAAAATGAAATTTTCACATAATGAGTTCTTTTATAATTTTGCGGGTGCACTAGTCACCCCAGGACCAGATCTCACTCCTGACATCAAACTGTTACTTTTGACATCGGGATTGCTGTATCCACCCTCCTGACACTCAAACTGTTGCGCATCTGGGGTTTGAGGCTTTCCACAAGAAGTACTTGGATCCTTCCTGAACGCCCAGTACTGAGGCCACCAGGCACAAATAAGTTCACGCTCTGGCGGATTGATAAGCAGCCACAAATGCCAATTGGTACTGCCAATGCTAGCAGCTCTAGGGTTACACTACTTCACAGTGAGCATTGGTTTGAGAATGGCATGAGGTTTGAATGGGAAATGGCTTGCATATGCAAATGAATTATCTGTTGCCGTGGTCTGCATGCTTGCATGAAGGAAAGGAGGTCATGTGTGAAGTAAAATAAAATAGATAAAAGAATAAACCTGCCAAAAAGCCCTAACGCATTTTGTCCCATCAACCGATTAGATATAAGAGAAGGGCTATCCAATACGAGTACTAATGAAATAACTGCCTTGGGACCGCTATATGTTCTATGACTTAGCCTTGGGGGAGTGCTGGCTTTGCAGAACCACAACAATATTGAGAACCACAAATGATACCACGATACCCTTTGTTTTATTTAATACATAAACTCATAAAGTTTTCTTTATTTTCAGGTCTGGTGATTTAATTTAAAAGAAAATGACGACTCCACAGGAGAAAGCTCAGTGTGTCGAATGGTTCATCGAGATGAGATCCGACATGCAAGTTTATCGTAACTTCCGTACAAGGTATGGAAGGAATCTACCATCACAAATTAGTATCAGAGTGGTCCAAGAGGTTTAAGAAGACTGCAAGATGTCAGAAACAGAAAAGTACCGGTTGGCCAAGCACAAGTGCAGCAGACGTTGAACAAGTGCGTGAATCATTTTAACATTGTCCCAGAAAATCAATTTGACACGCATCCATAGAACTGGAACTACCAACCACCACTGTACACAGGATTTTGCATAAAAGACTGAAGCTTTGTACCTATCAGGTGCAGATTGTGCAGGAACTCAAACCAAATGATAGACCAAAATGCAAGGCATTTCCCTTGGAAATGCTCAGTTGCATAGAGGATGACGAAGATTATCTGAAAAAAGTCATGTTCACAGACGAAGCTTGCTTTTATGTATCGGGGAAGGTCAACTGGCACAATCCGAGGATTTGGGGCTCTGAAAATCCCCACATAGTCATTGAACACATAAGCGACTGTCCAAAGGTCAATGTGTGGTATGGTTTTCTCCATGACCGCTTGGTGGGTCCGTTTTTATTTGAGGAGGATACAGTGACCTCAACAATTTAACATGTACATGAACATGTTGGAAGGATTCACCTTCCCTCAGATTGAAGACCTGAAACACGATATAATTTTTCAACAGGACAGCGTCCCCCCCCCTCCTCCCCTCATACGGCCTTAGTCGTTCCAGCCGTCCTGAATGAAGATTTTCCAGGTTGCTGGATTAGGCGAGATGGACCAACCGCCTGGCCCCCATGATCACCAGACATTTGATCACCAGATCACTTTTGTCCTTTGATTTTTTTTCTGTGGGGGTTTGTGAAAGATGTCTTCAACACCAAGGTGGCAAACTTACAGAATCTTCATTCTTGGATCACAGCTGCATGCGCATTGGTGGACGCAAATATGATGAGCCGAACATTGCAGGAACTCGTGTACCATCTTGATGTATCATTTGTATCATTTGTGGTTCTAAATACAGTATAATAACAACCAGTTGTCCGGGTCTTTTTGGAACACCCTGTATTAACTTCCCAACTGACGAGGACAAGACGTGTTTGCTAAGCCAACTCAAAAAGTTCCTAAGATTTGATTCTTACCAATCTACAACAACAACTTCTGGCTTCAACTCAACGTCTAAGTAGTTTTTACAGTTGCCTAACTCATAAAACACCGACAGTTGACTGTGTCGCACTACCAGAAATGAGGCGACCACATGATCAGGATGGAAGAAAGAATTTGATCATAAGAGTGGAATATCATACTGCGAATTCATGAGGATTTGACGTCAACTTGTTGTTTTTTTTAATCACCATTGGTGTCTCAACCGAATCATTCTTCTATGTTTCCGGGAATGAGATAAGTAGGGATTGATCTTTTGCTACTTCCAATCACAATGGCCACAGTTGAGCATTCTTTTTTTCTACATTGAATAGAATTATGTGTTATGAAAGAAGTCGCCTTTTTGCTGATCATGTAAATTGTCAATTGAAGGACCCGAAGCATCATATGCACGGGAAGCCATGAGAGACAATTGCACTGCATTTTAGAAGTTCATCAACAGTCGTGCAAAATTCCAACAAGAAACCAAGAAGGATGTAGATGTAGTTCATGTAGCCCTTTATCTGAGGTCTGGGTTCATTTTCATTCATCTTAAGTCAACATTAATTAATTGACCTCTCCAGCTGGACTTTCCTCCTTCATATGCAGCACAAGGCTAGGGGTAGCATCATTGGCTGAGGGTGCGGCTGTGCCACTGATGCTGTGCCCCTATGCCAGTACATTGGAACTCATTTCGCCGACCTCAGAAGGATGAGGCTGAGTCAACCCCACCTGGTGTTAATTCAGCAGCCAATAGGACTCAAACTCAGGACCCTAAGATCCCTAGCGAGCCACCCTAACTGCTTAGCCAACACCAGGCTTCCGTGACTTCCCTCTTCTGCATGCATGATGTGTCTAAAGTATGACAGTTTCTGTGTTGTATTTTTTAGCATCAAAGCTTCCATTGTACATTGTAGTCTAATTTTTACCAGCATTGATTTGTTTTTTCTTCTTGCAGTCTTTTGGATCGATAGCATTAGTCTCCAACACCACATTTCAGAACTATCAATGCTCTTCCTTTCTTTCATCAATTAAATTTGCCATCAAACTTTGTTTCAGTTTTTACACTATGGTGCAAGAACACAGCCTGGTGCCCACCGTCACCCTCACGATCTCACCCCTCATACAATATAACTGATCCTAAGTCCTCAGCACCTGGAAATTGAGGAAACTCAACCCACCACCTCCCCCCCCCCCTCCGCGCCACCCCCCTGCCTCCCCAACTTAAATATCCGGGGAAACCACTGATGCACACACAGATGTGTGCCTTAAACCTCTTGTACCACATGTTAGATACGCATTGAGGACAAGAGGAAGAACTATATAGGAATATAGGTGCCATATGCGCTGCTGATGAAAGGGACAGGTTCATAATAAGGCAGCAAATGCAAATGCAGCATCCCCATGCAGCAAAAGACTATTTTGCAATCACTTCATGTCTGTGTGTCTGTGTGTCTGTCGGGGTCATAACTTTTATACCATGTGAGCTCTTGTCATCAAATTTTCAACAAAGCTTTATTATGAGAAGACGGAGAAGGAAATTAATAATTTTGTTCAAATAATTTTCATTATTGTTATTATCCTTATCATTCAGTCCTTTCTTGGCCTTAAAAAAAACACTTTTTAACAAAAGCTGCTTTTTTCACATTTTCTTTCCTCGACAACCACTTGTCCGATTGAAACAAAATTTCAGGGCAGGAGCGACCCCCCTGGAGAATACCTTAATGATAATTGTGAGTTCACAGGTCACGTGACATGGCAGCCATCTTGGATAAAACGCAAAAAATTTAAACATATCTCTGAAACTGATGATCGGAAAAAATTTAAACTTGGCACATCTCATTCTCCTCCCAATGGGGAATATGGGATTGTAAGGTTGATGTCATTGGTGAAATGGTAGACCAGCAATAAATGTTTGAATCAAAATCCTTGTTTACCATTGAGATTCAGTGTGCATGTCCAGGCCGCAACTTTTTTTTATCAATTGAGCTTTTGTCATCAAATCTTCAGCAAACCTTTATGATGAGATTGTGGGGAACGCAACTCAATAAAATGTACAAATTGTTTTTTTAACTGTCGTTTATGTCAAGTTTAGTTTGAGTACAAAGCAGACGTGGACGAGCTTTGCATTTTGAGATACTTTCTCGTTTGCTTTGCATTCACGAAAAGTTCACCTCAACTCAATGATAATTTCTATGTGACATAAACAATCATATGATGCTCTTATTATGCCGTCACCATTAGTTTCCCATTGTTTAAATAACATTCGCTCAAGATTAAAACTGCTCTGCAGAAAGTAAAAGTTGAGCTATTAACAGTCGGAATTAAAGCCCAATGCAGAATATAAGACAAAGCAGAGAAAAAGTGTTATCGAACAGCTTCGGAAATCGATAACACATCAAGAGCGAGGAAAACTGGACTTACAGACAAATGCCCTCCGTTGGGACAAAGCGTTCATTTGGATCTGGGCGCGTATTAAGCGAAATTAGATTGCCTTCTGCTGCAGGGTGTTGTGGAGCCCGTTGGAGGGCCGGTGGTGTGTGTGGGTGTGGATGTGGTGGGAGGGGTGTGTGGGGAGACAAAATAGACACGGGAGATTATTGCTGGGGGGCTTACAGCTTTTAAGGAGAATATAGTAAAGAAAATTTGTAATTTCAGTTTAAACTTTCATCATCAGGGTTGCCCTTCGTAGGTGAAGGTGATCACCTTTCACACGTGACATACGAACAAAATGGAAACGTTCAGAATGTAGATGTGTTTCTTAGCAGATATGATATACACAGTATAACTGTTGTCCAGACAACTAAGATGCGCTGATACTTAGCAAGAAGTGGAACTTGGTGTGAATCGATCTCCAAGAAGACTCGACCACTTGCTAACTCGCAGCTTAGGAAGGAATTTGTCATTTGTTCAAGGTCCTGGAGATAACTCGCATCCCTTTACGAAATATACCTTGAGATCTTTAACGTCCACTAATGCACAGTGCTTGCAGACGGGTCCACACACTTAACATCCATCCGAGGGATGACAGGCATTGATGAATCGCCCAGTCTGCAAAACACCAGGATGACAGTTTATAGCTGGGTCGAGATTCAAACCTGGACTTGACAGCTCAGAGGTGAACCCGGGCGTCGTGGTGTGTGCCTGTAATCCGGCTACTCGGAGGCTTGGGTTGGAGGATCGCTTGAGGACGGGAGCTCTACACTGAGCCGCTCGATGAGAGGGTGTAGAGCAGCCTGGAATCATGGCGAAACCCAATCCTTATCCCTGTGTCGTCAGAGGCGACCAGGGTTGCGTCAGGAAGGGCATCCGGCGAAAAACCTATACCAAATCAGTATGCGGATCATAATGGATGATCCGCTGTGGTGACCCCTAACAGGAGCAGCCGAAAGACGAACAACAACTTGACAGCTCAGAGGTGAGTGTGTGTACCATTATGTATTACACTATCCTGCGAGGCCCATTCAACTTTACCACCAATGGTAAGAAGGGGTGAGTATGATTTATTATTATCGATGTCAAACATTACTTTAATTGAGATAAAAATGCATACTCACTAAAATTAATGGACGTGTGTGTGTGTGTGTGTGTGTGTGTGTGTGTGTGTGTGTGTGTTTTTGCTTGCCATGCTACGCCTCCGACAGTTGTGGGTCGATTCCATCTAGATTTGCTGCATTGGATCAGCTTAACCCCAATTAGTGTATAGGGGTGCTTTTATCTTTTCCAGTGGTCTCTGGGGTGGGGGGGGCGTGGAGGGAAGAGGGAGGGGCTGCATCGTGTAGCACCACTCCAGGTCAGGTCAGGTACAATACATTTGTACCTCAGTCGGAGCATATACTGAGACCAGGGAGATAACACCCAAGGAGTGACGAATCCTTCATCTCATGATACGCTTATTGACCGGTGTTACCTCAATTATCATAGGAGTCAGCTTATTGGACACAGCTGCAGCAACTCCTTGGGCATGGTAACCATCAGAGCGACCAGACCAATAGTAGGTGTAACCACCCACCATGGTCTCACCGCAATCCGGTCTCCTAACCTCAGAGAGAGCTGCAATACGGATGTCCAAACGCTTGAGCTCAGATGATAACAGGGACAGGTGATCATCATCTCTTCGGGATAGGACATTCCAGGCACCCACCCGAAGGGACCGCCTCAGGTTAACTCAAGGAGACTGCCGTCTGGTGGACGACACCTCAGCACCACCCCAACGCACCACGACCGCAATCTGACCCGGGAATGTTACCCTGTGGTTTCCCTTCTATCATCAAAGATTGGGAGTCCCGAAGGATTTGTTCCAATCTCTTCATCCAGTGAGCTGCCCTGTGAAGGGCAGCTGTACAGGAGGTACTCCCATGGAGTGGGTTTTCAGATTTTTTTTCTGCTTTTACTGAGTTTTGCAGAATGAAGGGTTTTACGGTGGCCGGAGTGCAAATCCTTCTACCAACCTCCTAATAAGAAGTAACCCAACTGCAGGAGGACGTCCATAGACACAGTTGGGCACTAGATATGGATGGCCGTTGACTCACAAGGAGCTCCTCCACCCTTTGACAGGTTTTGTTTTTCATCCTGCTGGGTGTCCATATCCAAACACCCTCCTCACCAGAAAACCTGGTGGGGGGAGACGGTTTGGTCGCCGACAACCCGACCATCGAACAGTTTAGGACAGGTTTACATGGTACCTGTAGCAAGTCACAGATATAGTCTGACCTGACCTGACATATGACCTGCTCCAGGTGAGACAGTGTAATGCAAGTCTCCCCCATTTACATACAGTATTCACGACCCCACGTTTTCAAGTGCAGTGAGGTGTTCTGATTTACGCAGCAAGAGATATTTTGGAAAGTTATTTTGAATTACACATTTTTAATAAAGATCATCAAATAACCCCCCCCCACCCCCAGGGGGCCCTCCTATGGGAGCATCTGTTTCTATGGAATGTATAGCTATCATGTGCAGGCTGTGGCTGCTGGCTGCATAGCTTTCTCGGGGAGCAGCAGTGCCTCTATTACGAATACACTGCTACTCATTTTGTCGACCTTACAAGGCTGACAGGCTGAGTAAACCCACTTGCTGGTATTTCAACGGCCCACAGGAGCTTGAACTCAAGACCATAAGATCTTAAGCCAGCCACTTTAACTGTTAAACCGACACCAGACTTGTTTTTGTACGGCTAATAACCAATCAGGATTTCGATGTTGAATAATGATCCCATGGTAGCAAGTTAGAAAAAAATTGGAAAAAGGGCATAAAGTAAATGAAGGACATAACGATTGAAAAAATATATATATATATATATATATATATATATATATATATATATATATATATATATATATATATATATATATCTCACTCTCTCGCTCTCTCGCTCTCTCTCTCTCGCTCTCTCTCTCTCCAGCCCTGAAGATGATATGTAAGAAGATGAAATAATTGCTATTATTGCAGGCTAGGCTACGATTAGTTGGGCACACCAAACAGCCAGCTTGTGACCACGTCCGCATTTTGGAATCCAGGCCAGAGAATCTTATGTCAAGACGGGTGTGACAAACATGCCTGATCCGCAGGGTTGAGAGACGTTGTTCAGCTTAGCCTAAGTAAATGAGCGCAAGAGCCAGTTTGTGCCTAATTCAGGAGGCCTCGAATCGGGCCATGGATAAACTGGGAGCACGGACCAATATCATCAAACCTCTCATGCAGACATAATGTCTCCATGGCGAGCCAGCCGCTGGAAATACTAGTCTTCATTAAGGGGTGAGACGGGAATGACCTGGGTTATCTATCCGTCTGCTTCGTACTGATGGGATGGAGGCACAATGCACTGGAATGAATAATTTGTTTAAAGGGAATACTGGACTATGTTACACAAGAAATTGCATTTGAATGCAGTGATACGGACCCTTTGGAGAAGGTCGACAGAAAGAAACTCGTAGCCAGGAAAAAATTTTAACGACACAGAATAATTTGATGCGAATGCGTCAATGACCATTTCTCTGCACATGTTAGATGTCAACCCACTGTTAGGTTTGATCTCAATTAAAGGTCACATGCAAAATCAAAGGGCCCTTGAGAGGGAAAGAGAAAGAGAGTGAGAGAGTGAGAGAGTGAGAGAGTGATAGGGTGAGAGAGTGAGAGAGTGAGAGAGTGAGAGAGTGAGAGAGTGAGAGAGTGAGAGAGTGAGAGAGTGAGAGAGTGAGAGAGTGAGAGAGTGAGAGAGTGAGAGGGTGAGAGGGTGAGAGGGTGAGAGAGTGAGAGAGTGAGAGAGTGAGAGAGTGAGAGAGTGATAGGGTGAGAGAGTGAGAAAGAAGAGAGTCAACATCAGATGCTTCGAACTCGAGTTATGGTCCACAAAATGATTTTCAAAGGGCACATGATCTTTGACCTGTTCAATCTAAAATTTAATGAGTTCATCTTTGTTTTGCAGTATGCATGTTAAGTATGGTTGAAATCTCTCGAGTGGTTCATAACTTATTGTAACAACACAGATTTTCAACTGGAACTGCACTCAAAGAGCACATAGGATCACCTCGCATGTTCATTCTGAACAAAAACACTGTTAACTTGTTAAATTAACATGCGACCATTATGGCTCACTGCTATTGTGGTCCATATACCAATATCATCCATGCACCCTATTTTGTCACATAGTTTATTGACATGGGTTATGAATGTCATAAATTTAATTCTTCACTCACATCGGGTCACAGATCAGAGATATGAAGTTTCATATATTTTGGATAAGAATTTCAATTCAACCAATTATGGCTGGAATACCACTTCACTGGTGATGTCATTGTTATTACTCTATGTACCCCATTGGCAGATGATGACACATGTCAAGCTTCAATTGTTTTCGTTTTTTTGCCAGCGGTTTTGTCAGCATTTTGTCATTTTGTCAGATTTTGTCAGATGGCATATGTCAGCGGTTTAGGAGAAAATGACGTCCAATTTTTTCCCTTTAATCCAATATGGCTGCCATACTATGTGACCGGTGATGTCATAAATTGAATTCTTCACTCACATTGAGTCAAATATCAGATATATGAAGTTTCAGATTTTTCGGATAAGGATGTCGATTCAACCAATTATGGCTTTATACCACTTCACTGATTAAGTCGTCATTATCACCCTCGATACCACAAAGGAAGTTGATGACATATGACAAGTTTCAACTTTTTTTCGTTGAGCGATTTTGGAGAGCATTATGTCCAATTTTCCCTTTACTCTAATATGGCTGCCATCCCATGTGACCTATGACATCTGAGTTCGTAATAAAACATAATCCATGAAAAGTCCTTCCTTTTTTAAAGTTTCAAATTGATTGGACAAGCAGTTGCAGAGAAAACCATTTTTAAAATTAAAATATATTGACGTGGACACAGACACACACATAACGGAGTTGGATGCTTTTTAGTCGAGGAACAAGGAGCTGAAAATTTTGACTCCTTTCAACACCCACTGCATCTAAATTTTGACTTCGTTCAACACATGCTACATCTAGATTTTAACTTCTTTCAACACCTGCTTCATCTAAATTTTTACTTCGTTCAACACCTGCCACATCTAAATTTTAACTTCGTTCAACACCTGCTACATCTAAATTTTTACTTCGTTCTACACCTGCTACATCTAAATTTTTACTTCGTTCAACACCGGCAACATCTAAATTTTTACTTCCTTCAACACCCGCTACATCTAAATTTTGACTCCATTCAACACCCGCTACATCTAAATTTTGACTCCATTCAACACCCGCTATATCTAAATTTTTACTTCGTTCAACACCTGCTACATCGAGATTTTAACTTCATTCAACACCTGCTTCATCTAAATGTTAACTTCATTCAACACCTGCCACATCTAAATTTTAACTTCTTTCAACACCTGCTACATCTAAATTTTTACTTCATTCAACACCTGCTACATCTAAATTTTTACTTCGTTCAACATCTGCTACATCTAAATTTTTACTTCGTTCAACACCTGCTGCATCTAAATTTTTACTTCGTTCAACACCTGCTGCATCATAATTTTGACTTCGTTCAACACCTGCTACATCTAAATTTTGACTCCATTCAACACCCACTACATCTAAATTTTTACTTCGTTCAACACCTGCTACATCGAGATTTTAACTTCATTCAACACCTGCTTCATCTAAATGTTAACTTCATTCAACACCTGCCACATCTAAATTTTAACTTCTTTCAACACCTGCTACATCTAAATTTTTACTTCGTTCAACATCTGCTACATCTAAATTTTTACTTCGTTCAACACCTGCTGCATCTAAATTTTTACTTCGTTCAACACCTGCTACATCATAATTTTGACTTCGTTCAACACCTGCTACATCTAAATTTTGACTCCATTCAACACCCACTACATCTAAATTTTTACTTCGTTCAACACCTGCTACATCTAAATTTTAACTTCTTTCAACACCTGCTTCATCAAAATTTTTACTTTGTTCAACACCTGCTACATCGAGATTTTAACTTCATTCAACACCTGGTTCATCTAAATGTTAACTTCATTCAACACCTGCTACATCTAAATTTTTACTTCATTCAACACCTGCTACATCTAAATTTTTACTTCGTTCAACACCTGCTACATCTAAATTTTAACTTCTTTCAACACCTGCTTCATCGAAATTTTCACTTCGTTCAACACCTGCTACATAGAGATTTTAACTTCATTCAACACCTGCTTCATCTAATTGTTAACTTCATTCAACACCTGCTACATCTAAATTTTGACTTCATTCAACACCTGCTACATCTAAATTTTTACTTCGTTCAACATCTGCTACATCTAAATTTTTACTTCGTTCAACACCTGCTGCATCTAAATTTTTACTTCGTTCAACACCTGCTACATCTAAATTTTAACTTCTTTCAACACCTGCTTCATCAAAATTTTTACTTTGTTCAACACCTGCTACATCGAGATTTTAACTTCATTCAACACCTGGTTCATCTAAATGTTAACTTCATTCAACACCTGCTACATCTAAATTTTTACTTCATTCAACACCTGCTACATCTAAATTTTTACTTCGTTCAACACCTGCTACATCTAAATTTTAACTTCTTTCAACACCTGCTTCATCGAAATTTTCACTTCGTTCAACACCTGCTACATAGAGATGTTAACTTCATTCAACACCTGCTTCATCTAATTGTTAACTTCATTCAACACCTGCTACATCTAAATTTTTACTTCATTCAACACCTGCGACATCTAAATTTTTACTTCGTTCAACATCTGTTGCATCTAAATTTTTACTTCATTCAACACCTGTTACATCTAAATTTTAACTTCGTTCAACACCTGCCACATCTAAATTTTTACTTCATTCAACACCTGCTACGTCTAAATTTTTGCTTCGATCAACACCTGCCACATCTAAATTTTAACTTCTTTCAACACCTGCCACATCTAAATTTTTACTTCATTCAACACCTGCTACATCTAAATTTTCACTTCGTTCAACACCCGCTACATACAAATTTTTACGTCATTCAACACCTGCAACATCTAAATTTTTACTTCGTTCAACACCTGCTACATCTAAATTTTTACTTCGTTCAACACCTGCAACATCTAAATTTTGACTTCGTTCAACACCTGCTACATAGAAATTTATACTTCATTCAACACCTACAACATCAAAATTTTTACTTCATTCAACACCCGCTATATCTAAATTTTGACTCCGTTCAACACCTGCAACATCTAAATTTTTACTTAATTCAACAACTGCTACATCTAAATTTTTACTTCGTTCAACACCTGCTACATCTAAATTTTTACTTCGTTCAACACCCGCTACATCTAAATTTTTACTTCGTTCAACACCCGCTACATCTAAATTTTTACTTCATTCAACACCCGCTACATCTAAATTTTAACTTCATTCAACACCTGCAACATCTAAATTTTAACTTCTTTCAACACCTGCTGCATCTAAATTTTTACTTCATTCAACACCTGCTTCATCTAAATTTTTACTTCATTCAACACATGCTACATCTAAATTTTTACTTCGTTCAACACCTGCAACATCTAAATTTTAACTTCTTTCAACACCTGCCACATCTAAATTTTTACTTTATTCAACACCTGCTACATCTAAATTTTGACTTCGTTCATCAACTGCTAGATCTAAATTTTGACTCCATTCAACACCCGCTACATCTAAATTTTTTCTTCATTCAACACCTGCTACATCTAAATAATTACTTCGTTCAACATTTGCAACATCTAAATTTTTACTTCGTTCAACACCTGCAACATCTAAATTTTTACTTCATTCAACACCCGCTACATCTAAATTTTTACTTCATTCAACACCCGCTACATCTAAATTTTTACTTCATTCAACACCTGCTACATCTAAATTTTGACTCCATTCAACACCCACTACATCTAAACTTTTACTTCATTCAACACCCGCTACATCTAAATATTGACAGAGTACTGGAATAGTCCTCCTAAAACAAAGCCCAGGTCATATGTAGGGTACAATTGTGGTTTCAGCTTTTATCTGGAAATCACTATATAAGCTAGTAGTCCAGCAGATATGTGAAATATTCTGGTAGTTTTGTGCCTTTGATGATACAAGCATGAAATTTGGTACACAGTTATAGCATACCCTTAGGAAACATTTTGGATATAGGGACATTCCAGATTACCCCTAGGGTCAAAATGGTGGCCATTTTACAAAATGGCTGCCACGAATAACAAATTCTGCCTACAAGGTCAGCAAAGTCATATGTGCTTGGTGCAAAACACAATGTAGTGAGTATAATATGATTATCAACTAGTATGCACATGCTTCATTATCTACTTCATATTTGACTAAAAAAATGCATCTACGGTGGTCTATGAGGGACACAGATAACAGTTTACCATCGCAATAATGCATGGCTGGAACAAGAGCTCTGCAATATGATCATGCATGTGAATGTTACCTGCATATTGTTTCTGGAAATATAAATAGATCAAAAATCAAATTTGGTGAAAGGAACATGAATATTTCCATTATTAATTACATACTGGTAGCTGGCAATGTCGCAATTAAATGCATAAATTTTGCGAAATTGATATTGATGTACTCACTGTATTAATTTTCATGATTGCATAATAGAAATGTTCAAACTACAATGGTGTGTTCATATTGATTTGGGTTTAACATGGTCCTGTCCAGCGCAAAGAAATAATGTATGGTGGCCTATTGGGGACATCGAGTGGCAATCACCCAAGATCGCCATTGTGTATATATGCATCTCCTCTGGGCTGGGGTTCGTAGTTGAAAACATTTTAACTCTGCTATTCTGTTTTCAGGTGATATCTCCACTGTAGTGTACCCAAAGACTAATCCCCTGCTTGGTGGTGGTTCTTCCCAATTTTACAGTGACTGATTGGTGGTGGTTCAAGACAATGGCCAAGCATTTCAAACTATTAGACCCCCAGCAGCGAGGGCCAAGTACATCTGTTTCATCAATTAACCAGACAGACTGGAACCTATGTGTGCTGCGTCAGATGGACACCACTGAGCCTCTTCATTGTCCAGCTGACTCCAAGCGAAGCACAGGAGGGTCTGGATACCAGACTCTGGCAGACAACCTCCTCAGGTTCAGTGAAATCGACTGCTTGCCAAAATCTCTCGACATGTCCCGCTTGGACGATGGTGAGGGTATTGAGTCCACCTTCCAGCACCACAGGGCTAAGTGGCATGATTTGTGCAGACTACAATAAAACAAAACTCAATTGATTCGGGCAGAGAAGAGGAAAACAACCAGTGGGGATACGGAAGGCGTGACACGAAAGTATACCCGTCAGAGTGTGGACCACACAGAGTCACTGCTCGAAACGTGTTTCTTTTGTGACAAGCCAGCAGGTAACGAGTCTTTGCGCAAAGCTTCTACCTTTGACCTGGACAGACGAGTCAGGAAATGTGCTCTGAAACTTGAAGACAAGCCACTTATTGCTAAACTGAGTGCTGGAGATATGATAGCGCAAGATGCCCTGTACCATGTGAAGTGTCTGGTTTCCCTCTATAACAAAGCAAGGGACACAAAGAGAACCTTGGATAACCAGGATGATATCAATCATGGCATAGCTCTCGGAGAACTGGTGTCCTACATCAATGATGCCCGCATGGACGCTCTTGTGGCACCAGTGTTCAAGCTGGCAGACTTAACAAGTCTGTACAACAACCGGCTGAAACAGCTTGGAACAGTCTTGACTGGACGTGTTCACTCGACCAAACTCAAGCACCGGATCATGACATATTTTCCGGACATGGAGGAGCACAAGCCTGGCCGAGATGTTCTGCTAGCTTTCAACGAGGACATCGGATCAGCCCTTCACAAGGCCTGTGAACACGATGCTGATAGTGATGGTGTTCATCTTGCTAGAGCCGTGAACATAGTCCGAAGAGACATGTTGAAGATGAAGACAGCCTTTCGTGGTTCATTTGACACTCTCTGCCAAGAACAATCCGTGCCAAATTCTCTCGTGGCACTAGTTGCTATGATCCTGAATGGTCCCACGATCCAAGAGCAGTCAAGCCACTCATCTGTATCAACACCCACTCTTACAATCTCACAGCTCCTCATGTTCAACAGCTACGCACGCCACCGACAGAGTACGAGTATTGAGTCTACCAAGCTCGGCCACAATCTGGAGACCCCCGTGCCTGTGTTCCACTTGGGAATGCTGATGCACACAAAGACTCGCAAACGAGACCTGGTTGACACTCTGTTCCACTTGGGTCTCTCCGTCTCCTATGATAGGGTGCTGAGGATCTCCATGGACTTGGGGAACAGTATCTGCCGCTTCTTCCAGCAGGAGGGTGCAGTTTGCCCACCTGAACTGAAGAGTGGTCTGTTCACGACTGGCGCAGTGGATAACATCGACCACAATCCCAGCTCAACTAGTGCCTATAGGGACATATACTGGACAACCCTCCCAGAGGCAACTGAGGCATGTCGGCAACTACTAAGGTGTGGCTGCAAAAAGGGATGCAGAGGACAGTGCAAGTGTGTCAAGGCTGCACTCCAGTGCACAGCTCTATGTCACTGTGGTGGGGAGTGTACAAGAGAGTAGAACTGGGACAAGAGAGATCACAGATGAGAATTATGTAACATGTACACATGTATCCATGCATCATAGACTCTGTTACCTGGATCTAGAGGTTCCACTGTATAATTTGGACTCTGTAAGTTGATGTTAGGATCAAACAGAAGTACTTCCTCTGAGTTCAAGAGTGTTAAATGAACAACAGTCATTCCATGGTGCTTGATAACAGTTTTTTGAAGAGTTTGTTGTAGAAAACCGTCCAAAAGTGCAAAAATGCACCAAAAATGACCAAATAAATGGTTTATTCATGCTTTGTCACCTTTATTTGCTATTTCTTATTTGCTAGAATCTATATTTAGTTAAATGAAACCACTGGTATGCTTCTTAAATATAGCTGTATCCACATGTATCCTCCTTGTACAACACAAAATCGGATATTTTGTAAAATGGCCGCCATTTTGGCTCTGGGAAGAATCTGGAATGTCCCTATATCCAAAAATCTTTGTAAGATACTGCCCTAGCAGTGTGCCAAATTTCATGCTTGCATCACTAAAGGCACATTTTTTTCACATATCTGCCGGACTATAAGTGTGTGGCAGGTCACCACTGAAAAACTTGGGCTGGGTGGAAACATAACTGCTGATAATTGTCACTTTTCAACTGATTTCAGTGTTTTTGGCACCATTCTGTTGGTCGTTTGATGCACAAGGATAGCAGCTACCAGAAATATAACAGTGGCTCAGATATGGGGTATCTTCGGGTTAAAAGATCATGTGACAGGAATGTTTCACCTAAATTACATTAATGATTTATCAAATTTAAATGCATACCACTGCAGCAATATTATTAGCCACCGTTGGACGTGGTCCACAAAGGGGGGCTTATGGATTTGGTCTCAATTTTCGTGTCTATGTGTGCGTGCGTGCGTGCGTCCGCAACCATATCTCGGACATGCATTTACCAATCTTGTTCAAACTTGGCACACCAATAAAGAATGATGGCTTACATATGCGCATCATTTTGTTTCGAGGTCAGATCCAAGATGGCCGAATGGCCGCCATTTTAGTTGTAAAAAAACCCAGATGTTGAATACGTCCCCAACCATTTATTGGACATGCATGGTCCGATTTTGTTCAAACATGGCACAAGCACAGTGCACGATAGCATACACATGCATCTAACTTTATTTTGCGATCTGATTAAAGATGGCTGACTGGTAGATTCGCGACCATTTTAGTTGAAAATAAATATGGGCGAGCTCTTTAAATCCATACAGCAAAGTTACTAAAACAACGGGGACTATGACATTTTATGTCTTTTTCCTTGTGATGTTTAATTTGCTGTTTTGTCTGTTTAATAGAAGAAAATCATCAACACACTATAATCAATAGCTTAAGATCAAATGAGATGGCCCGTCTGGAAAAAAGGAGAGGCATTGGGTGTTAGTCTCCTTCCTCAAAAGAGGAAGAAATGTGTGACCTTTGTTTGTCACTGTAGTTTAATAAGACCTTGACATACGTAGTTCATTAGGGCCAGGAGAATATGGAATTCAGAAAGTCATAATTGGTCCATCTCAGCCCCATTTTCTTGTACATTTACAAAAACGTTGAAATGTTCAATGTATGTTGTGTGGAGGTAAGAGGCATTGCAGGTTGTTTACGTTAGTTGTTTTCTCCAAGGAAAAAGGCATTATTAATTGTTCGTGTGTGTGGGGTTTCATGGAGTTTCCATGACTTGGCTAAAAATAATGATCACGCAAAGCTGTGATAAATGACTATTGTATCATCAGGAGAGTCGTGAAAGAGCAAGTTTGTACTGGTGATCATTTAAACAGAGGAATTGCCTTTGGCAGATTTTCCAGAGACTGATGTAATCATGGGATTGTACTAAAATAGTGATGTCACCATTGGAGAATAATGTTCCAGAGAGACAGACAAGTTGCCTTCAAGTGGACAAACAATATAAGTGGAATGCTTTATTATTATTGCTATTTTTATTATTAAGATCAATATTATCTAATTATTTTTACATATTTGAAAGCTCTCGGAGGAGAAGTGACGTCACTTCCGGGGTCCTCTGGGGATGGGCAATGTCATCTTTGGAACGACTTCTCTCTCTGCAGTCACCAGGGCAATTAAGGAAAAATCTCTCACCCTCCCACAGGGTTTGTACATGCTCTCTCCTCCAAATGGTGAGCATCAAGCAAGGAAGCAGCCCGTACCATTTTTAGTGTTTCGAATGTTGCAGCCGGTCAGAATCAAAACTGCTGACTTTCGAGAATCAGAGTGGACACTTCAATCATTATTCCACTGAGTGTGGTTATCTCACGGGAACTGGGAAAAGTTTAACCAGAAATGCAGATCTTGCAGCGAGGGCAAGCACTCGAGAGAAACTCCTGTGTGCGTGTCATCACTGCAAGTGAGAAATGCTGCACTGACTACTGAGTGGGCATTCTGTCACTAGAAAAGCTGTGAATAACAAAAATAGGGAACAATATATTTAGTTAGAGTTATCAACTATAAAAAGCCGAGGCTAAAAATCTATTTTGTGAAATTGCTTTATGTCGGAGAACGCCTGTCCATATGGAGCAGCCATTCAGGCAAGCAGTTTGACAATCCACATGGACCAAAAAACAATCTCAACAAGAGAGGAAATTGCATCACATTTCAATTTCTGTTTTTTTCCTGCTCTTAATTCAAGTAGAACACATTATTGCCATGGCTTTATTTTCCTGCAGACTTCTTGAAAGTGAAACAAAAGCGAAATGTTTGCAAATATACAAGGTGAAGCCACTTGGTATTATGACACATTTATTGTCTTTAGACAGATGGCAGAGGGTAGACAGTTGCAGGAATTCTCACCCTCACATCAGCTACTTACATATCAGATACGTCCACGTAAGGCCTTAGTTATTTTATAACTTGGTTTACGCAGTTCTTCAGCTAAAATGTAGGGTCGGTAGGTCGAAATATAAATATTAATATCATTTCAATTTTTAGAAATTATATATTTTTATGATTTTTTTTCCGATGTTCCATGGAAAAGACAAGGGTTGGTGGGGGGGAAATAAATATAAATCCCAGACCAGGAGGATCTAAGAAAACAGTGAAGATGGAAGACCATTCAAATGCAGGATGCCCATGTTCACTGTATCATCTGATGTGAAAAACAATAAAGAAGGATTAAAACTTGTTTTTACAATATAGTCTGGCATGTTTTTCTTATAGAAACCTGTTGGATCATCAAACAAATGGAAACAATGCTGAGAAAATTACTGTCCAAGTCATGGATGTGTGCGTGCACACCAGTGCATAGTGCTGGATACGATTTTAAAAATGTGTCTACGAGGAGTCAACACGCTCAAAACGGTCAATCAGAGCCATAACCAGCTCTTACTTTTCAGTGGGCATCTGATCGTACCGTCGCCCCATCCCCATGAGCACATCAAAGGCTGATTTCTGGTCCGTTGAAGGCTGAATATCAGCATCTCGCAGGGAAGTTTTGACGTACTTGGCACCGAAATCTTTCAATATGAACAGCGGTGTACAACTTTTGATGGAAACAAAATCGACACGATCGAGAGTATCCTGCGAATCATCCCTGCTGCTGCACTGAATTGATGCAATCGTTTGGCCAGAATATTCGTCGTCAAGATGTTGCGTGATTAAATCACCAATACAGTCACTCAAATTCATACCGCTGACATACTTCTTCACAATCACTTTCACCCCAGAAACCACAGTCAATCTGAACCACGCTGGCCACTGCTCAGACGCCATGACCGAAGACGACTGCGCAGTTCTACTGCGCAGTTTGGTTATAGATGACTTGTTATTTTGGTGCGTGCGCACGAAATTATATTTTGAAAATAAATGCCAACGTTTACATTTTGAGTTTTGAAACTTTTGCACCTTCGACAGAAAATGTATAAATATAAAATACACCGGTGCGGGAGTGACGGTCATCTCTGTGAGAAACTAGACTAATTGCATAAAACATTTTATGTAGATTACGCATTTAGCACATCTATTCGACTGTTCGATATTCGAGCATTATATATTTTCAGTTTTGACTGTCAAAGATATGTGCTTCCACGTAATAACAAATGAAATCGATATGTCAGGTACGGTTACGTCTCATTGATACACGAGATAAAATCTGTTTGGGCTTTCGCACTGAATTTTTGGTGACAAATAAGCTATGCTGCAACATATTCTAGGCATGGAGCAACTCATATTCTGAGGTATGGCAATTGCTTGTGTCGGGAACAGTTATGTACGCATGATAAAATCAGGTGGTGTTCGGCATTGGGGACTAGATATGGTCGACTGATCAAGCATCAGAAAGTTCAATCCACAGACGAAGTATAGATCAGATTGGAATTTATTCACTGAAAAGATCATAAAGTGATAAACTAACACGACGATGCAATTCGGCTATGAGTGGGGGTACCTAAAAAGCTATGCTATGGGCAGGCAGGCAGGGCGTGGGCGGGCAGGCAGGTAGATTATATAATAGGAGTCACAAACCGAGAGTTAACGAATACCAAGCACGAGAACGACCTTTACAAGCATGAGTTCCTGTTACTAGGGTGTAGTGTTCTCGGGTCAGGAGGGATTTTTGGCCAACTTTGAAGTCAGGTGACACGAAAACGAAAGCGAATATCGAAAATCCGGCATGACCAAATCTAGATATTGTCCCATAGATTCATATGCCACAATCAAATTCAAGATAACTTAAGAAATGTAGGAGATAGATTTTGAAAATCGCCATTTTGCAACTACGTGAAGCAGTTTTCGCAAAATTCAAAGTCACGTGACGTGTACGTATTCGAAGATATCGGTATTCTTTCGAATGGACATGAAAGACAAGGTCAGCTGCTATGCAATGACACCATTCACTAACTTTTATCATGCCCAGTAGAGAATATATAGCCTCCTGAAGGTAGGGCAGTTTTTGCAAACTTTGAAGTCACGTGACGTGTACGTATTCGAAGATATCGGTATTCTTTCGAATGGACATGAAAGACAACGTCAGCTGCTATGCAATGACACCATTCACTAACTTTTACCATGCCGAGTAGAGAATATATAGCCTCCTGAAGGTAGGGCAGTTTTTGCAAACTTTGAAGTCACGTGACGCGAAAACGAAAGCGAAATTCGAAAATCAGCCCCGACCAAATTTAGATATTGTCCCATACATTCATATGCCACAATCAAATACAAGATCGCTTGAGAAATGTAGGAGATAGATTTTGAAAATCGTCATTTTCGCATTTTTTTGCCAACTTTGAAGTCACGTGACACGAAAACGAAAGCGAATATCGAAAATCCGGCCTGACCAAATTTATATATTGTCTCATAGATTCATAGGCCTCAATCAAATTCAAGATCGCTTGAGAAATGGCGGAGATAGAATTTTAAAATCGTCATTTTCGCAACTTCAAAGGCCTCGTGACATTGACCTTGACCTACGGTGACCTTGAAAATCATAGCATCGTGTACGTCTCATCGACCTCTATCAGGATCACTAATGACCAGATCTCCCGCTTCAACTTCATTGGGAACGGACGGACGGACGGATCGAAGGACATCGACACCCATATTATTAGGTCATGCTTGAAGAGATGACCTAAAAAGGCTAAAATGTGTTTTATATTTATATTTCATTTTGGCAAATATACCGTCGGCAGATCCGTAAACCAAGTTATAAAATAACTAAGGCCTAAGCGTGCATATGTTCTTTCGATGCACTTGCAAGGCAATGTATCAATTCACAAAACAGCAAAAGGAAATTACTAAAACAAACAAGTAATCTGAGCAGTCTACATGTATGCATACCCTCCCACTTCTTCCCTCAACCCTATCCAATGGCCACCTCCACCGTTCCCTTACGCTCTTACCCTATCCCCCAACTCCTCTCACCTTCCTGAGGATTGTGATATACACAGGGTGAAGTAAGCATCCTACTTCCTGAATAATCCCAAGATTAAAAGAGAAACCTCCACTATTTTGTCACAACATATGTGTTCCTCAAATTGTTTATTTTTACAAATCGAGGAACTAACTTTTCCTCAATCGTTGCTATTTAAGTGTCTCTTAAAAGAAGTGATAAACTTCGTGAAACATCAGACAAGTATGAAATGAGGTGAATGAGGGATTGAATCGGAATTAATTAACATCCAATTCTGTGGACAGTGTAAGAAATGTCACATCCAATATCCGCGTGGCCTGATCAAATAAGCCTGAAATTACTTTGGGTGCCAGGAAGCTTCAGGGATTTTCTGATGGAGTAGTGTGATCATTTTTGGATGTGGTTTTGCAACATAGTCTTGATCTTGATGATTTTAGTTATGGAGTCCCTTATACATGTTGCAAGTGGATACATGGACAGAGGTGGAGCTGACCCACAGTCATAGCTTGCTGGCAATATAATATGTGTTCCCCAACAAGGAACTTTGATACCTGAGGCCATGAGGCCCCAAAAAGCCTGCACTGTTATTACCAACTTGTGGTTGTTTGTCCGTGTTCTATCCTGTTAAATAAATAACCAAGCATGCCACGTTCACAGGTGGCACTCCTTTATGGTTTAAAGTCAATTCACTGGTAGTGATCCGTCAGGATGGGTGGAACACACCCATCCACTCGGGCCTTGCACCGGCCCACGTCGCCGGGAGTTTTTGTAATAAGTGTAGCTGTAAAGTCTCAGTCCGGAGGAAGTTCTGCAAGTCTTTCATTGTTCAGAGGTGCTCCACTTTCTTTAAGGTACTTTCCTAAGTATTTTTTTGCTTCTTTTGGAAGCTTTGTGAGCCATTTTAGGAAACAAACCTTATCTCTCACACACCATATACTTTACGGTGTCCCAAACACCAGTGTTTCTGCCCCTACACGCCAAGTATTCTGGGATAGATTACATCATTTTGAAAATCCCGTGTTGTGTGTTTGCATGTCCCTCTTCATTGTGAGTTACTGGAAGTTCTGAATGGAGAGCATATGGCAAATGACATGGATTTAAATTATTTACAGATGAATTACGCAAATGATAGTGTTCAGTACAATTCAATAAAGCGAACAAAATTTACTGTGTAGTCGAAGAGATAGCTCAAAATTAATAAATAAATGAATATAATAATAAGATCTATTTGAAATGGTGGCATTCAAATTATTGAGAATGTTCTTTGTAAGACCCTATTTATATTGTGGGATTTGAATTGATTTCAAATTGTGGGATCGGCTATGTAAGTATTATCAACATCATTTAGTAATCTTCTTTTATTTGACCTCGCGCTCATTCATGATATTCAGCTTGTATTGTCTGGTAATCAACTATGTAAAGGCCCTGTCACACGTTGACGATTTAGCCAGCGAATGCCTGACGTATGAAAAATTTGGCTAAAACGCTGGCACACGTCAAATACGTTATGGGTAAGTTTGTATACGTTAAGAGCACGCTGGCATATATCGTAGTACACTGGCATACGTCGTAGTACGCTGGCATACGTCTTTGTACGGCGAGCTGTTAAACAAAATTTCCATGCTTGAAATTTTTCGACGTATGCCAGTGTATGACTCACACGTTCCGCATAACGCTGGCCATAAGTTGTAGGCACGTTACGCGATCGTTGACACACGTCGACACACGTTACTTGTAAGTTACTCAAAAGTCAAAACACGTCGAGGTAATGTTTAGCATACCCGAAATATATTTCTAACCTATGCGTAACGTGTTGTAGGCACGTTACGCGATCGTTGACACACGTCGACACACGCTACTTGTACGTTACTCATAAGTCGAAACACGTCAAAGTAATGGTTAGTGTCAGTGTTCCAGACTCCCTGGTTTTTTGGGGGTTTTTTTGTTCGGTATGACAGTGATGTTGACACTTCGATTTCTAGTGCGGTTATAATATAATATAATTAATACGCTGCCGCTCAACGATTTAAATCATAACCACACTAGAAATCGAAGTGTCAACATCACCGTCATACCGAAGAAAAAAATAAAAAAAAAACAGGGAGTCTGGAACACTGACGCTAACCATTACCTCGACGTGTTTCGACTTATGAGTAACGTACAAGTACGGTGCGTCGACGTGTGTGAACGATCGTGTAACGTGCCTACAACTTATGGCCAGCGTATGCGGAACGTGTGTCATACGCCGAGTCTTCTTCTTCTTCTTTCGACTGCTCCCGTTAGGGGTCGCCACAGCGGATCATCCGTATGATCCGCATAGTGATTGGCACATGTTTTACGCCGGATGCCCTTCCTGACGCAACCCTGGTCGCCTCTTACGACACAGGGATATGGTACACCTATTTTAACCGGGGTATACACCGGACCAGTCCACTGGTACTCACTTCGCCGACCTCGGAAGAATGACAGGCTGAGTGATCCCCCTGGTGTATTAATTCAGTGGCCCAACGGGGCTTGAACTCAGGATGTTTTGGATCCCAAGCCGCTGCCCTAACCACTGCGCCAACACCAGGCTTGAGTGTCATACGCCGAGTACGTCGAGAAATTTTCAACATGCTGAAAATTTATCGACGTACGACGACATATGCCAGCGTGCTACGACGTATGCCAGCATGCTCTTAACGTATACAAAACTTACCCATAACGTATTCGACGTGTGCCAGCTTGGTTTGACATTTTTTCATACGTCGGCATATGCTGGCTAAAACGTCAAGTTGTGACAGCGGTTTCACACTTCGATGTCTAGTGCGGTTATGATTTGAATCGTCGAGCCGAGGCTATGAATAGCCTACGCCACGTGATCTTTGGCGATACGCTGGCGCGCTATGCATAAGTTAGACTATCGTTGGGCATAGGTTGTGAACGCCGACAACACGCTCAGCATTCGTTGGTATAAGTTATCTATATGTGATTGAAACGTTCTGTGTACGTTACTAATACGTTATGCATACGTCCAACACGTTATTATATGCCCAAAACTTAAAAAAAACATCAATCGTTCAGCGTTCGCCAGCGTTTTACATACATTTTGATACCTTGCCATACGCTGGCTAAAACGTCAAGGTGTGACAGCCCCTTAAATATTATCAACATCAATTAGTAATCTGATTTTATTTGACCTCGTGCTCATTCATGGTATTCAGCTTGTATTGTCTGGAAATCAGCTATGTATTATCAACATCATTTAGTAATCTGATTTTATTTGACCTCGTGCTCATTCATGGTATTCAGCTTGTATTGTCTGGAAATCAGCTATGTATTATCAACATCATTTCGTAATCTGATTTTATTTGACCTCGCGATCATTCACGGCATTCATTCTTGTTATGTTTTTTTTTTTTTTTGTCTGGTAATCGGCTGCCCAAGTATCAACATCATTTGGTAATCAGCTTTCATTCACCGCCGGGGTCATTCGTGGTATTCGGCTTGTTTTACAGTACAAGGTGCTGGGTCTCTTATGTATTGAGCCTGGTGTTGGCTTATGGTTAGGGTGGTGGGCTTTGGATCCTCGGGTGCTGAGTTCAAATTCTGCTCAGCTGTTTAATTAATACCAGGTGGGGTTAACTCAGCCTGTCATTCTTCCGAGGTCGGCAAAATGAGTTCCAGCATGCTGGTATCCTGTGTCGGAGTGGTGACTTGTCCAGAATTGTGCCCAATAGCCAAAGAGACTGCTAAAGCAGCACCAACGCTCTGCACAGAGTATAGTCCCAATTTCCTCCACCTCTTATGTATATAAATGGAATGCAAAAGCTTTTGCAAACCCATGGGATGCTTTTGTGCAGGTCTATTGTGCTGGCCTGTGGGGACCCTTCATTTCCAATGCACTTTTCCACTTTTCACAGCGTTCACTCTTCCATTCTTGCTGGTTTTCTGCTTCCGAGCACATGTTTAATGACTCACAATATTCAGCAATGCAACTTTCTTATTGATTGCCACAAATGCAGTGACAATACCCCTGCATGCCCCTCTGCATTGGAGTCTTTCAATTGGTTGCTCAAATGAAGATACAAGGTTCACTATCTGAAAGAACACTCGTGTGGGATGTCCAATCTGGCTCTCAGCATCGGATTCCTGTAGCTTTCAATCAATTCATGTGGGTGTATGAAAGCTGAATGCATCCCATGTATACCCTCACATTTATTGTCGTAGAATGCTGAAAAATCATTCAAGGAATATTCTCCAATATTGCTCCCTCTACTTTCTCAGCTGGTCACCTGTCTCTTCATTTCGACTCCAGGATGCACACATTCTTCCAGCAACCCCCTCCTGGTTGAACAGCCAAAATGAGGTTGGCTTTTTTTTTCAGCTCACCTGGGACTTAGTTCAGGTGAGGTATGAGCATCACGCAGTGTCTGTTGGATAGTCAGAATGTGAATACTCGTATGTTTTTCTCCGAAACTACACATATGATTTTGATGAAACTTGACCACATCCTTCATCACCCATGATGGACTAAAGTTTGTTTGCGGCATTAAAAAGAAATCAGGGTCTAAATAGTTGTACAGGGGTCAAACGGGTCCAAGGCCCCCCCAAAAGGTATTTAATTTCTTTTCTAAAACTACACTCATGATTTCGATGAAACTTGACCACAACCTTCATTACCCGTGATGCCAAAACTAATATTCCTATTTTCACCAAACTTTGTAGAACTTCTGAGGACCAAGACCTCCTGATGCCTTACAAATCTCATCAAAAATACTGCATGTTAAGGAGGTCAGAAGTTATTTTTTCGATTCTGTGATTGCTACTTTTGACTTCTTCTCAAAACGTGTTCATTCGATGTGGATGTATCTTGGTAGGAATCATCTCTGCATGGTGCTTTCACAAGTTTGTTTTAACCATTGGCTAATTTACATGTTTTGTGGGTCAGCCACACCTTCCAGTGGTTCCCTGATTCTACCAGGTGAGTGCAGGGGCCATATTTTTGACTAATGTGTCGAGGCTCATGGAATAGCGAGAACACTGAATTAATCAGGATGTAACAGAACAAAAAGATCAGTATAAAGAGGAAAGTTTGGGTGAACCAACAGCAGGGTTGATGGACAAATAGAGGGAGACTTGAACAAATAAGTGGAGCACACAGGGGGTGAGGAATATGAAAAAATAAGGGGAGGACAGCCGCAAATCTCAGCTCTTATTCCTCACTTCTCCCATCTATGGAACCACCTTATAGAGGCTGTTTAGTCCCACTCTTCCCTCCATGATTTCAAGCAAGCAGTGCACCACCATCTCTTGTCATCCCCAATTCTGACCCATGATATTTATTACCCCCATTAACTTTTCCTAACTCAATCATATTACTTGTTATTTTCAGCGTTTCCTCCATTCCCCACTCTCCTCTTTTCCTGTTCATTGATCCCTTCGATGTTTGTGTCACCGTCAGATCTACTGTGCTCTTACATGAGCCTCGCTTGTGTGAAGAAAAAAAATATCTTGGGCTGTTGCAACTGTCTCTATCATATAACGTTTTGAACACACAACATTGAACACACAACGTTGAACAGCAACTTAGTTTGGACATACACAAAGCGACATACACAAACTTTTGCTGTAAAAACACGAGTTTTGTGACATAAGAGAAGCATGCTGAGTTGGAATGAAGCTTCACGGCCGCACAAGCTTGCAGTCCATTAGATATAAAACCATTGGCGAATCTTCCATGTCATGTTCAGGAAGTTTAGCTGCCACTTAAATTGGTGAAAGGAAGCAACACGACAACTGCAAGACTCACATGATAACATATGAAAGAAGACTCATGGAACTTTTGGTTGACGACTCGATGAGAGCATTGCTACTGCAACAGCACAGTTTACTGGTGCACCGCCCACAGCACTAACACGGTGAAACCAACTCGTGGGGGGTGCATAGCTTGCTGGTGAAGACAACATTAAATGTAAAACTGATGGTTCGAGCTTTCTGCATCATCCGCCCTGCCAGTCTGTCAAGCAGAAAATTGGTGTACACGAACAGCACATGGGGTCGACATCATGTACAATGGCGGATGTTGATGGACAGCACATTTCATGTATTGTTATACTCAGCTTTTGTTGCCAATGCAAGGATAACAAGATAGTCCTGGACACATAGGTGCTTCGTATTAGCTGTTATTATTATGAATGATGTGCTGTTTAGAATATACACGCTGTACACGAGCCATAAACACGGTGACGTACTGAAAAATGTGTCGAGTCTTTTGACGACTTAAACGTTGCTCGATTCCAGACATAATTCAGTCTTAATTCCAGACTCGACTATAAACTGTAAGATTGGTGCTTTGCAGGCAGGGCGTTGCATCACCAGGTGTGCTGTCGCTCGGATGGAAATCAAGATTGGTGCTCCGCTTGCTAGCCGTAGTTGGTGGATATTTAAAGATCCCATGATGGTTTGCACGAAGATTAGGTGAATTATCATTGGAACACAGAAACCTTCAGTTTAACATCAGGCCTGGCAAATTAGGCCATGAATAGTTTTGACCAAAAACGTTTCATGGCAGAACCCACAAGAAAGTCGGTTTTTGGCCACTTAAAAAAAGTGCTAGTATTGGTAGGTAGTAGTAGTAGTAGTAGTACTAGTCCTCAGCTGCCAATCAGACACATCCAGCTACCTGTCTCCTTGGCAGTGGAGGTGTATATAAAAATAATTTAAAATCTTAAAACTAAGCAAAAGCCAAATTCCAAAAGTGCGAATTGCCGACTTTTCCACTTTCCGACCTTATCTCAAACTGAAACAATGCACCATCGAACAGGACATGCAACTTCAGTGAATTTCCACAATATTCATTTTGGGATAGCCATGCATTGTCCATGGCTTGAAATACAAGTGAGACCATTATGGATGAGATTGACCGATAGCTCCACAGAAATGACCAGAAAATTCAATGAAATGACCGAGCTCTTCATTTGGTGTGTGTAATACCACAGATATATACTGTAAGAAAAAACACAGTTGGATGACAGGCGTGCCTTGCTGACTTGGTCTTCAGGCAAAATCCTTGGCAGCATCCCATTTCGCCCCTTCAACCTCAATACGGTTCATCGAGGTGATCCAGAAGACGCATACATGCATACACGAGCAGCGACTACATGTCGATACATATTTACCACCACCAACCAATGAGAACATAAATCATAACAACCAAAAACAACAACTTTCAACCAATCAACAATAAAACTACCAACCAACCTCACAACCTACACTGATCAAAATGAAAAACAATGAAAAAAAAAACAAATACCACACCACATGTACACCTCCATATATCTTGGGGCAGAAGGTACCACCGAACAACCAGCCTCAACCTCGCAGCTTATACAGCTCGACCTGCCTCTAGAAACTTCCTCCAAATCCATCTTCACTGCTAATTTCACTTGATCAAACCTTTCAGTGCTACCTGAGCCACTTTCTCACACATTTTCCTTTTACCCTCCCACACTCTAAATCGAGTCAAAAAGGCATAAAAGGAATCACCAAAATATCCTCTACACCCCACCTCAAATGGCTAACAATTATAAGCTCTCCAACCCTTCTCCCAACACTCTGACTTCAGCCCACTCCAGTATGTTCCCCTCTTCCTGTCCCCCTTCCCCAACCTCGTCCATGTTATCTTTGCAAGGCAATGATAACACTCCCAATATGACCTGCATTTTTTGGAACTGAGCAGATGACAATGTTGGGTTGCAACCTTGTCTCACAGATCTCCTCTGGGAATAGCAACTGCCACATTAAGTCTGCAAACATTTGCTAATCATGAGCAACTGTAAAACGTCATCCCTAAGCCCTTCTCCTTCCACCTTTCATAACCTGGCCCTATCTGACAAACAGCACCTCTCGACTGCTAACATCCTCCTTCCTCATCTCTCCCTTTACCTGATCATGCCGATCACATGACCAGAAGTGTGTCAAAATGGCCGACAGTCAATTTTTGGGAAAATCATGTAAATTCCTTCAAAAATCGTCTTCTCCAGATCCACCAGTCAGAATGCTACCAAAATTGGGTTACAACTTTTGCATCCACTGTGGTCTATTTGTCCTATTTTTGTCCAGTGCGAAAAGGAGGTGTGTGTGTGTGTGTGTGTGTGTGTGTGTGTGTGTGTGTGTGTGTGTGTGTGTGTGTGTGTGTGTGTGTGTGTGTGTGTGTGTGTGTGTGTGTGTGTGTGTGTGTGTGTGTGTGTATTATCCTCTACCATCACCCGCTTGTAATAACAGGAAATGGTAGGAACTCGACACCTTGCTTCCACGGATATTACTCATGTCAACAGTAAACTATAAGAAAGACATTTGTCTGTGTGTTATCATTTATCTCAGAGATGGCTGAACGGATCTTCGTCAAACTTTCAGGGATTCATCAGTGAGTGCCATGGAGTGTTTACGGCAAAAAATATTTTGAGAAGAACGTTGTTTTTTTAAGAAAAAAACTTAAAACAAAACCTTAAATCGCTCTACAGTGCTTAGGCCTTTGTATCTATGTGAAAGGTATTATTAAATGATCCCCAACCTAATTCTTTAGTGGGTGGAGAGAAGTGTTTTAGGCCCCCAGAAAAAAAAATGTGGGAAAAAATTTAAAATATCTAATTTTTCAAAATTCCAACAACATTAGGACAGTACCAAGCAATGCTGGGTACCCCTGCTAGTTTTCTCTATTTTCTTGAGTCAGATTGCAATACAGGAACATAACAATTATGGTTAACCAGTTCTTAAATTGCCACTCTTTCGTTTAAACGCTGAGATTATTTGAGATTATTTGATTCAGTTGACATGCTTGCAATGGTAGGTTAAAAGTGCCCTGTTTAGCGGAAGTTAATGACTGAAAATGCACACACAGCACATGCGCGAAAGGCCTCGTTAGCATTCGTACGTCATTTCAAAAGTTCCGTATTGAACGCGAAAAAATGAAGTAAAAAAAAAAGGATTTGTTCACCTTTAAAATGTATCTCAATGGATTGGATGAAGATCACCATCAAGGTGTTATGAAGATGGTGTTGGGTTGACGCCTTCATGGGGAATTTCTGCATCAGAGCCCTTTAGATTAAACCGAAATTCCTGTCCGTTGAACCGGATTCACTTTGTAGTTATCTGCACTTTCAAAGCCACCCCACAATTCAAACTGAAGTTGTATACAGTCTTTTCAAAGAAATAAGGGGAATCTGGGTCAACAGATAGGAAGTCTCTTGCAGTTTTCATGTGATAGAATGCCAGTGCTGTAGTTTGTAAACCAGAAGTTATTAGTTTTTCCAAAGGTTGTTCCACATGGCATAAATAGTGCTAAGCCTGGAGTGGTCACACTTGGTGAGCCAAGTTGGAGAAAAAGGATGTTGTGCCTTTTTTTCCTGTTGAGCTTTATCCAAATGAGCGGTTGTTGGGGGAAGTTGGATAGAAAGGGGAGGGGGAGTGGAAGTGTCACTGCCACCACCATGCCATCACAACCAACCTCACTTCCTCTTTGCTGAAGTTTGTATCTTTACTGACGATGTAATTTTATGTCATTTGCATGGATGTTTGCAAATGTCTGGCTTTTCAAATGCAACTGATGAAGCAGGATGGTAAAACAAAAAAAATATTCTTGCAGTGCAGTATTCTACTATATATAACCCACCAATACCGAACTGTACTGCATTAACACAGTATACGTCGTGTTCTGTCGTTTAATCCCTTTCATATTGCACAGGCAAGATGGGAAAATATCCTCATGCAGCATCCAAGTCCATTTAATATCCTTGTATATATTCATGACAAATTATATTGTTCTCATGGAGTTCGCTGGTTACTATGGTAACGAACTCTGAATAAGTAGTCACCGACAGTATAAGGTTATGGTTGAGGTTATGGTTACTGCGAGGTTTGGTGAAAAGGTTAGCCTAAGGGTTAGTGGTGGCATTAAAACGAGATTAATCCTGTTGATGGACTTATCCCTAATTTGCAGCATGACACATTTTACCGCAAATAATTCTGGGAGGGGGAGAGAATTTGGGTTTGATCCACCACCTTTGCTTTTTTTTTTCAATACTAGCTGACCAGAAGGCACCGATATTTACTCTGAAAACTTCAGAAAGATAAACTACTGCTGAACCAACTGCGTTGCAACAAATAAGAGAAGAGAACACCCTCAATACATTTGTATCAGTTACCAATTAATCATGAAGTGGATCTTTGAATCTTTTGTCTGATCTTGGCTCAGAGTAAATATCATTAACAAAAAGATTTCTCGCCAATTAGAAGTTTCCCAAACTCACACAAGGATAATATACACAAGTAACTTTGGCACAGGAGGAGGCCATTTGGCTCATCATGACTGCACTGCACAAACCCCAGTATCCATCACACATCCACACACAACCTACCCACAAGTCCTGCCAATATCCTTCCATACACCTCTATCCCCATTGTTTCGAGCTACCTATCTAATTCCATTTTAAACCTATCCACCCCCTCCACTGCCACTACCTTTCTGAAAAACCATTCCATGCATTAACCACTCTCTGACTGAAACATCTCTGCCTAATTATTACTGTCCTGTCTCTCATCTTCTTTACCTTCAAACTGTGGCACCTAATCACAACACTCCACTCTGCTGAAAAGCTCCACTTCAGCTATCTTGTCACACTCTTCATTTTCTTAAACATTTTAAAAAATCAGATCCCCTCATAAATCACTTCCTTTCCAATATATGAAGTCTTGTCTCCTTCAGCTGGTTTTCAGTCTAATCTAGCTCGGCCCACCATCAATCTGGTAGATCTACACTGAACCCTCAATATGGCAGCTACGTCCTTCCTCAATTGTGGTGACCAAAACTGGACATAATATTCTAGATGAGGCCTCACGAAACTCTTGTGCAGTGTTAACACTACCTCCTTTAATTTATAATTTATCTCCCTACGAATACAACCTAAAACCCTGTTTGATTTACCTTGCTGCCTGGAACTATGCTGTCTGTTTATATCCACGGCTGACAGGACAGCCTAGACTTTAGACTCGAGGAATGCGACTCCCTTCTGAGCTGTATATGCTGGATTGGAATCCCAAATCAACTATAAACTCATCATGGTATTTCAGAGGTAGGACGAGGCATCAATGTGTGCATCAATGTGTCCGATGGAGGTTAAACTGGGTGTCCCCTCTGCAAGCATTAGTGGATCTTAAATATCTCGTGCTGTCCTTCAGGAAGAGTACTTGTGTTATCACCAGCACCGTGAAGAAATTACAAATTCCTGCCTGGACTGTGGGTAGCAAATGGTCTTGTATTCAGGTTCCTGCAGGTTCCTTGTTATTTCTTTGTATGCAGCCTGTAGCTGCTTGGCTGCATCATTTTTTGGAGGCGCAGCTATTTCATTGATGCAATGCTCCATTACCAGTCACCTGGTACTCATCATGCTAACTTCACAGGGTTTAACCTGGTGTTGGCTTCGTGGTTAGGGTGGTGGTTTGGGATCCTCGGGTCCTGAGTTCAAACCCCGTTGTCCGCTGAATTAACACTGGTCAGGGGGTTGACTCAGCCTGTCATCCTTCCGAGGTCGGCAAAATGAGCACCAGTGTAGCAGCCAAAAGGCTGCACACGAAGGGATGGGGTATTGACGGATTTATTAAATCTGGTGTTGGTGTGGTGCAGGCATGATGGGCCAAATTTGAAAATTTCCTTGTAAAAAAAAAAAATTACAGGCTCAGTCAACCTGCCTGGTGTTACTTCAAAGGCTTGACAGGGGCTTGAACTTAAGACCCTAAGATCTTAAGTCAGCCACCTTAACCATTAAGCCAAAACCACACCATGCAGGTCCCTTAACACCAAATGATATCCCACATTGGGGTTGCTGTCATGGCAGCAGCTTCTGCACTATAAGCTAATTGACCAGGTAGTTCACATGTTTTATGGGAATTGTTTTCTTCGGACATGAAGGGAAACCAACATGACACCAGGAATGTATCTATTTGAATTGGTGCGAGTCAGCTGTACTTTTAAGAAGCGAAGGTAGTTTTGGAATATTTATGTAGTGCAAACCATCTTTTCACAAGACAACAGTGAAATGTCCTGGATGTCACACATCTTGCTATAATTTAGAGCCAAATAGCTTGTTGCAGCCACATTGCGTGCATAGATCATGTGATGAGCGGAGGGTGGGTGGGGAGGAGAAGTGGATAGAGGCAAAGCAAAAAAAAATTACCATGTGCAGCAGCAGATGTAGTGTAGAACATTTCAAGAATGTCTCAACTTACAAACACTTGCAATGGTTTGCTTTTAAACTCTTGATTTATTCAATGTTGGTTGTTTTATTCTCTCTTCTTCTCTCTGTCTCGTGTTCGGCATTAAAACAGAGTTAACTTCAAACCCTGGAAGGTGGCTGCACCCCTAAGGGAGACTTCTATGTTGAGCTGTTGAACAACCGAGACGTCGAATAAAAAAAACGGAGTACCCTTTTCATCAATCATGTCTGCTTGTCGTAACCTTGCAGGAAAAGGGTTAAAAAATTACCAGCCACCCTCCCACCCCCGCCTGCGTCCACCAATTCCCCACCCCAGGGCTTCCTAGCTATCGGGCAGAGATAACTGAGCAGGGCTGCAATCTCGCAGCCATCGATCTGGCCTCGCGTGGCTCCCCGCCGAGTAAAGTGATTTCGAAAAGGAAAAAATTGCCTTAATTCATGCTCTCACAAGTTACGGATTGTGCTGCGGCTATGCTATTCTTATACGATGTGCCTGATCATCATATTCTGCTCAAAATGCGTTGACCTTTCTCAACACAGTGGCCATGCAGCTGCTGATAATACACTGAGTCTAAAAGTGAACAGCAATCTATATGCTCGGGAAAGGACTACCATGATATAAAATGGGAAATATTTAACATGGGTTCCGATCCAACTGGCAAAGCAAAGACTGGACTCGGGGTTTGAGGTGGGGAGGTGGGGAGGTATGTAGTGTGTTGGTTCTTTCACCCAGGGTACAATTTGGTGCCAGGGAGCTGGAGGTCAGGGATCGTGGTGGTACTACAAGAGATGTAGATGCTAAAGTCGAACAGAGAAAATGGAGGGAAAGGACAAGTGGGACACTGTTTGTGAATTGCATGATGTCCCATTCCTATAAAGCCAAAGGTGCTCCTGCTTGGCCAATAATAAAGTGACCAAAAAAAAAAGAGATAGCAATGGAAAACAGGTGTGGGGTGTGACAAAGCACCTGATCACAGTAAGGAAAAAAGATAATGCATCAATGTAAGAAAAAGCCTTCAGTGGTAATACCTTCTAATATTTTCCTTTTTGTAGGTTGTAATCTCCTTCTGGGGGTGTCAGGCCCTGGTTCATGTGGGTCAGTGCAATAAAGTGACACAACAAATATGGTCTTCAAACGTCGGTTGAACCATTTTCCATCACAAGACACTATTCATTGTGGGTTTGATGGCACAGGTGGTCTTTTTTTCTTGTTCTTCCTCTATTTAGAACCGAATTGCAAGTTTGAGGTTCTATTCTGTACATGAAGTGAACTTTCTAACTTGTGAAAAATAGATAACGAGGACATTTGGAGGTGAGGGATAACCCAACATGGTATATGGCATTCACAGCATGAGGTTCATCTCAGCCTATAGCAGCAAACAAGGCACCTTGAGATTAATAAGCCAGTTATTTCATTCTTTTGCATTCCTTTTTGGCTATCACATATCCAAGTATTAAATTTGTCATTGGTTGGACCAAAGGCTGACTCAATTCCACTCTCTTGAGTTTTATACTTCTGAACACTACCACCCTCGGTCTTATCGTGACGACCTTGTATGTCTGGTACTTAATGTACGTCTTGCTATTTCATTAGGAGAGGGATGAAATATAGAGGGATGAGCTGATGGATTCACGAAACTGGTTGCTGAAATGCGCTGGGCTGGAGCTCGAGTGAAGGTTACCATGGAAATTCCAAAGGATCGGCTGCTCTCGTTTCCATGGCAATCTTTTCTCCTATACTCCGCACATAGTGCAGGCAGCTGACATTCAGCCTGGCGTCCGATGTCATTGTCCATGTGCAAGTGATTGTAGAACAAGCTAACCAAAAGTCAAGTATTCTACCGCTAAAAGTGTTAAATTAGTACTTCTTGTGACGTCAATAATCCACGTGCAAAAATTCCAGATATGTTTAGTTTCACGTGATAATTCACGTCATTGCTAAGGGTACATAGTTTAGGGAGAAGTGAAGAATAAGAAGGAGAGTACAGGTGAACATTTGGATGAGTAGCTTCGAGAAACAGAACCATGTACCTCACCGAACTAACTATAAATCACTAGGCAAGAAAATAAATCCTCGTCAAAAGGAAAATAAACAAGGCAGCTAACCTTGTATATTGAAAACATTGCACTCCAGAGTCCGACTTTATCTCTGACCTGTGGATGATAAAACGTGGAGCCTTTGGCCATTTGAATAGCCCTGTTGGCCCTGACTGAGTTTGTCCTGATTTCTCGAACAGAGCGGAGTTGAGACGTCCCATTGCCTGACACTCCATATAACAAGGGGACATGCAGCTGAGTACAGTCAGCTATCGTAAGGCCAGAGCATGAAGGATCTTCGTCTCTGGCTTCAACCCCGCAGAGCGGTCGATGTAAGGTTTCGGGCTACGCGCTCAGCCGTGTCATGCACCAGCATGCGGCCACCTGTTACAAATCTGTATGGACCGCAGCCTGACCAAACCCCCTCGGTATCACTGTTCATAATCATCGTCAAAGATCGGTCAGAGAGAGGGAGAGAGCATGAGCACGTTTGGTTAAAATAAAATAAAAAAAATTGATTCCATCAAAGCGACAATCCGCGTTGTTAAGGAATTTGATTCGAGCAAAGTGACAATCCATGTTTTTGAGTATTTTAATTTGATCACAACAACCATCCACGTTGTTGAGGATTTTGATTCGATCAAAGCAACCATCCACGTTGTTGAGCATTTTTGATTCAATCAAAGTGGCAATCACATTGTTAATGATTTTGATTTGGTTAAAGTGACAATCCATGTTGTTAAGCTTTTTGATTCGATCAATCAACCATCCACGATGTGGAGCATTTTGATTCAATCAAAGTGACAATCACGTTGTTGAGGATTTTGATTCGATCAAAGCGACAATCCATGTTGTTGAGGCTTTTGATTCGATCAAAGTGACAATCCAAGTTGTTGAGCATTTTGATTTGATCAAAGTGACCATTCACATTGCTGAGCATTTTACTTAAAGTGGCCATCTACGTTGTTGAGCATTTTGATTTGATCAAAGCAACCATCCCCATCATTGAAGATTTTGATTTGATTAAAGTGACCATCCCCGTTGTTGAGCATTTTGATTTGATCAAAGCGACCATTCACGTTGCTGAGCATTTTGATTTGATGAAAGCGACCATCCACATCATTGAAGATTTTGATTCGATCAAAGCGACAATCCCCGTTGTTGAGCATTTTTATTTGATGAAAGCGACCATCCACATCATTGAAGATTTTGATTCGATCAAAGTGACAATCCACCTTTTTAATGATTTTGATTCGATCAAATTGACAACCCATGTTGTTGAGCATTTTGATTCGATAAAAGCGACCATCCACGTTGTTGAGCATTTTTATTCGACCAAAGTGACAATCCACGTTGTTGAGTATTTTGATTTGACCAAAGTGACAATCCACATTGTTGAGAATTTTGATTTGATCAAAGCGACCATCCATGTTGTTGAGCATTTTGATTCGGGTAAAGTGGCCATCCACATTGTTGAGGATATTGATTCAATCAAAGCGACAATCCATGTTGTTCAGCATTTTGATTTGATAAAAGTGACCATCCACGTTGTTGAGCATTTTTATTCAACCAAAGTGACAATCCACGTTGTTGAGCGTTTTGATTTGACCAAAGTGACCATCCATGTTGCTGAGCATTTTGATTCGAGTAAAGTGACCATCCACATTGTTGAGGATTTTGATTCAATCAAAGCGACAATCCATGTTGTTGAGGCTTATGATTCGATTAAAGTGACAATCCACATTGTTGAGCATTTTGATTCGTTCAAAGTGGCCATTCACGTTGTTGAGCATTTTGAATTGAGCAAAACTACCACCAACATCATTGAGGATTTTGATTCGATCAAAGCGACAATTCCCGTTGTTCAGCATTTTTATTTGATGAAAGCAACCATCCACGTTGTTAAGCATTTTGATTCGATGAAAGTGACAATCCACGTTTTTAATGATTTTGATTCGATCAAATTCACAATCCATGTTGTTGAGCATTTTGATTCGATAAAAGCAACCATGCACATTGTTGAACATTTTGATTCGATCAAAGTGACAATCCACTTTATTGAGGATTTTGATTCGATCAAAGTGACCATCCACGTTGTTGAGCATTTTTATTCGACCAAAGTGACAATCCACGTTGTTGAGCATTTTGATTTGACCAAAGTGACAATCCACGTTGCTGAGCGTTTTGATTCGATCAAAGCGAACATCCATGTTGTTGAGCATTTTGATTCGATCAAAGTGACCATCCATGTTGTTGAGCATTTTGATTTGAATAAAGTGACCATCCACATTGTTGAGGATATTAATTCAATCAAAGCGACAATCCATGTTGTTGAGGCTTTTGATCGATCAAAGTGACAATCAACGTTGTTGAGCATGTTGATTCGATCAGTGACAATCCACATTGTGAATGATTTTGATTCAATCAAAGTGACAATCCATGTTGTTGAGCATTTGATTTGTTCAAAGCAACCATCCACATTGCTGAGGATTTTGATTTGATCAAAGTGACAATCCACGTTGTTGAGGATTTTGATTCCATCAAAGCGACCATCCACATTGTTGAGCATTTTGATTTGATCAAAGTGACCATTCACATTGAGCATTTTGATTTGATTAAAGTGACCATTCACATTGAGCATTTTGATTCCATCAAAGCGACCATCCACATTGTTGAGCATTTTGATTTGATCAAAGTGACCATTCACATTGAGCATTTTGATTTGATTAAAGTGACCATTTACATTGTTGAGCATTTTGATTTGATGAAAGTGACCATCCACATCATTGAAGATTTTGATTCGATCAAAGTGACAATCCACGTTGTTGAGCATTTTGATTTGATCAAAGTGGCCATTCACGTTGTTGAGCATTTTAAATTGAGCAAAACTACCACCAACATCATTGAGGATTTTGATTCGATCAAAGCGAAAATCCCCGTTGTTGAGCATTTTTATTTGATGAAAGCAACATCCACGTTGTTGAGCATTTTGATTCGATGAAAGTGACAATCCACGTTTTTAATGATTTTGATACATATCAAATTCACAATCCATGTTGTTGAGCATTTTGATTCGATCAAAGGAACCATGCACATCGTTGAACATTTTGATTCGATCAAAGCGACAATCCACTTTATTGAGGATTTTGATTCGATCAAAGTGACCATCCATGTTGTTGAGCATTTTGATTTGACCAAAGTGACAATCCACGTTGTTGAGCGTTTTGATTTGACCAAAGTGACAATCCACGTTGTTGAGCGTTTTGATTCGATCAAAGCGAACATCCATGTTGTTGAGCATTTTGATTCGATCAAAGCGACCATCCATGTTGTTGAGCATTTTGATTTGAATAAAGTGACCATCCACATTGTTGAGGATATTAATTCAATCAAAGCGACAATCCACGTTGTTGAGCATTTTGATTCGATCAAAATGACAATCCACGTTGTTGAAAATTTTGATTTGATCAAAGTGACCATTCATGTTGTTGAGCATTTCGATTTGATCAAAGCGACCATCCACATCATTGAGGATTTTGATTCGATCAAAGCGACAATCCCCATTGTTGAGCATTTTGATTTGATGAAAGCAACCATCCACATTGTTGAGCATGTTGATTCGATCAGTGACAATCCACATTGTGAAGGATTTTGATTCAATCAAAGCGACAATCCATGTTGTTGAGCCTTTGATTTGTTCAAAGCAACCATCCACATTGCTGAGGATTTTGATTCCATCAAAGCGACCATCCACATTATTGAGCATTTTG
>NC_140972.1:4136827-4141827 GCF_056783735.1 Eptatretus burgeri
TGAGTGCGTCCCCGTGTGTGGAAGCGACCCCGTGTGTGAGTGGTGTGGTGGCGATGGTGCCAGAGTACGTGCTTCCCAGCACGCCGTGTGTGGATGAGGCACCGTGTGTGAGAGAGGCCGTGTGTGTGGATGAAACGGCCAGTATGAATGAGGCACCACGTGTGAGTGGTGTGGTGGCGATGTTGCCGGAGTACGTGCTTCCCAGCACGCCGTGTGTGGATGAGGCACCGCGGGTTAGTGCCCCCGCGTGTGTGGGTGAGGAACCGTGTGTGGATGAGGCACGGTGTGTGGATGAGGCACAGCGGGTGAGTGCCCCCGCGCGAGTGAATGGAGCACCACGTGTGAGTAGTATGGTTTGTGTGAGTAGTGAGGCACCGTGCGTGAGTGAACGGCCGTGTGCAAGGTCGCTGTGTGCCAGGGAGACCGTGTGTGTGAGAGAGCGGTATGAGAGGGAGATGTCGGTTGGCATGCGGGAGCACGCAGCCGCATCTCCCGGTGTGAATGTGATGGTGTGGACTGTGTGTGTCGTAACACGCAGGTGTGCGTGGGTTGAATGGAGACGGAGACGGCGACAGAGGAGAGAAAGCCGGGTAGCGGCTGTAGCTGTTTCGAGGACCGTGCCGGGTTCGCCCAGCAGTGAGCACGCGGTTCGTGCTGTGCAACGCACGAGACCGCCACGTGCTCGCTTGCGAGAGTGAAGTCCCGGTCCGGAAACGCACGCGGTGGATTTGCCGATCCCGCGGACGGACAAAGTTTAGGCAGGTAAACGGATTTGGACCGGACGGGTTCTCCACGCGATCGTGCGTGTTAAGCTCCAACGGGCAAAGCACATGTGTTCGCGTGGGGAACCCCTCGAGACGTGTGGCTTGTGTTTTTTTTTATATGCGCACGGTGACGTCATGGCTGCACGTGGGGTTGGAATCCGGCAGGAGGGGTATCTCTGCCGGATGGTCCCGTCCAAGGAGGGACGAGGAACACGTGCAGCTGCATGACGTCACGGGCAGTTGCAAGGTGCAAAGAGCGCGAGTTGCCGCGCAGGTGCTGCGCATGGAAAAAAAAAAAAAGGAAAGCCAAGCCTCACTTTCGGGTGCAAAGGATTCCTGGGCAAGGGGTGAAAGACCCCCTTACCTGGGCACAGGATGGAAACTAGTTAGGGGGAAGGGTTAGCTTAGCTAGACCGACTTCATGGGGCAGGGGTAAGTCCTCATTGGGTCCGTGGAATGGATTAGTTAGAGGGATTGTAGCCAGATTTAGGTTGGGGAATTGATTAATGGGATTATTTGGAGACAGTGACAGACAGTAAATGTGTAGTGGGGACGTAGCTTAGCTACGTAGGTTAAAAGGAACGTGCTTTAGTGTAAGGGACGACGTGGGAGCACGAGTTAGTTAGGGGATGTAGTTAGAAGAATGGCAGAGTTCAGTGGTGAGTGTGTTGAAGAGTTGGTGAGTGAAGTGGAAGCATGTGCTTGGTGAGTGAGTGAGGCCAGCGGGTCTGTGCGTGTGGAGTGAATGGGGAATGCATGGTGCGATGAGTGATTGGGGGGAGGAGTGACTCCCGCCCAAGGGACCCCGGGGTCAGTATAAAGTGAGTTAGGGGGTTAGTCAAATTGGAAAATGGAGGTTGTTTTGTTGTTGGTGGGAAAGTAGGCTCGAGACCCATTTGGAGGGGTGCAGGAGCCCTGTTGACGGGCTTGGGAGCGTGGCTGCGAAAGGTGAGTATCGCTGAGTGGGTACCCCGGGCACCAGGCTAGTCGGCCGCGGTAGGCCATGGGCCCATGGGGGGCCGGGATAGAGTAGTGGGCACGGGTGCGCCTGCTTGGTGCGGGGGCCCGGGGCGCCATTAGCCGCGTGGGCAGTGTTGTGGGCACGGGTGACCCTCGGAAAGGGGCCCGGGAGGCCGGCCTGCCACGTGTGCGTTTCAGGGGAGGTGCCATGGGGGGCACTCCCCGGTGTTAGGGAGCTGGTAGGCTCGGAGGCAGTGTAGTGCCCGGGGGTGCCATAGCGGGAGAATCGGCAGAGGGTCGTGCCTGCCAAAGGGAGCCACGTGTCCCAGCCAGGAGACCGTGTGAGGGCACGGAGAGAAAATTGGGGGGGCGAGGCCCGAAATTGTAAGGACACCAACACAGGCGACGGGAATCTGGGTTGTTAGAACCAATAGTTTAAGCGAGAGGCGCTTGTTGAAAGCCCCGGGGTAGTTTAACAGTTAAATGGTTAGGGTAGATTAGGAGATGTACCCCTCCGCACCATCCATCCCCTCGCTGTCGTTGTGGGCCGCTGGACCCACTTTGGGTTAGATCGCCGAACTCTGGGGAGGCCATTCTGAGGCTTCGTTGGGCCTCGACACAGGACGTTAGCTCTCCCTTATTCCCCTCCGGGAAGGGAACGTAGGGGTTGGGAGTAGGCTAGGTGACAGGATAGGTTAGCCGAACAAGGACGATAAAGGGGGTTAGGGGACGATTTATAGTGGGGGAGTAAAAATGAAAACAACAAAAAAATAAGTTGGGGCTAAATTGGGGTTTGACAAATTAAGGGAGTGGGTATGTACAGTGACAGGCAAAGGCGATAGGTGGGAGGGAGACAGGAAGGTAGGTCCGAGCCCGCCTTCCGAGTGGCCAGCACCACCGCACTCCCTCCACCAACCTCCACTGAACGGCAAAGGCTGGCCAACTTCATCGGCTGGCCGTGTTTTGCTGCAAGGCGGAGGCCGGCCAAGTTCATCGGCAGCTGTGTGCTGCAAGGCCTGTGCCGGCCAGTTCATCTGCTGGCTGTTTTTCTTCGAGGCCTGTGCCGGCCAGTTCATCTGCTGGCTGTTTTTCTGCAAGGCCTGTGCCGGCCCACTTCGTCTGCCGGCTGGCTGTTTTTTTCTTCAAGGCCTGTGCCGGCCAGTTCATCTGCGGGCTGAGTTTGCCTGCAGCGGCCTTCTTCTGCGGGCTGTGTTTGCCTGCTGCCATTGCCATGCCATGCCCACTGCCCCTGTTCACCAGCCCCGTTCAATTTTGCTCTGCCCCCCCCCCCCTGTTCATTTCCATGTGCGCCAGGATCAGAAGGCAACAGTTTGCAAGCTGCGAGAACTGCCCTGTTGGCAGCTACAACACGGGCCTGCAGTGGCAGCCCGTGCACCGTGTTTGTGTCCATGCATCCATTCGTTGTGCTCATTGCGTGTGCCACTTGAGCTGGCACGGAGACTGCGTTGTGCAGCCCATGCACCGTTGTGGTTCACTGCGTTCAGTTCAAAAGGGAAGGCCTTGGACTGCATGTGAGCAGCCAGCCACGTTCCCTGTCACCTGCATTGTTTGCGCCAGAGACTGCATGTGGGCAGCCTGGCTCCCTGCTAACTGCTTTCTTTTTGCAGAGTTCAATGATCCTGGGCCATGGTTTAGTGTAAAATTTGTAAGTTAAGGTTAAGATGTACTGTACATATGAGTGCGCCCCCGGCATGTATGTCTTAGCGCCGGCAATTTTATTTAAGTCGTCCGTGTGAGTGAGTTTGTTTAGATAGTTACGCAGCCCTCAGGTTATTTATTTTGGGGACACGAATACCATGAATGTCGCACTCAGGGATCCGTAGGTAAAATGTACTAGGGGAAAACTACACATGATGGCACACGAAAATTTGACGACTCGGGACGAGTCTGTAAAAAGGGAAGGGGGTAGTGTTGTGGTTACCAGATTCGCAAACCACCATTCAGGTCCCTTAGGTGAGATATCTCGGTAAGTGCATGTGTAGTTAGGCCCAAACCCGTTGTCTAGTGGGAATACATGTCATTTATGCGAGCTGCGACTCTTCAGGATAGCCGTTTTTCTTTTACTATCTTTATTTTGGACCAACCGCCATGATCACAACCACAACAACAACCACCAACCACAACGCCGCTTCACCACAACCGCCACGACCTTTACCGTCACAACTCGCCACCATCGCATCACCGTCATCTCGCGCCACTCATGGGCACCGATGCTGGACTCGTGTAGGGTGCACGTTGAACAGCGTGTACAAAATCACGGATTTTCTGCTTCAAAAACGGATCAAAAACGACACACGCCCACTTTTTGCCGTCCAATCGGTGAGCGAGGGGCGAATTGGCCCCGCCCCCAGAACGATCGATATATGCAAATTTGTGGATCAAAAAGCCTTCACGCCCACTTTTTCTCGGGCCAATGGGGAGCGAGGTGAAAGGTCAAAGGGAGGGGGTCAAAGGCGAAGCTACGGGGGGGATAAAAGGACGGTGTTCGTCAGTCACCAGAGAGTCGCAAACAAGAACGGGTCGGAGAGTCAAGAAGAGGAGAGTCGGAAGCAGAGGGTCAAGACTTCGCGGGCGGTGGAGCTGCTTGTCGTGTGCGGTGGAGTCGGAACGGAGGGGACGGAGCTGTGGAAAGGCGGCGACACCAGACGAGGGGGTGCTCGCGTCGTGCAGGAAGCTGCACCCGAGGGAGGCCGACAGCGCGACCTGGCCGAGGTGGAGACGCTCGTCGCACATAATAAAGATCCTCTATACCCCGAGCATCAGCAACCCCCTCCTGTTTCCCCCCGCGCTGAGATAGTGCGACCAAGGGGGCCCCGTTCCCACCCCCTGCCAGGCACTGTCCGCGAGGCCCGCGGGTTGCGGGGCCATCGCCGCTCCGCGTCTCATCACCAGACGGGTAGGCCCGACCCGGTCTCGGCCCCAGGCCTACCTCATTCTTGGGGTATTTCTTTTCCTTGGTTTTGGGTATGTGTTGTCGGCGCCATCTGTGAAGTAGAATTGTATAAGTGTTGCCGTGTGCTCGGTAGTCGGTATTAGCTCTGCACTGTGTTTTCACTTTTATGTTTGCTTTTTGTGTAAATGGAATTGTGTTTTCTTTTTTGTGTGCATTTGGTGGAATTGTATTTGTGTGCTTTCCGTTCGTCGCGAATAAATGTGCTTTATTGTTGAACTGTTCTCCCGCTTCGCTTCGTCTTTTCCTCCATTGAATCCCCATCTTGCTTCACGTAAAGGGTTGGTAGTGGGCTGAATACGCCC
>NC_140972.1:4144327-4154327 GCF_056783735.1 Eptatretus burgeri
AAACTATATAAACACCAGACAACACACCACACCACACAAAACAAGTCCTAGCGAGGGTCTACAATCTCTGATTGCTCTTTTTCTTGCTGTTGTTGAGTTCAGTACGAACAGTCATACAAATCACGTGGATGTTCAAACCGTGAAAACTACGTAAAATATGCATCACATGTCAAGTAAAAATAACTCGTGTTATTTTGTGTTCTGCCCAGCCTTGCATCAGTGAATCAGGACTGGTCATCAGGCCTCGATGCACAAACCGTCACAAAGAACCCCATTTGTGCCTTGAACCGCTTCCGTTGTCATGGTAACAAATCATGTGACAGGGCCGAGTTCTTCGAGACCCGCGACACGATCTATCTGCGTGTATATTTAACCCCAGTCCAATCACGTGGGAGGTGAAAAACGGTAGGGGGGGCGGAGGGGGTCACACGGAACAGACACCTCTTTTGCTAGGGCCTGCATGCATGAAATATGAGGATGTTTGTGTAAAATTTGGTTGAGATGCCTCAAAGTCATTCGTGCAATTAGTGCACACAGTCACTATACGCAGCGCACGCGTTCATCCCGACGATGTGGATTCCCACGTGCTCCGGCGGAGCATTAATTATTTTTTTACAGCCATAGTGCTCTTTGAGCCACGACACGCACAATTCGCGAGTGCCAAGGATGTGCCCGCACTCGAAGGGTACGTGTTTTTCTCAGGGGGATGCTCCACAGAGTTTTATTTAATTTCCTACCTAGTGGCATGTGGGTGTATAAGTATATAGAACGCGTGAGCTTGTTGTTTTATCTTTTACTAAAAGCTTCTCTTCACTATCATTCAACTTGTTCGAGATTTCCATGCTATACACGCATCCCATCTGCCAGCATTAGTTGGTGGGCATTAAGATCCATCCCATGGTGTCCTTTTCGAAGAGTCGGTGAGCTATCGCCGGCACCCTGAACATAATTACAAATTCCTGCTCTAACTGCTACTGGGAAGGCAATGGCAAACCACCCAGTGTAATCCTCGTCAAGAAACTGCTTCGGCAGCACCGACACTCTGTAACAGAGTATGGAACATCAGAATCATAAATAAATTGGCATGGTAGTCTTGAAGATGAGACCAAGCATGAAAAGGAAGATTAGGTAACAGTGACACATCTGCAAGTGGTAAACACATCATAACCAAAGCTTGACCTATGAACCGAACACGTGGAATTTCGTATATTATAACTCGCCCTCTTCCATCGGCGGAGTGTATCTAAACCCGCACTGTGCAGCTGCCTCGTCATCAAGTCGATGCACTTCAGTAACAAAAAGTGAATATACCGTCGGTTAACTTCACCATTTCCATCCAGTGGCTTTGTAGACATTATTTTAAGTATCATTGTGAAAACTGCTCTTTGCAGATAAACCACTTACAATAAACTGCAAACCAGTCATGGGAGTCACCAAGCTCCTGTGCAGGTGCATCACTCCCATAACAAATGCGTCCTGCCCGCCCGCAGCCTTTTAATTAACTCGTACCAGCAGGGCAATAACGTTATTTCTCAATAAACATTTTTTAACTTTCCCTCGGGTACTGCCGTTGTACCTTGTGCCGGCTATCAGCCGGTTATCCGTATCAATTTTAACCCGACACCGTTCAACCGCCAGTAACGAGTGTCGTGCGCCATGGACCCATGACTCTATGACTCTATGACTCTGTTACAAGGCTTTTGTGTGCCATTTGAAACGAGGTCCAAGCCAAAAGTCTTTTTACCACCTTATGAAAACTGACAAATGTTGTTCATTTCACTTAGCAGCCCAAGATATTCTTGATGCCAGTGCAGAAGCCTTACTTCTCGAACATCCTCATCTCAGTAAATTTCACTGTGTTGTCCTCGTCAACTGGTGTGTAAAACGTTTTTCCTGCCGAATAAACCTATCGTCCATTAATTGCGTTCCAGAGCTGCAATCGCATTCGTTTGCGTTTAAGGGACCTTGTTATCCATGTCTGAAGAAAGTCAAACTCCAATGAGGAGAAATCGACGAGCTCCCCAGGATTTTACTTTTTAACGCCATTGTTGGAATTTTATTGTAATCTGGATAGGTACATTGGTTATATTCTCCTTATGTGGGTAACGGAGGGTTGAACCCTCCAAAACCAAGGCCTCACCCCTCCCCACCTACCTCCTCATATCCATATTCATTTTCAGGTTTATAGGCCTGGTGTTGGTTTAATTGTTAAGGTGCTTGGCTTAAGATCCTGGAGTCTTGAGTTGAAGCTCCTGTTGGGCTGCTGAATTAACACCAGGTAGGGTTAACTCAGCTTGTCATCCTTCCTAGGTTGGCAAAATGTGCACCACCATGCTGGTAATGGGGGCATTGCATCAGCAGCACAGCTGTTACCCCAGAAAATGATGCAGCCAAGCAGCCACAGGCTTCATCTATCTATAATTCCAGCAATCTGTGTATGTGCGTGTGTGTGTGTGTGTGTGTGTGTCTATGTATGTGCATGTGCATGTGCATGTGCGTGTGTGACCACTGTTTCTTGACAACCACTGGTCCGATGTAATTGAAACTTGCCAGCTATATTGCTGGGGACCTGAGTATGTGCCTTTTCAAGGTTTGATATTAATCGGACAAGTGCTTCCCATGTTATGGCCATTTATTTACCAAAGCAATGACAAGACACGTTGCTGCAGCCATTTATTTACCAAACCAATGACAAGACACGTTGCTGCGTAGGTGTGGCCGATGGGGGAAAGGGCGCCTTAGTTACCGTGGCGAAGGAGTGGCAATGGTCAATGGCAGCGAATATCATGGCAAAGACAGGGAGGTAAACTTGATTTTAATTTGGATTTTAATTAACTCTGTGTGTAAGTATCACAGCAGTTGTTACTTCAATGCAAGTGATAATTCGTAGAATGCATGTGAACATTCCGTACAGGCACGCACCACTTCCAGATAGTGATGACTTAGTGTATTCTAATAATTTCTTGATTTCTTATGCACATTTATCGATAAACAGAATGCCCCAATTCAGTCGTCGTTTACGAGAGCAAGGAACGGCCTGTGTGGTTGTTTGAAAGTGATTATTTTATTTTATTTTTTGGTTTACACGTATGGGCACACACGTACGGGCATGCGAGAGCGAAGGAACGGCCTGTGTGGTTGTTGTTTCTGGCATGCGGTTTGAAAGTTTTTTTTTTTTTTTGCATGTACGGCCGCGCACATACGGGCACGTACTAGTACGAATAAATATAATAACTCAGGTTTATGTTTTGATGGCAGAGTTGTGATGATTTTGACTTTTAGCTTATGAGTAACATTAAAAAGGTGTTTCTTATCATCTATAACTTCTAGATGATAAGCAAATGCCTTCCATTTATAGCAAATGCCTTGGTAAAACACACACCCATCCAAAACCATGATCTTATCTACCCCTGTTAACCCCCATCCCCAAGTGCAACTTCTTCAAAATTTCCAGTTTTTCCTTCATAAGAGCTTATAGCTGTATCCATCTTGTCCACTCCGTGCATCCTCCCTTACCCCTCATTCCCCCCCACATCCTTCATTTGTCCAAGTATCCCTTTATTTTCTCCTTCAACCCTGCTGGTGGTGTCCCCACCCCTCCTACCGTTCCGTTTGTTATGTTGCATCCTGACCCATTCTGTGTTCCAGCTCTTGCATGAGCCTCGACTTTTTATGCAAAACAAGCCGAATACCATGAATGACCCCGACGTTGAATGAAAGTCGATTACCAAATGATGTTGGTAATACTTACGTAGCCGATTACCAAACATAATAAAATGGCGACTCTGTGCGACCCCCAACCCCTTGTATGTCATGACGTCGATTTCATTGATAAAATAAATGTAGATACAAATTCCTGTCAGCTTGACGACACAATGTAAGGTGACATTACAGTTAAAGATGACAGAAACACAAATCTATCCATATCTTAACGAACACGTCCTTTGTGCGTGACTGTTCAAACGGTGAAGACGGACTGACCACGTGCCTGGGCGTGGCCTAACTCTATGATTGACAGGAGCTCTGAAGCGCTCGAGCTATGATTGGTTACTAATTTCGTGGACGGTCTGATGACCAATCACAGCAATGACGTAAATGTGAGGAGCATGAGGAGGTGAAAACAATTTGAAAACCCCTCTTATTGACAGAGCCAAACATCGGGGGAGCTCGAAAAGAATTAGCAGTAGGCCCCGACAGTAGGCCCCGACAGTAGGCCCCTACAGTAGGCCCCGACAGTAGGCCCCTACAGTAGGCCCCGACAGTAGGCCCCTACAGTAGGCCCCGACAGAAATGAAAGCGAGAGAAGAACCTTCAGAGTGTAGGCTTTATTCCATTTGATTGGAGCCGCTTCTACGGGCACACCAGGAAATACAAACGCAGTATGGAGTACAAGCAGTAAGGTACACACGCACAACTAATCACCGCAAAATAAATCAGTATTATATATCAATCAGTGTTCTCACCATTCAATGAGCACCAAGTGAGCCGGCGACATACAATGGCAATGCCCCAGGGACAAAACCCCGCGGCCGAGCCGAACCTCAGCTTTATCTCTTCTGTGCTCGAGCCGGGCATCATGTGATCACACGTCACGACCTTCCATTCACCACATTCTCCCCGCCTTTAAAATGCAACTAGAGGCCCAGCTAACGCACCAGGATTACTTCAGCGCTACAGGAGTATACATTTCAAGCAACGCGAACTATCTAAACTACAGAAGCATACATGCCAAGCAGTGAGGATTATTGTGAGTTGTAGGAGCATGGTAATGAGCATCGATATATTATGTAACGAGCATATAGGAGCATGAGCATCGAGGATGCCGATAATCCCCTTTACAGATTGAGTCAGCGAGGGGGTATTATTCGCCGGCCTCTCCGGGAGTAGATGGCGGTTTCACTTGAGGGAGGCTTCCGATCCTTTTGGTGAGCCTCGACTCGTGCCGGAGATGACTCCCCGATCGCCACCGGGTGGAACGCGGTAGCTCCGCCGTCTCCCTTCTCGGGTGGAGTCCCTGGGGGAGAAACACCTGGGGAGGGAATGTCAGAGGGAGGTGTGCCAGATGGTGGTGTACCGGCGGGGGGAGTACCTGAGGGAGCCAAATGACGAACCGACACAGTGGTCTCCCTGCCATCCGGGAGCCTGACATGAGCGTATTCTGGATTAGTATCGATGAGCTCGACCCCTTCCACCATGGGTTCATACTTGCTTTGTCGTACCGGGCGTTTCATGAACACTGCTCCGGGATGGGTTAGCCAGTCGGGCACCGATTGGCCGTCAACATAACGTCGTTGGTGAGTAAACATTCGGTCGTGAGGAGTCGCATTGGTGGACGTGCAGAGCAGAGAGCGTATGGAATTCAGAGCGTCGAGAAGGGTAACCTCCCACCGCTCGGGGCCCAGTCCTCTTGATTTCAACGCCAGAGTTACGGCTTTCCAAATAACTCCATTATAACGTTCCACCCGACCATTACCCTGTGGGTTGTAACCCGTCGTTCGACTAGTTGCTATGCCGAGCTCTAATAGGAATTGTTTTAGCCCGGCCGACATGAAACACGGCCCTCTGTCTGAATGTATGTACGAAGGTTTCCCAAACATAGCGAAGAGGTCAGACAGACATTTCACAACAGTGCGCGAGGTCATATCCGAGCACGGAAACGCGAAAGGGAACCTTGAATACTCATCAACAACGGTGAATATGTATCTGTTGTCTGTCTCGGTCGGCAGGGGCCCTTTGAAGTCAATGTTTAGTCTCTCGAAGGGAGAAGTGGCCTTGATCAGTCTGCCAGGAGCCGCACCATAGAATCTGGGTTTTAGTTCAGCACAAACAGGGCATGAAGCATTCATTTGTTTAATATCTTCAATAGAATAGGGCAGGTTCTGTCTGCGTACGAAATGTGCCATTCTGGTTACCCCCGGGTGGCAAAGAGACACATGGAGGTCTTGCAAAGCCCGACTGATTACCGCCGAGCAGTAGACCCGCGAGAAGGTGTCTGCAGCAGGGTTTTCCCTCCCGGGCCGGTAGACTATGTCGTAACTATAGCAGGCTAGGTCTATCCGCCATCTCATAATTTTTTCATTCTTAATTTTCCCGTTATTTTTCCCATCAAACATGAATGCCACGGATCGTTGGTCCGTAACGAGCGTGAAGTGGTTTCCCAGCAAATAATGTCTCCATTTCCGCAGCGCTTCGACGATGGCGTACGCTTCCTTCTCTATCGCTGAGTGTCTCTGCTCGCTTCCAGAGAGAGTTCTCGAGAAGAACGCGACGGGTCTCCCAGACTGATTAAGCGTAGCAGCTATGGCGTGATCTGAAGCATCGGTCTCCACCACAAAGGGCACCGAGCTGTCGATCGATAAAACCACGGAATTACTGATATCGTCTTTGAGGTTGTGGAAAGCTGTCACAACAGCGGCATCTGGTGGAAAGTTTTTGCAATGCACTAGGGGATGTATTTTCTCGGAGTATTGCAAAATCCATCTCGCATAGTAAGCAAACATGCCGATCACCCGGCGCATCGTCTGCAGGTCCTGAGGTGGTGGTAGCTCACGGAGCGGGTGCAATCGTTCAGGATCAGGCTTAATTGTGCTGTCGGCTATTGTGTAGCCGAGAAGGTCAATTGACCTTGCCGAGAATACGCATTTCTCATAGTTGAGAGTCAGATTATATTTTCTAGCAATGCTCAAGAATCTGTCCAGATTCATATCATGTTCCCCCTGATCCCTACCGCACACTGTGACATTGTCCACGTAAACAAAAGTGTCTTTGAGGTTTTCATCTGAGATGATGTCGTCCATAACTCGTTGGAAGCAAGCTACTCCATTCGTGACACCGAATGGTATCCTCCTGAACTGGTAGAGGCGCCTCCCTGCCTGGAATGCGGTGTAAGGTTTGTCTTCCTCTCGGATGGGAATTTGGTGATAGGCGCTTCGCAAGTCGATGGTGCTGAATACCTTATAATTGGCCACGCGTTCGACCATCTCGTCTATGCGCGGCAGGGGGTAGGCATCGAGTTGGGTAAAGCGATTGACCGTTTGGGAATAATCGACAACCATTCGTTTCTTATGGTTCTGACTGCTGGTTACTAACACCTGTGCGCGCCATGGCGAATCGCTCGGTTCTATAATTCCTTCTTCCAGTAATCGCTTGGTTTCTGAAGTGATGAAATTCATGTCAGCAGTGGTATATCGCCGCGATTTGATCGCTATCGGTTTGCAGACCGGCGACAGGTTAGCGAACAGCTGGGGGGACGTAACCTCCGCGGTGGTCAAAGCATTTAAAATTAGACGAGGCTTGCTTCCTCCAAAGGGTATTTCGACGCTCGTGTGCTGCTTGAGGACATTATGACCCAGAATTACGTCTGCGCACAAATCACGAAGCACCAGTACCCTTACATCCCGATGCTTGTACCCTTTTACGTCCAATTCGACTTTGCAGTACCCTCGTACGCGGGATTGTAGTGAGGTGGCGGCCATGCATACCGTATTGTCTGTCGGGTGGATTATCCATTTCCTGCCCTTCACTAGCGAGCTGTTGACGAAACTTTCTGAGCTACCGGTATCAATCAGTGCCTCAGCCATATGCCCGTTAATTCGTACGTTGATGATAGCCTTGGATAGATTCCCCGGGGAGGCTGCAGTTAATTTATTTTGCGAGTAGAGAGCCGCAGAAGTGGGTTTATTTCTCCTTAGAGTAGATTTACATACCCTGGCATAATGCCCTTTCTTGTCGCAATTCATGCATGTGGCATCACTGGCGGGGCATTTTTGACGGTGTGTCTTTTGTACCCACAAAAGAAGCATTTACCAACCGGAGCAGTTGCTGAGGAGTTTGACGTGGCCTGGGTATCCGGCTCCTCGGGTGTTTCTCCATCCCCTATGTCTGGCTGTGTCTGTGCCAGTGGGGTTCCTTGGGTTCCCATCGTAGCAGCATTCATTAGCAGCATCGGTGTCCCAAATGACTCAGATTGCTGCTGTGCCGTATCCATCGCTCGAGCCTGATCGACTACCTTGTCAAGAGTGGGTTGCACTTTCTCTAGTAAGCGTTGCCATATGTGGGCTGATCTGAGTCGTTGGATGAATGCCTCCCGTGTCGCTTCCTTTCGGTGTTCCTCGGCGCTTACGGCCCGGAAGCTGCAGTCTTTTCCCAGCTGATTCAGAGCTTGCAGGAACTGATCGATTGTCTCCCCGGCTGCTTGCTTGCGTGTGTTGAGAAGATGTCGTATGTATACCTCGTTCTTGCGCTTCACGTAGAGCGCCTGCAGCACGTCGATCGCTGCTTCGCAAGTGTCGCACTCTGAGAAGAGCCTGTATACGCTGGGCGAGACATGATTCACGAGAGCGGCAAATTTGTCAGCTCCCTCTTCGATGATGGTCAGATAGTGCGAGAAGGAACAGAACCAATGCGACCATTTCATTTCTGCGTCAGTCGCGTTTGGGTCTGCGTCGAACCTCTCTGGTTTGTAGATCTTGTCCATCGTTGGTTGAGAGAGCCGAGAAAACCAAATGGAATAAATTGAAATGAAAGCGAGAGAAGAACCTTCAGAGTTTAGGCTTTATTCCATTTGATTGGAGCCGCTTCTACGGGCACACCAGGAAATACAAACGCAGTATGGAGTACAAGCAGTAAGGTACACACGCGCAACTAATCACCGCAAAATAAATCAGTATTATATATCAATCAGTGTTCTCACCATTCAATGAGCACCAAGTGAGCCAGCGACATACAATGGCAATGCCCCAGAGACAAAACCCCGCGGCCGAGCCGAACCTCAGCTTTATCTCTTCTGTGCTCGAGCCGGGCATCATGTGATCACACGTCACGACCTTCCATTCACCACACCGACAGTAGGCCCCGACAGTAGGCCCCGACAGTAGGCCCCGACAGTAGGCCCCTACAGTAGGCCCCTACAGTAGGCCCCGACAGTAGGCCCCGACAGTAGGCCCCGACAGTAGGCCCCTACAGTAGGCCCCTACAGTAGGCCCCGACAGTAGGCCCCGACAGAAGGCCCCTACAGTAGGCCCCGACAGTAGGCCCCGACAGTAGGCCCCTACAGTAGGCCCCGACAGTAGGCCCCTACAGTAGGCCCCTACAGTAGGCCCCGACAGTAGGCCCCGACAGTAGGCCCCTACGGTAGGCCCCGACAGTAGGCCCCTACAGTAGGCCCCTACAGTAGGCCCCGACACTGCTTTCCAGCATTTTAGCCAACTTTGTGTGCATTTCCCTGAGTGAATGAACCAGTTACAGATTTAAAATTCCAAGGCTGTAAAAACATTTTCCTTTCAGTGTTGTTATTGCAAAGTATATACAGAAAAGATACTTAGCTTTTCAGTCGTAACCGCTGTTGTTGCGAACCGTCTCCAGCGCCCAAGTGTTGAATCCGTCCACCGAGTTCGTTTTCGTCTGCTTGTTGCTAGGCAACTGACCGACGTCATCGCCACACGTGGGGGGGGAGGGCCAATAGCAGCTCTTGTGCTGGAACACGTGACTCAGCGCGCGGATGCGAGGCTAAATGTGAGGAGGATGAGGAGGACGATAAATGTGAGGAGGATTAGGAGGAAAAACAATTTGGAAAACTCTCCTATTGACAGAGTCAAACGTCGGGGTAAAAAAAAAATGCAACAGTGCTTACATTTTTGCTTTGCTGTGTTAGTGTTCCCACCTCAACCCCATGATGCATATTCACCAGGTTCAAATGCCAGGTACCATTTGTGTTTGCCCAGCTCGACAGCAGGTGAAATGTCACCAGAGTCCGTATCTGCTCTGGTTTGTTTGTACTGTACTAGATTAGCAAAGTAGATCAATAATTTTTTGGTTGAATGCGTCATTTACTTCAAAAACAAAAGAAAAGTTTGTCCCAACCACCGCAATCACATATCAAATATATACTATAAGTGTGTATACATACATACACATACATATATATATATATATATATATATATATATATATATATATATATATATATATATATCTAATATCTTGGCAAAACGGTTAAAAA
>NC_140972.1:4161827-4189327 GCF_056783735.1 Eptatretus burgeri
ACAGTCAAAGCCTCATACACAGATGCAAATACAGACAAAGGGTGAACAAAATAAAAAGAAGGAAACCCCTTTTTAAGTATAATGGGACTCAGCTTGGCCCAGAGCTGTCTTTGTCGAACTGGAATCGAGGGGCACTTCCACCAGCACGTGCACATGCACACAAATGGTGCCGTCACTTCTTTCGTGGCAGAGCAAACGTACACAAGGCAATCCAAAAGCAGCTTTCCACACGAAGGCTCAAAATGTGCCAGCCTTCCTCTTTCCAAAGGTGCCACCTGCCCCGTGCATTCCTCACACCGACCTCGAGTGTGTGCTCTGCCGATCTCCCATTCTATCCAGATGGAAGCCTTCCACAATCCACACATGCATAAGCGTGCCTGCCCTCGACCTCGATCACACAGATTTCTCTTTCTATCCAGTCGGGAGCCTCACGCCAACCGCATGTGTGACTGATCTCCCGTCCTATGCAGTAGTCCGAAGCACCTTGCAATGACCCAGCCTCTCATCAGCGCTCTCTCCCTTGTGTACTCTATATCCTCCACCTCCGGGGCGTGGTCTGCTCGCCCCAAACCTGGGAAGGCACGGCTTCTCCTGTTTTTTGCAGGTTCAGGGACGTGTTTCCCAGCTATACTACCTGGCTTGAAATAGAAAAACATAGGGAAAATCACGTACTGGGGAAGTTATTCTTACTCCCTCAGCTAATTAACACTGCACCACCCCTCGTGTGGTGACACGTTACACTTAAGCTCACAGATTCCCTAACTTAATTACAGAGATGCTTTCTATTCGTTCACGGACCATGCAACGCAACACAACACTAAATTCCCACAACCGTAACAATATATTGTTACGGACCCGGGGGCGGGGCGAGAAGACCACGAGGTGGGGGGAAGCTACCTCGGGTTCCCACCAGATTCTCCAGAATCGCAGGCGTCTCACACGGATAACTCTGTGACACGGCGGGTCGCTAATCGACCATGAATACCAATAATTCAACCATGTGACTAAGAGTCCTCCATCTAATGGAACCGGTTAACTAAAATGGTCACATGATCTAATTACTGGGGGACAGGTCCTCGGTATGCCTTGTTCAAACTGAATCACCTTACCAGATCAGATGCAGCCGAGCATAACTACCAAGGATGTACTGGCTAGAAAAACAGATCGTTGGGGGATAACATTCCAGCTCGGCTAGAATATGAACCATTCTGGACCAATGAACAAAAAGATGAAAACGAGCTAGGAACATTTCTGTATAAAGCATTTATTTACAACCAAGTGAGGAAAGGTACGTGGCACAGTGAATGGGTTTATTATTATGTACAGCAGAGGATAGCAAGGAATTTGTGGGGTGCGATAAAAGGCAAGCAATTTACAAAAGCAGACACAGAGCAGACTTATCCCGTTATATCTTCGACAATCTTAACTTAGGCTACGACAGGCACCACCACAAACACACACACACCAAACCCGATGAAGATTAGTTGGCTAGAAAGAAGGAGAGGAGATGAGGACTAACGGCCTCTCAATACTTGGCACGGTCAGCCGACCGCGCAACCCGGTACGCTTTGGTGGACGCACCGCTTGAGCGATCCCACCTTAAGAGTCGGCGCATTATCTCTTGCTGAATCACTTTGCCAGGGTTCGTGGAAGTATGTGCTCCACACTGGTCTCGAAGAACGTCTGTCGCACACCAACCTTGAGTGCAGATGCAGCGACAGGCAGACAACGAGGTGCAGCGAAGAGAGGGTGGAGCAGAGAGGCGGAGAAGCATGTGAGGAAAACAGGTGGAGACTAGTGTGAGGCAGGCAGAAAAGAGGGAGGAGAGTAGAGGGCGAACAGCTTCGCGGTCCGCCTTTTATAAGCCCTGGGTGATAACCCGAAGTGACGTGCCATCATCTGAATTGTGTCCTTACATTGGATCCCGGCACCTCACTGCCAGGCTCCTGGGGCTGGAAGTGGCCTGATTCGCACATCTGGCGCAATGCGGCCCGGAGCCTTTCACCAAACTCCCGAGCCATGTTCTGGCAGTTGGACGAGGCTCGTGTCGGTCCCGCATGCCCGTTCGGGGTACCACTGCTGAGCTGCGGTTGGTGCTGTTAATATGCTCGGCCCATCCACGTGCAATGTGGTCCAAGTGGCCTGGGCCATGCAGCACGCTAGTTTGGTGGCAAATTTCATCGATGTGGAGATGCGTGGGGGTGCAGGGTGATTTCTCCTGTGTGCGGGAGATGTTAGTGGTCGAGGTGGTGCTTCTGGTGAGTGGAGTTTGAGCAAGATGAGATGCGTTGTAAGTCGGCACACAGATTCAAATGAAAGGGCACGCCATGCGCGTCCTGTCTCATTGGGTGGCTGTCTGGGTGCGGTGCTTGCGACGATTTGTATCATGGATAAAAGTAAAACGGTTGGAATGAAAATCAGGATTGAATGGAAGATAGAGATATAAGTAGATCTAGCGACAAGACCCAAGCCACGCACTTCGTCCTGTTAACCCATTAGAAATGAGGGGAATGTCTGACTGCATGAAGACTGATGAGATAACTGCCTGGGGATCTCTGTATGTTGAGTGCCATTGCCTTAGAGACATGCGGTTTTGCAGAACCACAACAATATATTAATTTATTTTTGCTCTGCTGAAGTGGCCTCGTGACAAATATTACACCAGTTGTTTTGCCTTTGCCTTCCCAATGGCATTCAGGGCAGGAATATGGAATTTGTTTAGGGTGCCGGTGATTAGCTTGCCTACTTTTCGCGAATGGCACCGTGAGATCCTTAACGTCCACCAACTAATGCTGCCAATCAGGATGACCAACCGATGGATGACACACTCATTGATGGCTCGTCCTGCCTGCCAAACACAAGTATGATAGTGTATAGCTGCGTTGGGATTCAAACCCAGGCTTGACAGCTCAGAAGGGAATGTGGAAATTCATGTTACCCCCACCCCATCCTCTTTCCTCACATACGGCGTGGTACCTGCCATTAATCTATGTTCTCTTGCAATCCTATAACCGAGGCCATATTTACTAATATCTCTTTAGCAGAAGCAACTAAACAAAAAGTAGCGTGCGATGATGCGCCAAACAAACCCAAAGTGAGAGCCGTGGTGCACCCGACAGGCCACAGTGACCTTCGTTACTGCAATATCACCTGGCTCTTATTGCCTCCTCGGACGCCGTGCGCTTTGGCAATTTATCTTTTAATTGAAGAAAAAAAAATATCAATTATTGTGTGAAATTTGAATCACCTTTGTAAAACGTTTTATTGGGACTTGATGCAATGGATTGCGACGTGATTGGCTGGGTGCAATTGGCAGCATCGGATACAATTTTCCCAGCAGCAGAATCCAATAAAGTGAACGTGATTTTTTTAATGTCTCCGTAAAAGCAGATGATTGTTGGCAAAGGTTGAAGCTATTTTAACAGAAGCCTGAGATGTGCCAACTGTGTGCAACTGAGCAAAAACACAGCAGAACGACACCCTGCAGATGTGCAGCCGTGCACACGTTCAATTGATGTTTATGTTTGTAATCCTGACGTCCATTAACCTCATGGTACTCGTGGTAACAATCTCCACTGAGATCCCCTCACCTGAGCTTTCTTAGCACGTTATATGAAAGAAATATGCGTTTGACGAAGTAACTAGAACGGCACTCAAGAGCGCATACCTCCCCACTAGGTGAACAGTTTACGTGTTGTATCCCATTGATATGCTGGATCTGGATCTAGACCTGAATCAAAATCGAATTCGCTTGTTCTCGTCACCCATACAGCTCACCCAGCATGTTTCATCCGAATCAGTCCACAACTTTTTCGAATATCGTGCGAAGACTCAAATAAAAAAAAAAATCATTGCATCTGGATCCGGATCTTCTCCAAAATCGAAACGCATTCGTCTTTTGACACATCCAACCCGTCCATGAAGTTTGGTCCGAATATGCCCACAACGTTTTGAAATATCATGCTAGATATCATTTTGGCCCGATCTCTCAATGGTGTAGAATCACTTTAGAAAAATTCGCCTATCCGGATCCAGATATTCAGAAACATCTCATCAATTCGTCCTTGTTGCACACCCGATCTGTCCACCAAGTTTTGTCCGAAATAGTTCATATATTTTTGAGATATCCTGCTCACAGTTGGACAGACAGACAGACAGACAGACGGGGTGAAAATATAACCTCCGTCCACCTTCGCTAGCGGAGGTATTTAAAGAGGAAGACACGCAGAGGAAGAGAAACCGATTGGTGAATAAGAAAGACAGGATGAAAATGTTTCCTGCAGATCCAATGTTGAAGGAATATCATCCGCATTATCATCACTGTTCCATCTAATAAATAAAAGGAGCTTTGTTTCGGCGTGCATCCATCCGGTTGTGCAGTAGGTGCTTCTAGTGGTGTTTACAGAGCGTTGGTGCTCCCAGATGAATTCATTGGCACAGGGTATGTGGAGTGGTTTGTCGTAGCCTTACCAACAGTCAATCATGGCACGAGTTTGTAATCTGCTCAGAGTGCTGGCAAAAACTCATAATATCCTTCGGGAGGGGGGGGGGGGAATACCGAGGGACATTTAACGTCCAGCAACGAGCAATGCTGCCAGACGGGTCCTTCCAATGGATGGTGCACACATTGATGGCACGCCCTGCGTATGAAACCAGCAGGGTGGCAGTTTATAGCTGGGTCGGGATTCCAACCCAGGTGAAGCAACTCAAACGTGAATGCATAAAACTGAAGCTATCTTGTCAGTCGAAAAATATGATAAAAGTGTCTCAATTGGATAGTGTAAGGTATTTTCCACTAAGCAAGATGATGCCACATTGTTCTTTGTTACAAATTTAAACAATCACAAACTACAGGTAACCTCAAAGGTGTCGGAGGTGGAATTACCCAGCCCACACTTTTCACTGCAGATATGAAGTTGAACCCATTTGCTTTTGTTAAACATATGATGAATTACATTCATTAATATGGAATAAGTCCACCTTTCCAAAGTATGCATTGTGAGTTATTCGCTCGTGTTACTGAATGAATCCAAATTTAACTACCTGTGTGGTGCTGTGAGGGTTAAGGAGATTTTAATTGATGGTGGAATGTAATTAGTACCTGCGTATAGCATGATGTGCTCCGCTCTCCTGTTTGTTTCTGAGTTTGATTTCCCATGGAACTCCACTGTCCCTGTATTGTCTGCAGGTAGCATGATAGTGTTACGAATTTGGAATTAAATTGCACACAACATACAGGTTCCCTTAGTCAGCTATGTCAATAAGTACATGTTCCCTAGATAGCTCACCTTCCATTGTTTAAATGTTTTGAAATTGATTAGATGCGTTGCGGAACGATTTAATAGTTAGGGAGCGAACAATGGAGATGTCCCTCCCCCTCTTCTGCGAAGAGGAAGAAGAAACCTGCGGTGACGTGAACAACTCCCTCCCACCTGTGGTTGAGCGGGGGGTGGATCACGAGGGCATGAGTCACGCCGGGTGCGGGGGAGGGGGTGCAAAGGATAAAGAGGACATCTTTTCTTTGTTCAAAAAGAGTTCGTGGGAGTCCCGTGGTAGGGCTGAGTTTGTGGGCTGAGTTCGTGGGAGTCCCGTGGCAGAATTCGTTCTGAGTCCCGTGTACAGAGTTCGTGTGCTGAGTCCCGTGGGAGGAGTAAGCTTTTTTGCTTCGGAAAGAGCAGTCGTTCAGCCGTCGGGTCCTGCTTGGCTTGAGGCCTTCGGAAGCTTTGTGCTTCGGCTGGCTCAGTGAGCTTCGGCTGCTGCTTTGTTTTGGAAGGAACTTGAGCCGGTTGTTCGGCTCGAGCTGCGAGTGGAGGCTTCTTCTTCTTCTTCTTCTTCCTGGTCCGTGAAGCTTTTTGTTCTCCATTTTGTTTCCCGGCTTGGTGCGACTAATCGGCCTCTTCTTGGAGCTGGATCCTCGGGGAAGCGACGATCGACAGGAAGGATCGGCACCTCATCTCACCGGCACGTGTTGAGAAGCGCGGGAGGATTCGCGGGAGCTCGGGAAGGATCGCGGCGATTGGATCCAGCTCGCTCTCGCTGGAGCCCGGGTCCAGCCAAGTTGAAGACCACACGAGGTGGAAAGGTTCGAGTCAAGCTCTGAGTTTCAGCTCACCTGTCCTCCGAGCTGGAGCTCGTGATTAAAGGCCTCAGCCACCGTTTCGTGTGTGTGTGTGTGTGTGTGTGTATGTGTGTGTGTGTGTGTGTGTGTGTGTGTGTGTGTGTGTGTGTGTGTGTGTGCGCGCGCGCGCGCGCACGCGTACGTGTGTCCGTGGGCCCGTCTAATAAGTAGGAACTGCTGTTAAGTGTAAATGACTGTACATAATAAGTAGAAGGTTGTAGTTCTTTTGTCCTGCTTTTGTTGCATGTATAATTGCATACGTGTTTTGCCTTATTTAATTGCATACGTGTTTCATTATAATAAATGTCCTTGTGTGAATGTAAGCCTGCTCGTTGCGTCCATTCCCTCATTGACTGAACATTTCATGTGTTGGGAGTTTGATCGCCGTTGGTTTTCCGTAATAGGGGGACATTTGGACCGACGCTTCTCGGCGATTACGCCGCTCGGAATCGCGCACGGACAAGCACGCCTCGGCGGTTTGTTCCGTACGAGTTCCGTCGAGGGTGGAATTTCCCGGTAGTTGGATCACGTGGGTATTTAGGTACATTGAAGATTGGCAATCGACCCCACCCCACGTGATCTGCCGATTGGCGTATTTCGGTTCTTGTACAAGGACCCGTCGCTTGGAGTTATCCGGGTGGCGATCTATATTCCGGGTGATCAGTCGGGCCGACTCGACTTGCGGCTCCGTTCAGAGCGGTCGGTTGGCGGCTGACCCCCCGGCCAGTAACAATATTTTATCTCTTCACTGTCTTCGGCAGTGTCATAGTAATACAGTAAAAATAGGGGCAATACCCCTAGACGCTTACCTGGTAGATTAATGACACTGAGGATGAAGTCAACGTGACACAGAATCAGCAAAATGTACCAATGAACCAATGTTATAGCAAATACCTACTGCGGGGAGTAAGACCCAGATTTTTTTTTAATAGCGTGATCAAACTTTGGTACATCACTGGTGATGAAAATTGTGGGCAAGTTTCATTGAAATTGTGTGTGTAGTTTCAGAGAAGTTGCAAGGACGGACGGACGGACGGGCGGGCCATCTCATAAGGGTGCCGAAGATAACTCACCCACTCTTTGCAAAGAACACTGTGGGAACCTTCTTTTTCTTTCAACTGCAGCACAAGGCTGTGGCATGGCGTTGTTGGCTGAGGGTGCAACTGTGCCGATGATGCAGTGCCCTCTGTAGGTCAGAGCAGGAATTTGGAGTTTGTTCAGAGTGCCAGCGAGAACTCGCCTCTACTTCACGGACACCGTGTGATCTTTAACATTCACCAACTAAAGCCGGGAGATTGGACGCCCATTCCCCCCCCCCCCCAAAAGAAAATGTTGGGTTTCCAGTGACATGTTGCTCAATGAATGGGGTAGGTAGGTAGGTAGGTAAGGATTTATTTTTTTTTTGAACGTGTTTAAAAGGAAGCAGTACAGTATTTCAGATTCCACATCTTTCCAACCAGTATGTGTATGTTGATAGTTGGAAAGATATAGAATCATGAACTTTAACATGTCCACCATGAGATACAAAATTCGGGGTAAAACGATATCGTGTGCACAAGTCAGCGGATTAAGTGACACCAATTTAGTATCTCTGAAAAGGTTTCCTTTAAACAGTGAACCTGGTCTCAGCAGTGATAAACACAGCAGATCATGAACATGGCTCAACAGGACATATGAAGGAATTGAAGTATAATAATCTCCCATTCATCATCCCTGAAAATCATGTATATTCACATATTAGACCCTTTGTTGTTGATAAAAATCCGAGATTACATCTTTTGGGGGCATCCATGAGGTGTGTATTCCTCAAAATAGGAGACTTTATAGGTGGTGGATTTCAAAATAGGTAAATAGGAAACAGGTGGTATAAAATAAAATGTGTACACTGTACTGTTTACACTTTACAGGGTATAAACAGACCCCCTCCTCCAACAAAATTCAGTCCCATCTATTCAAGGCACACGCACCAAATTGAGATAATGATAAGATCTTTCAATTGTTCGTAGTTTGTAACAAAACTAGCTTGAAATAATTTTCAAGAAATTCAGTTACTGTATTTTGAAACATTCATTTCCACTTCGTTTATTATTTTTGACCGATGTTCACAATAAACTTTTTCTTCATACAATACATTTTTGTTTGTTTGGTGGTTGCTGTTTTTCACCAGACATAAGTTTGTCAAATGCAGACCTCATGGGTCTGACATCTTGTGTGTCTTGGTGACCACATCGGTACTTTAAGTGAACAAAACGAACACCAAATGTCTGCACAGCAACCATGACTTATGTCAAAGTCCGGAATGTCTATCCAGCGTCCATTTTCCAATCTCTGAACAAGACACCATCGATGTGTCCCAGGTGGGTTGTGCAATGTTTTTTTAAATGTCGATACAAAAAAACTTTGACTCCTTAACTGAAATAAACAGTCGCTGATTTTCTCTGTTGAGACCACAGCGGACAGAAAATGGCCGCCCGGAAGTCGACCCTTGCAAAAAAACAAAAAAACGGGGTTGGCAGGAATTATTGGGGTTGGTGGGGTTATTAGAAACTCAACATTTTTTTTGGCTCCATTGGAGGAATGGCACACACCTTGCTGAGCCACCCTGCCTGTGAAACACCAGGAAGACAGTTTACAGCTAGGTCTGGATTTGAACCCAGGATAGACAGCTTAGTGGGAGTGTGCATCCTATATCTCCAAGTTATCCTATCAGCTTAGGCTGTTCGAGCAGTTTACATTTCACATGCAATACATTGGGAGCAATCAGTGTATTTTTCATGGAATATGAGGACACGAGCAGGAACTCATGGAAATTACATATGTCCCATGGATATGTGTCCCATGGAACCCATGGAAATGGGAATTACATATTACAATTACATACATATAATGTAAAATGTCCCTACCTCCTCACAAACACCAAGTCCTCAACCTCCACCTCCCAAACACAAGGCGCCGATCCTCTGCCCACTCAAAGCCTTCAAACAACATCCACACCCATCACAGTCACCTGTCCAACTCACAATCACAGCAGATATGCAGAATGGATATGTGACCATGAGCAGTCATGGCCTGTCACAGTCGCCTATTCAACTCACAGTCCCATGAGATATGGATAAAATATATTTGAAAATAAATAACACAAAACCAAGGATCTTACTGATGAATATCTCCACAATATGGATGCAAACAAACACGACATAGTATTGGATCGGTGGCAAGGATGAAGGTTGCTTCCAACATACGTAAATGAAACAAGCTCCGACCTCGGCTCAATATCCTGAACATATCTGCATTGTACTGGTCTGCACAGATCGGGTTGGCAACCAGGTGATGTGCAATGGCAGATGAAGCAGATATCGTGGCCGGTGGTTGCTGGATATTTCTACATGCTCGCACTGGTTGTGTTCTAACCCTCACAATCTTTCTTCGAATCACCAAGGGGATGTGTTGTTTGATCTGATCAGCCAATCATAGTGTTGTGCGGCCCACGTACCGAGCTTCACATCGGCACTTAAACTCATAAATAACATTTCTGGTTTGTGAGGTGGGTAGCACATCCTTGTTGACCGACGTCAGCAAACGGCGAGAGGTAAAGATTACTCGGGGTTGCACAGCCAGAAACGTGTTGGACACAATATGTTTGAATTGTACTTCAAACCTTCGTGATGATTGCCCTTTCCAGGGCATCCTGATATAGACTGGACATTTGTCCGGACCAATCTTCCGATCTTTTGTCGTGTTTAGAAACTTGTGTATGTATCTCTTAACTATATGCTCAGGATAACCATTCTCACCGAGTATATTTATGATTTTGTCAATTTCAGCAAGAAGATTACAAGGTGAACAAATCCTCTGTGCTCTGTTAACCAGGATATTGATCAAGGCAATTTTGTTTCTCTTTTAGTTGTAGGAGTCCCAGCGAGTAAACTGCCCTGTGAAAGTCGGATTCCGGTAGACGGATGTTGTGAAACCAAGGTTGGATCTATCCAACCAACACGTCCAAAAACGGTAACGTATTTGTTAATTCCAGCTCCGTGGTAAACTTCAGCGCTGGATGGAGAGTGTTGAGCCACGCCTGGAAATTGTCACATGCCGTCCGAGACTCAAACAAAGCAAATACGTCATCAACATACCGATAGTATACGATGGGGGAATCGACCCCTTGCCGACAAGTAAGTTTCTGCATTTTGTGAAAGCCCACAAAGGACGGCATGTGACAATTTCCAGGCATGGCTCAGAAAAAAAACACCTTTCTTCTCCTTTCTTCTCTAAAACCACACAAGCAATTTTGATTAAATTTGACCACAACCATCATCACCCATGATGTACCAAAGTTTGTTCACGACATTAAAAAAACATTGGGGTCCAAGAAGGATTATGGGAGTGTTGCCCCCCAAAATATGTATATCCTTTCTTCTTCGAAACTACACACACATATTCGATGAAACTTGACCACAAACTTCATCACCCATGAAGTACCAAAGTTTGTTCACGACATTAAAAAAAATCTCGGTCTGATGAGGGGATCTAAAGAGGGAGTTTACGGGGTAGGGGGTTGCCCCCAAAAAGAGGTATTTGCTTTCTTTTCAGAAACTACACACACAATTCCAATGACACTTAACCACAACCATCATCATACGTGATGTACCAAAGTTTGTTCATGATTTTTTTTTTTAATCTGGGTCTAAGGGGGTGCACGAGAGTTTTCCCCCCAAAATAAGTATTTGTTTTCTTACCCAAAACTACGCACACAGTTCGGATGAAACTTGACGAATGTAATATTTTGTCCAAGTCCTGCTCAACGAAAGGGTGTTGAAAGTGTTAAACAGGTGATTTGTGTTCCACAGTGTTTAGTATATAATTAAATTGAAATAAAATAAAGATTTTAAAGGTTGTCGAAAAAAAAATTCTGCAAGTATACTGCTGTTGATCCAGTGTCTTTTTCACCATCTTATTTAACACGTCCCATTAGTAATTATTCATGCCTGTTGTTTGTGTCCTTTATAACGTCCTTAAAAACAGTAAGTTTCCTGTTTGGAATGATTTTCAATCTTGTTGCCAGACAGGCAGACAGAGTAAAAAAAATTATGTCATTCCTCTCTGGGCAAGCGCGATCTGGACAAATTCAGAGCCAACGTACCGTTGAACTTCAGGTTTGTTTTCCAATTCATGTTCAAAATATAACATTCAATTGAAATCAAGTTGTTCCTCAATCATAAACAGATGTTTGTAGATGAACAGACATTCAGAATGAACCAATTTCTTAACCCCATTTTACACTTCACGTGCACAAGGTAACAAGTCTACAATAACAAGGTTCAGAGAAAAGCAGACCCAAGCTCAGTCATAGATTAATATGCAAACTAAACCAAGTACTCTTGAGATATCCGGATATTGCAACAAAGATGTTTTCCAAAGGCTGCGGCCTTTTCATTATTGGGAGTAATTACAGTGGTCCCAACGCCACAACAGGTAACACTCAACAGAATCATTGCCATGCTGACCATTTTAGCTGGTGGAGAGTCAGAGGCCCAGTGGTAAAATGTACAATTTTTGACATTGCTGTGGGGAATTGGAGTGAAAATGCCAGCTCGAAAGCTCCCAATATGAACGTTTAGTTCTTACACCTGTTAAAGTCTGATGATGATGAGTTACATGTGTTATAATTAGAAGAAATTTTTTTTTACTTTTTAACAATTTGGAACTTCTCAGATAAATGAAGGATAATTAATTGTATTCTTTAATAAATCGATTACGAGCTTCGAGCCAAACATTCTTCTGTTCAGCTCTGATCTTCCATCATTATTCATAGAGCTTTATTTGGCCTCTCGTCTCCCCTGCCAGTCGATAGAGACCGCAGTGCCCCGAGGCAGCATGTCTGGCCCAGCCCGGTTTCGAGTATACATTATAATGACTTTTCCGATGGTGAATCCACATTATATCCTGGTAATTCACATCCAATCGGCAATGTGGCAGCAACGGCTTCCCTCTCTGCGAATTCGAAAAGGATCAGAAACTGCTCGCACACCTGTAACGTGTCATTCAACGCAGGTAAATCTCACATTCTCTGCCTGTCTACCCAGAAGGCTCATCAAACGAACCGACCACCTGTCTTATATAATCCTCATTAAAAAAATTAATCAACACCATTTACATAACCAAATAAACGATGGAGTCAGATATCAGAAAAGTCTTAGTCATGCGCGAGACTGTTTGCAAAAGAAACCCAACTTCGAGGTTGAACGTGCAACGTGTCACTGAGCTGGTGATCTTAGACATTCATGCACAAATCAGGTCTTCCACAAAATCTCTGTACGCAAGGAATTTCCATCAACATGTCTGCACAAGACCCATGTCAAAACATTCCATACTTGACCCACGTGAATATGTTCTATAAATTGACCACCAATTTGATCTAGGACAACGTAAGAATGGTGAGGAATTATTGTAACACCACATGAGCAGGCTTTCATCATTGGGATGGTTCGAGGGTCAATGACTCAATGTCGTTGCTTCCCAGTTAAATGTTCATCACTGTATCATTTCTCAGGCACTTAAAAGGTACCATCAAACTGCATCGTTCACGGAAGGACATCGAGCTCTGAACCATTATGCGAGTGGCACACTCGCCTTTGAGCTTTCTACTCTGGATTTAATTTCCTGACCTGATCATAAACTGTCGGACCGGTGCCCCACAGGCAGAGTACTCTATTCATGATGTTGCCGTCTATCCGATGTTCATTTGAGGACCTGACGAGCAGCATTGATTGCTGGTGGATGTTAAAGCTCTCCACAATGTCTTTCTCAAGGCGTACGGAATGGTCACCAATACACAGGCCAAATCATTAACTGGCTCTGACGACTGCTGGAAAGGCAATGGCAAACCACCAAGTGTAATCCTTTCCTTGAGAACGCATCAGCAGAATTAAATTTGCACTCACAGAGACTACTAAGCAAAAAAAAGTATATATATTTCAAAACACCGAGCCACAAGTGGTGCGTCGCTGACCGGGTCTTCAGTTGAAATCCTCATGTAGCATTATCCTGTTTTGAACCTTCAACCTCGATTCGGTCAGCTGAGATGGACCAGCAAAGCACATATGCCTCCACATGCAGAAACTACACATGGATACACACGTACTGCCACCCCCAGTCAGCGAGAACACAAACTACTTGTAACAACAAAACAGCTTTCACTCCAAAAATCCACAGCAGCGAAAATATACACTGGAGCAACCAACAAACTAAGGATTTATATTTCATGTCACTGAATTCAACCAGCCAAGACCAAAAGAGCCTCGACATTGTATAGCTCTTATATGAGCCTCGACATTGTATACAAAAAAAAGGTCAACATTGGTCCAAGGCGAGCAACTAAAGTGGTATTTATAAAATCTTCAAACTTCACCCGATTGACTTGAAATTTAAAGAGGATTTCTATTTTAGGTCACTTAATTCAACCAGACAATTATTTCTGAGGTCAATATACACCAAAAGAGCCTCAATATTGTCCAGCTCCAATAAGAGCCTAGACATTGGATACAAAAAAAATAATTTAAAAGGTCACATCGGCCCAAGGTCAACAACCAAATAGTTATTTCTAAAATCCTCAATTTTCATCCCATTGACTTGAAATTTGAAGAGGATTTGCACATCAGGTCACATAATTCAACCAGACAATTATTTCTGAGGTCAATATACACCAAAAGAGCCTCGAGATTATACAGCTCTAATAAGAGCCTCGACATTGGATACAATATATATATATATATATATATATATATATATATATATATATATATATATATATATATATATATATATATGTAGGACTGCAAAAGTAGATATACATTAAGGTATACGTTTTGTTTTCATTACTGTATACCTACTTTTGCAGCCCCCTATATATTAAAAAGGTTACATCGGCCCAAGGTCAACAACCAAATAGTTATTTCTAAAATCCTCAATTTTCATCCCACTGACTTGAAATTTGAAGAGGATTTGCACATCAGGTCACTTAAATCAACCAGACAATTATTTTTCAGGTCAACATTGGCCAAAAGGTGAACAAAGGCTGCATTTCTAAAATTATCAATTTTCATCCCACTGACTTGAAATTTGAAGAGGATTTGCACATCCAGGTCACTTGATTCAAGCACCAATTATTTTTCAGGTCAACATCGGCCAAAAGGTCAACAAAGGCTGCATTTCTAAAATTGTCAATTTGCATCCGATTGACTTGAAATTTGAACAAGATTTGCGTAATGCATCACTGAATTGGGAAACCAGAAATTTTTGTGGTCCAAATGGCAAAGGTCAGCTCAAGGTCAAACTTCTAAAATCATCAGCTTTTATGTGAAAAATCATCAATTTTCATCTGATTGAATTGGAAATTAAGCAGCAATTGCATGGTACATTACTAAATTGGAAAACGAACTATTTTTGAGATCAAAAGGACAAAGGTCAACTCAAGATCAACTTCTAAAATCATCAATTTTCAAGTGAAAAATCGTCAATTTACATCCTATTAACTTGAAGGTTGAAAAGGATTTGCATAGTCCATCACTGAATTAGGAAAGCAACCATTAGTGAGTTCGAAAGGTCAAAGGTCAACTCAAGGTTAAACTTCCAAAATCATCAAATTTCATCTGATTAATCTGAAAATTAAGCAGCAATTGCATAGTTCATTGCTGAATTTGGAAACCAACTATTTTTGAAGCCAAAAGGTCAAAGGTCACTTCAAGGTGAAACTTCTAAAATCATCAATTTTCATCTGAAAAATAATCAATTTTCATCCGATTGACCTGAACTTTGATTAAGATTGTGAATTTTAATCTTAATGAAATGGACAATTTGATATATCCTTGGCAACCTTCAGAGAGGAGGGGGGATTTTGCAAGTATCATGCTCTGCACAACATCTTTTTCTTCTTTGTTTGTTTGTTCATTTGTTTGTGTGCAGGATATCTCAAAAAGTTGTGACGGATCCAGATGATATTTTGTGGAGTGTCTGACAAGGACAAACTGAATATATTGTTGTAGATTCAGCAGTGGCGGGGAATTCGAATGCCACCCAAGTCGGCTCCAATCCGTAGCCAGTTTGGGTTTTCGCATATCTCTATCTCTATCTCTATCTCTATCTCTATCTCTATCTCTATCTCTATCTCTATCTCTATCTCTATCTCTATCTCTATCTATCTCTCTCTCTCTCTCTCTCTCTCTCTCTCTCTCTCTCTCTCTCTCTCTCTCTCTCTCTCTCTCTCTCTCTCTCTCTCTCTCTCTCTCTCTCTCTCTCTCTCTCTCTACAGCCAAATGTTGAATATTCGGTGTCACTTAACCACCACCGTCTCCGGGGTTATAACGCCGGCTGGTTCGGCACAGGCCTCGGGTCACGCGCCTCGAATTGCGATACCAACGTACCCCTGGACCTTACCAGTTGGGGAAATACACCCCTGTTACAGATTGGTTTTGTCAGAGACCGAGCGAATTCTGCCAGTCTGTAACCATTTTGGTTTTTATATCCAAATCGAGCGGATCGTTCCTCGGCACGGCACGAATTAATTCAAAGCGGCAACTTCATACGAATCAGCCAGATTTATTGGGGACACATCGGGGAAACACAACACAAGCAAAGCATTCACGACAATGTTATAATTAATCTATAACCCGTCCTTAACTAGGGAGCTACGGATTACGGGTTTCGAAGGGGACCCTAACGAGATAAACCTTAGACAACATGCAGACAAGACACAGACAGCATGCAGACAAGACACAGAGTACTTGGTGATGCTTCATGGACGAGACGAAATGTGTCAAAGGCCCGAATGTGGCTCGTGACAAGCCGATGTCCACGGATTCGAGCACCCAAGCTCAAACATGCTGCGTGGCAAAATGGCGGCGACGTCCATTTGTCGCAGCCCTCATGCAAGCACCCTCGGTGCATTCCGACCCCGCGTAAGGTCGACGGCCCAAGACGAAAGATCTGTGGTATGCTCCAGCTGGCTTTTCACAAGGTCCAGCATACAAGTCCAGGCCTGGCCTGTTCACCAGACAAGGCCAAATCGGGGTGTTGGGCTCCACAGGTGGATCGACAAATGTCTCGAGGACCTCCTCATAAAAGTCGATCGCCGACTCCCCTCATGCAGTTCCTCCTGCCTCTTTCATGAAGCAGATCGCAGACTCGACTCTAGCAGCATCTCTTGCCTCTTTTACATAGCAGATCGCACAGACACAGTCGTCCCTTACAGCAGAATCCTCACTCAACACTCAGGCTCAGTTTCACTTCCTCCTTTTCTTTTGGGGCGCGCCCCTTTTCGAAGCCAACAGACATTCAGACTCAGTTACTCCCTCGGCCCTCTCGGCTGACTGCAGTTTCACTTCTCCTTTCCAGCGCTCGCTCGCCTCCCAGCCGACTGGCTCCTCCCTTCAGTTTCATTTCCTTCTCTAGGCCACTCCCCCTCAGAGCGTTGGGCGGGGACTATTGTCCAGAGAGAGGAAGTAAGAAGAAGAACCTCTCGGTCCACCACCACTGTACGAACAATAAACAGCCTCTTACACCTCGCGACACACATGTAATGTCCATTTACTGAACAACCTCACTAAACATGCATTTAATGGGGGATCTGGGCTAATCCTATATTTAATAACACACTAAGGGCCATTTCCGCAACAATATGTTGGTGAAGATCTGGATCTGGATCCGGCTACTGGAATTTTTAAAAGTTATTATTCACCATTGAGAGATATGGCCAAAAACGATATGTAGCAGGATATCTCAAAAAGTTGTGGACGGATTCGGACAAAACTTGGTGGACACATTAGATGTGTGGCAAGGACAAATTGATTCGATTTTGGTGAAGATCCGAATCCGGATCTGGATACGAGAATTATTCATTGTTTAAAAGTGATTCTTCACCGTTGAGAGATAGGGCCAAAAACGATATAGCATGTTATCACAAAAATCTAATGGGCCCGATATGTAATCGTGGATCAGGCATAGCGTGGCAGGTATGCGCTCTACCAAGTGCCCTTCTCGTGAACATCAGTTTGTATTTTCACCACTTTTCCCTCCACCCTCAGACTGTTCCTCCTAACTTTACCCTCTGTTTCGTGTCTTAAAATACAAAAAAATGCAACAACAAAAAATCTTTTCCCTTCTCACTCAAAACACCACGTAAACACATGACTTCCTTCTTCCCTCTCTTCCCTGCCAATCCCATTCTGATCGTGAAGGTATTCATCACACACCTTCACGACCTATTCTTCAAACTTTTCCTTTACCCTTCCCCCATCTTCCATAATCTTCATAAAATAAAAATAAAAGTTTCTTACAGTGTTACAGCTTCCACTCTCCACCTGGTTCTTCTTCAAATCCCATGTTCAATTCAACCTTTCTTTCATCCTGCGTCAAAGCTTCTTTTCTCCACTCTGTCAATTCTTCTGCTCTCCATCCATCTTCCAATGTATTTAAACGAATCTCTGACATACAAATTTTTTAAATCGCTTTTTGCAATACTTGTTCATCTTCCATTATTAATGGTTTTTGTTTTTTACAACTTCAGTGCAAATTCATCCCACCTCCTTAAATCTACCTCCTCCTAACTCCTTCCCTGTGATACCACCCATCTTAGCATCTCACCACTGTCCTCTGCTGTGCTCACAGCTCCTCCTCTGATATCCCAAACTGTATGGTTTTCAAACAAACAAATGTCTTACACTGATTCAGCACACTCCTCACTATCTCAAACATGCTCTTGCTTTCCTCTAATTACATCTCCCCCCGCTTCCCACTTCCTCAAATCTTGTTCCTCTCCCCACCCACTCACACCTCTACAATACCACTACCCAGTCTCATCCTCCCCCTCTCCCCACCCCTCTATTCTCCCTCCTCCCCCATGACCGTGCCTGCTCTCATCGTCTCCCCTCCGTCTCAAAGCTTCCCTCTCACCCCTCCCTCGCAAACAAACTGCCTCCTCTCTCTTCAAAGCAAACTTCTCTTTCTTCCCCCCTCCAAGCTTCCCCTTGCCTTTCTCAAAAGTTCCCCCCCACAGCTTTCTCCCTCAATTCTTCCCCCTCACCCTATCTCTTTCAAATCTCCCCTCACTGCCCTTTCAAATAGCTGCCCCCCTTCACATCCACAAAGCTGCCTCCTTCCCCTACCCTCTCTCTTCCAGCTCATTCCTCCACCTCCCACTTCCCTTTGTTCCCTCTCTTATTAGTCCCCACTGCTACCCGTTCCTTCACTATCTAGCCCTTTGTCCTCATACCCATGTAACCCTCTCCCCTCGCTCTTCTGCAATCTGTCATCAACTGTTTACAACTATTTGCTCAACAATCCCCTTGAAGAAGTACTTTCATCTTCAGGCCTCACTATCTGCCACAATCTTTCCTGGGAAAGCCACATCTCCAACGTGGCCTCCAAAGCCAGTCGTCGACTGGGCATCCGACGTTGTACAAAGTCCTTCCTTGCCACACCTGAGCTTCCTGCCACTGACAAAGCTTTCATCCGCAGCTTGATGGAGTACTACTCTCCCCTCTGGGTGGTGCTCCTGCCTCACACCTCACTTGACGTCATGCTATGGACACCAAGGCTTTTCAGATCATTGGTATCTCTCGCAATGAAGCTGAGTCTTTGGGTCTCTCACTCTCTCACCGGAGGCAGGTCAGAGGTCTTTCTGTCTTCTCCTGTCTCCTCTCCCACTTTGCTCCCCTGCTCTGTCTGTGATCTGTCCCTCTGATATTTCTTCAGGGCGCTCAAGGTCCACCAAAAAAAAACCTTTGTGGTGAAACTGCTAAAATCAAGAATCAATGCTCACCTTCACTCTCTCATTCCTCTTTTGTACCTCTGGAATAAACTCCCACACTCTCTTCAATCCCATTCCTCCATCCAGGTATTCAAAACAGCTGTTCACCACCATTTCATATCTTTCCCCATCCAAAATCATGATCTTTTCTACCCCCGTCAATCCACCCCAAACCCACCTCCTTCAAATTCCCTGTTTTCCTTCCTGAAAAATCCCTGTAATGTCCATCTTGTTTACCTCGTGTCCCCACCCCATCCCTCTCCCTTCCACAGATATCCTATTGTCTCTGTTCCCCACTATTTTGTGCTTCCCTCTCCCGTCCCTCTTGTCTCCTGCCTTGTTTTATGCTCTGTGTATTAGCTCTTACATGAGCCTCAACCTGGTATACAAAAAAAAAAACAGCCTGTAGTTCTGGCAGACCGATTTATTATGAAACTGCACCACTACCCATTTGCAATATCTCGTTCTTTCCAACAATATTACACCCTAAGTATTTCCCATTCACTCTTTTTCCTGACCCTGTTCACATCGGCTTCTCTTTCAAGTTCAAAAAACAAGAAGTACATTCAGCAGCAAAGCTCAGGGTCCTTGTCAAGTCTTCTGTCGGCGTGTCACACATCCCAGCTCTTTCTTGACTTCTTCTAAAAGTATGAGGTGGAATTATCGTACTTTTAAATTCGAATACTTTCCTGATTCCTACGTGAACGACTTTGGTAGCGAAGATGTTAACGTGTTCTAAAAAGTTTCAACTTTCCTTTTAAAGTACTTTCAGAAAAGTTCATATATTAACTCATCTGCAACTTGATTGTCCACCCAGTAACATTGGACATAAAATATGATTGGATAAGAACAAATCTGAAGGCAATTTTAGGACAACATTTACTGTCGTGATTCAAACGATTGAGTTACTCATTTTAAAAGCATCTAAATTCCTTCAGCTCACTGCACGAGATGCCAACCATTACGGAATGATTGACTCATAAAGGAGCTTATTCTGCTTATCCCCCTCTTTGACGAGACTGATCGCAGAAGACAGGCTTATCAGCAGCAAATGTGTCAGCGGCTTTCACGGCACGCATGGCTGCACCTCCCATCAGAGTGTGAAAATCGATTGCCTCGAGGAGCCCGGAGAGCCGCCCTGGGAGCATGTGGAAGAGAGCAACGCATGATATACTTGGTGACCCCCGGGTGAGCATCACGGCATGGCATGGCCCAGCTGTAGTTAAATGCCCACTTCAGAACGGAGCATCAAAAGGCTATTTCCTTCGCTACTCTCCATGGTTCTCGAAGGTGGCACCACATTCCTTTGCAAATTGGGTTTAAACCCCATTGCCGAGCCACCGGCCAATCCCAATAGGCTGGTGAACATTATACCGAGAGGTGCTGCCGATTGGATTGGACGCTCAAGCTCATAAAGAGTAGGGTTCAGCACCGTGGCTCTTCGGGTAAACTTATAGAGCTTTATGGAAGGAATTTGGCATTAACCTCAACAAAACCATATTCGCAATCACAAAGTACTTCCACATCAAAAAGCTTTCTGCCTCGTCAGTGTTTTTTTATGGTGACAACTTGACCGAATTGGTGGCAGGTGCTACAATCGCACACACTTGATAGTGGTAGTGGTGATGGTCATGGTCATTGTGGAGGTCGATACTCTTGAGCGAGCATGGAGGTGCTCATGACAAGTCGTGAACCTCCCTGCTCCGTCGCAGGGTGTGAAAATTTCCACTGAGCATCAAGAGGAATCGAACCCACACCAGTGATGGCAATCCAACAAGGCATGACCCACTTGACCACCTCTCCAGTCGACCACAGATTTTGCATAATTTCTTCATCACTTAGTCTTTGATTTGTTGTTAATAAGAGCAATGGCATGCAATGTCACGCGGGACAATTGCATGTTCCTTTGGGGCCTTTTGTTTTTCTTAAACGTCACTCATACTCAAAACAATGCACCTTTAAATTAATATTACCTGCACTCCTCCACTATCCTCTTCTGTATTTTTCAGGAACATTATCCCTTAATTGTTTTCACCATTTTCTGTTGCCTTAAACCCAAGGTCAAAGTTACATTCGGCTCAACTCTGCCCTGTCCAGCCATCCGGATCCACTCTATCCAAAACAACCTGGCCAACCAGCGACCGGAGCAAGCACTATTTCAGGTGTTCCTCGAGGACTTGAGAAGCATCCTTCTCAGGCATCTATCCATCAGCAGTGATATCTTTTGAAATAGCACGGCCCATGCTGCAGGTCAATGCAAAAATTTTCCATGACCTATAACTAACTATAAGAGGCCTGAAGAATGCTCAGAAATAAAGGCAGAGTTTGTTTTCAAGTCCAACTCAGTCCTTCCCCTCTTGCCAATCATTGAGCCTGGTGTTCACACCATTACTACGATGCATTTTCACTGATTGACGTTTGTAGCTACATGATCATACCATGGTTCGATGCATACGACAGAACAAACGATGCCAGGTATCTCCCAGTTTACTTTCTTCAAATGATTTGGTTGCTGGATACTTAAGCAGCCACTCATGTCTACCTGGCCAATGGTGACTTCGCTGTTCAACGACACAAGGTAACAAATGCGGCCGTATTCCACAGGATCAACCAATCTTAGTCACCATCAACAAATATACCAAGACAAGTGGTGGCATCATTGGTATGAGCTTGAATCCCAGTGCAGTTTTAGGTGGATGATACTTCGTGCTGAATATGCCCATCAATGTCAAGAGCTGTCAGGTTTGGAGTCAACTTAACATGAACATTCACACAAACATGTCGGAAGAAAGTGTATGTGAGATGATGAGGAAGCGGTGCAAAGGATAACTGTGTTGACAGTTATCTGTGTTGACAATTGGATAAACCTATTCAAAGCTGATGAGCAGCTATGCGGTGTGGCATGTGGGAACATTTCAACAGAGGAGATCAAGTCAGATCTCCTGTCTGCACATTAGAAGGGGATTAATTATTTAAGAAGATTCACCTCTGATCATCTTGAAATTGGAGGAAAGGAAGATTTTTATGAACCCACACCTCAAGCTCCAACTGAAGACATTCTCATCAGCCAAGAAGACAAAACATGGGTTAGCAAAATCTTCTAAAACAGATGCACTGAGGTCCAGAAGAGAAATGTTTGGACGCTTGCTAGTTATTGGTCAGAATTGGACCAATCATTTGACTTAACACTAGAAATACTTGCTACAGGAGAAGCAGCAATCTGCACACTGTATGGGAAGAAACACCATACATCATTGAATCTACTGAGAAATCATATGTTTGGCACACAGACAACAGATTCAGGTAGGCTTCCTTGGATAATTCTCCAGATGTAAAGTCTCCCCATGGCCATGCTTGGATACTTCTCCAGATGTACCATCTCCCCATGGCCAGGCTTGGAAACTTCTCCAGATGTACCATCTCCCCATGGCCATGCTTGCATACTTCTCCAGATGTACCATCTCCCCATGGCCAGGCTTGGAAACTTCTCCAGATGTACCATCTCCCCATGGCCATGCTTGGATACTTCTCCAGATGTACCATCTCCCCATGGCCAGGCTTGGAAACTTCTCCAGATGTACCATCTCCCCATGGCCATGCTGGGAAACTTCTCCAGATGTACCATCTCCCCATGGCCATGCTAGGATACTTCTCCAGATATACCATCTCCCCATAGCCATGCTTGGATAGTTCTCCATATGTACAGTCTCCTCATAGCCATGCTTGGGTCGTTCTCCAGATGTACCATCTCCCCATGGCCATGCTTGGGTCGTTCTCCAGATGTACCATCTCCCCATGGCCATGCTTGGGTCGTTCTCCAGATGTACCATCTCCTCATGGCCATGCTTGGGTCGTTCTCCAGATTTACCATCTCCTCATGGCCATGCTTGGGTCATTCTCCAGATTTACCGTCTCCTCATGGCCATGCTTGGGTAGTTCTTCAGATGCACCGTCTCCTCATGGCCATGCTTGGGTCGTTCTTCAGATGTACCATCTCATCATGGCCATGCTTGGGTCGTTCTCCAGATGTACCATCTCCCCATGGCCATGCTTGGGTCGTTCTCCAGATGTACCATCTCCCCATGGCCATGCTTGAGTCGTTCTCCAGATTTACAGTCTCCTCATGGCCATGCTTGGATCGTTCTCCAGATGTACCATCTCCCCATGGCCATGCTTGGGTCGTTCTCCAGATTTACCATCTCCTCATGGCCATGCTCGGGTCATTCTCCAGATTTACCGTCTCCTCATGGCCATGCTTGGGTAGTTCTCCAGATGTACCGTCTCCTCATGGCAATGCTTGGGTAGTTCTCCAGATGTACCGTCTCCCCATGGCCGTGCTTGGATAGTTCCCAAGATGTACAGTCTCCTCAATGCCATGCTTGGGTAGTTCTCCAGATGTACTGTCTCCTCATTCCCATGCTTGGGTAGTTCTCCAGATGTACCGTCTCCTCATCGCCATGCTTGGGTCGTTTTCGAGATGTACCGTCTCCCCATGGCCATGCTTAGATAGTTCTCGAGATGTCCCATCTCTCCATTGCCATGCTTGGGTAGTTTTCTAGATATACCGTCTCCTCATGGCCATGCTTGGGTAGTTCTCCAGATGTACCGTCTCCTCATGGCCATGATTAGATAGTTCTCGAGATGTCCCATCTCTCCATGGCCATGCTTGGACAGTTCTCCAGATGTACCGTCTCCTCATGGCCATGCTTAGATAGTTCTCGAGATGTCCCATCTCTCCATTGCCATGCTTGGACAGTTCTTCAGATGTACTGTCTCCCATGGCCGTGGCTGGGAAGTCAATGTTAATGAGATTAACATAAAATAGATGGACGTTGCCCCTGCTCCAATGTCTGTGTTAGACTGCATCAGTTGCAAATGCCAGAAGTGTAATGGTGGAATATGTTCTTATCGTCACATCTTAATCCTAATTGCCCAGGAGCTTGCAAGTCCACACAAGGCCTGTGTGAAAACTCAAAGGATTCAGACGAGGATCTGACAGTTGATCACCTTGAGTTGGATGATGATTCTGATGAAGATTGAATGACATTTGGAACATTTCTTGCAAGTGTAGTTTGAACAGTCTTCGATGTCCATGTTACCGGGTTAGAGAATTTCAATCTTGTTATACATGTCAACTCTTTTATCGCTTTTTTAATGAGGTGATGCGAAACAAATAATGTGTTAAAAAAATTTATTTGAAATTTACAATTTGAAATTTCAGAATTGGCTGCAGGACTATGCATTTCTTATGATCATTATAAATCGTTTTATAAGAACTATAAGCTGTGATCATGATGACAAAAACTTTTGATAATTATAATTAAAACAAAATACCAGTGTGTGAAATAAAAAAAAATTACAAGCCAAACCTGCACTCCGCGCAAAGTTTCTAAAGTGAGGGTTCGTTAGGACGTCAATATATCGAGTGTTCACAATGTGATTTATAGAATTTCTTTTTATACAATGTTTCTTGTTACAATTTTTGTGTCAAATTCACCTTCTGAGGAAGTCAGCTTGTGCAGAAGAAGGTTTTACATTGCAGACGCTGTTTTCCAGGAGTGGCATTACACCTCTCAGTGGTGACGGTCTGTCGACGACAGACGTAATGACTTCAACGAATGACCGATGATGCCATGACGTCATTACGCCTCTCAGTGGTGACGTCACACGTCTTCATGCAAATTAATGTAAAAATTAGAAAATCGTTATAAATTCCCAAACCTGTCCGTCTGGCGCGATCTCACATGGCCCATGCTGTTCGTTAGACCACAGAGCAACCGCATGCCGAAAGTGGCGACAATCCGTCTGGCAGTTTCGGAAGAGAAACGTCCACAAAATATGGCTTAGCGTATTAATATTACAATGATTTATTTAACGGTTCGGGGGAATTTGGACAAAACTGCCTTTATACAGGTATACCTTTGATGCTCATCCCCAGTTGTCCCGAGAGCATTGAAAATCACCACAAGAGATGCGGACTGCTTCATGTAGACCAATTCAGGCAGCATGGACAGATTACCCCTCATAATCATTAACGATGCAGATAGGTTTTAACAAATATATGCTAACATATTAATTCTCCCGAGACTAGTTTTGTGTTCAGCAGTTTCGAACCAAAATGCTCAATACTACTGCCTTTAGCTCAATTTAATTACACAACCTCTTGGGTACCATTCAGTGTTCTCACCATGAGGTTATCATTGTATACATCTGATCTGTTGGAGATTCACTCCATCATGAATCCTAACGGAGCTGCTGCAGCATTTTATACACATAAAATAGGCCAAATGAGATGAAAAGGTCAACCTTGCACTAAAATCCAACCAGAAAATTTTACCATCACACTATAGAAATTAGCACCACCTTATTTCGGTGCTGAATAACTCAATAGATTGTTTTCTTTCAATGTGGGGCTTGAACGATAGCAAATACAAAGCTATTATGACGGGCATTCAAAAGGTTATATGAATGCGATTCTCATAATCGTCCAAGACAGCCTGACATTTTGTATTTATCAACATATACGTAGAAAAGTACCTCGACTTATATGACATATAAATGGCACATGGCAAATGCTCCCTGTTGGTCAGGACCCTTGCAGCATGTACTAGTTAGGCACATTAATTCATGACCACCATTCCAGTCAGAGAAGCTATTGAATATACAGCATGTATGTGTATATATATATATATATATATATATATATATATATATATATATATATATATATATATATATATATATATATATATATATATATATATATATATATATATATATATATATACACACACACATACACATACAAGCCAGGAGGCGACATGGCTGCTCGCTCTAGATGGAAAGCTGGCTGATGCGACTCGCCGATATTCATGTACATGCCATCGATCAATTTAGCACAATAAATATGATTATCACAGCCCTCTTAGTTTGTGCCCAGAAACCTGCCTTGTGAAATTTCAGGCACGTTTCCAAAGAGACTCCAACAAATGACAGCCCTGGTAATTCCATTTATTGGCTGCTCTAAGAGCACCCTTATTCTGGACATTTCCATCTGTATGTCTGTCCGCGAAACTTTGGTCAAGCTTCGGGGCGAAACCACTCAACCGATTCCAATGAAATTTGGTAGGAAGGACCAATATTTCTGGCAGTCGTGTGCTTTAGAATATGGGACCCCGGGCCCGAGCAACGGCCCTTTAAAGTGGTCAAAAAATCGAAAAAAATCCCCCCCAAAAATCGAAAAATCGAAGTTTAGAGTTCTGTGTGCAATCTATCTAGCTCCCTTCATGCCAATTTGCAGCCCGAACAAAAATATTTGTAGGAGGAGATAGGTTTTGGGCGAGTACATGTCAAACATTTCAGAAACGGTTAATTGCGAATATCTCTAAGAGAAAGAGTCTGATTTTGATGAAACTTGGGTGAAATGTGTACAATGTGGCGAGCATGTACACAAAAATTAATGGTTGCTATGCACACCTCTGTTGCTTAGCAACAGCTAAAATACTTTAACGTACATCGTACACTTATTGTGGACTGTACAAAAAAAATCAATACTTCCATAACTGGACCTCCGAGGGACCTGTTTTGTTTTTTGTGCCCAAGGAGAATGTCAAAAAGCATCATATAAAAAAATAAAATCTTCAGCGAAGAGATAAAATGGAATTACCAGGGCTGCCATTTGTTAGAGTCTCTTTGGAAACATGCCTGAAATTTCACAAGGCGGGTTTCTGGGCGCAAACTAAGAGGGCTGTGATAATCATATTTATTGTGCTAAATTGATTGATAGCATGTACATGAATATCAGCTCGTCGCGTCGGCCAGCTTTCCATCTTGAGCGAGCAGCCATGTCGCCTACCGGCTTGTATATATATATATATATATATATATATATATATATATATATATATATATATATATATATATATATATATATATATATATATATATATATATATATATATATATATATATATATATATATATATATATATATATATATATATATATATATATATATATATATATATATATATATATATATATATATATATATATATATATATATATATATATATATATATATATATATATATATATATATATATATATATATATATATATATATATATATATATATATATATATATATATATATATATATATATATATATATATATATATGTATGTATATATATATATATATATATATATATATATATATATATATATATATATATATATATATATATATATATATATATATATATATATATATATATATATATATATATTGTTGCGAATTCGCGCCCGCCGGCGTGCGATCGGCTGCCTCGCCCACCGGAATGGACAATTCTGTCGTGACCCTCTTGGACAAACGCCAGGAGCTAGTCACGGGTGGGGGTTTAACCTCACCACGATCGTGCCAATTGCCCATCCGCGCAGGATAGGGTCGCTCGCCAAATTCGATCTACCTAAGTACCTGCGCGGATGGTCGACCGGGCGATCGCACCTCGCCGCAGGTCGACTCCGGACACGGGCCACTTAGGCGGCCCGTTCTGTGCTATCGGGATAAACGAGCGG
>NC_140972.1:4196827-4211827 GCF_056783735.1 Eptatretus burgeri
CATAGTTGGCGCTGTTGTGAAGAAAGACTGGAATAAAAGAAGGTAATTTATAATTAAGATTACAACAGGAATGAGCGGGACCTCTATATTTACCAGTAAGATGACAATGGTCTCTAACTTTAGACTCCTTAATTTCCCCTCACAAATATGACAGATATTGTTCATTCTAAATTCTAATTTTTCTTCTTTGGTTAATTTCATCGGTTCATTTGTTTCTTTCATTAATTTAGTGAGTCTTATACAATCCTTTTCTAATCGTTTTACAAACTCTTGTGAAGCATTTTTTCCACGATAATGTTCAAGTTTGTTATACTTTTCTCCAACAGATGATTTGATATAATAACAGAAACCACAAGGAATATGTTTTTGATATTTATTTGTATATGGTTCTTTTGGATTAGGAGAAGCAGTATTTATCTTTTTAAGGATACATTCAAAATCAGCGTATATCACAAATGGGTGCATGATAGATTTATTATAATCTTCAAAATAAATCTTTTCACCAGGTTTAGGCATTGTAATTACAGCTGATTTATGATTACTACAATATTTTGAATGTTGTTCTAATCGTTCTTTTGTATGAAATGAATTAAGACATCGCTTACAAGGATATATTTTGTTTGCTGTTCTGAATACCTGAGAAGAGATTAATCTTGATAAATTATTGATGTATGTGTAATGTGAATTCTTTCCAACACTAAAATATAAAAGGTCAATGTGTGTTTCTTCATTTTTATAGTTGTTTGAAATTTTTAATATTTGAACTTTGTTTGTATCCGTTAATCCATATACATTAATAGAAAGATTATTCTTTTTCTCAAATTTAGGAATATCTGTTAGTGGCATTGGGAATTCAAAATCTTTAATGTCCAAGGTATTCTCATATTTCATATATTGTTTTACTCTTTCTGAATTACATTTTGGTGGATGAAAGTGAGCAAGAACAGACCAGAGAAAACATTTATTATCATTGTTCTTAATATTAACAACTGCCTTCTTTCGTTTTATTTCTTTTGGTAATTCAATATAAGAAGAAGCTTTAAGAGGGTTTGATTTTAGAATGTGTATATCTAAAAGATGATTTTTTAATATTGAATCCACTTCCTACCACTGTATTATCAACATCCTCCTCTTGTCTTGATAGTTCTTCATAAACCCCACTATTCAAAAAATCTTGAAATGATGTTATAAAATGAAGACCTGTTCTCATATAAGGAGTATGTTCTTCATCTTGTCTTTTCATATTCATTTTCACTCCCATATAAAACTTTAAAGTTTTCATTTCTTTTAATGTCTTTTTAATAAATTTTTCAACATCGGGTTTCACTATTTCAATTGATTCAGCTATTGATGATGGACCGGGTTCTCCAAATTGAAAAATCCTTATTTTTATATGTCCTTTAAATGCCCCATCAGTGTTTTTAATATAATAGTCTCCCTTTACTTTAAACTCATTTTTCTTGTGTTTTTGTGATTGAAGATGTTGATTTTAACTACTCTTAAAAACATCCTTTGAACAGATATCACAATGTTTTCTTTCCAACTCAACAGGAGATATTTGATGAAATAGATTAAATGTGTGTTTGTTGGTTCGGAGGTGTTTTCTATAATGTTTATATTCGTGATTACAAACATCGCAGTACGTTGTATTCACCATATTTATAGAATAAAACTTTGCTTAAACTAAAATTTTCTTGATGAAAATTTCGTTTAATTTATAGGTGAATCTGTGCTTAAAAACATTTTATCCTCCAACTTTTTCACTTAATAAATACAATGTTTCAAGACACAAAAGACAAGTTTCAATCAATCTCTTCATCTGTTAAAGATACTGAGAAATATGTCAAGGATGTAAAATTGAACAAAGATAAATATAACAACTATTGGATAAAAACTTTTATGGTAAATAATATGAGTTCTTCAATTTCCTTCAGTGGAAGGGCTTTTAGTATACCTGGTAGAACATCAATTAAAGTATCTCTAACAAAAGTTTCTCCTCTCCTTCTAGTAATATATTCAAAACTAGAAAAAGCAATGAAACAAGAAAAAGTATCAAAGAACAAAAACCTTATAGATGAAGCTTTAGAAAGAAAAGATAAGACGATCTGTAATATGCAAGGAGAAATTTGTATTTTTTTCAACAACCCTAAAGATGTAAATCTTGATGAAATAAAGGATGTTAATATATCAGGTGAAATGACATTTCGTTCAATAGTAGTTAACGATAATTTTAAAATTACCTTTAATATAAAAAATGTTGTCGTTGAATCTGATAATGAAAAAAAGTATATCGATATCGATGGTAATATACAACTGAAAGTATAGATGAATTTCAGTTTAAGTAAAGTTTTACTTTATAAATATGCTAGACTTTCCTGATTCTCCATATGACAAATTTGAGAATTGTCCTGCGTGTGAAAGACGGGGATTAAACACAGAGTCTAAAGCCTATAAACAATGTATATTCTGTGATTATCTTCTAATTAATGATAATAAAAAATATAAAAAGGAAAATAATTATTTTAGATTTACACCAAAAATGAATTACTTTACAAGATTGATTAGAGAAATGAATGTAAAGTATGAGGATGATAACACACCTTTCCTTACAAGGGAAGAAACTGAACGTATAAGAGAAATGTTCAAAGGATTGTTGTTGTATATTATTCATGGATGTAATTTTCAGGGAAATATCAACACAAGATATTGTATAAATAAAATAATGGATTATCTTGAAATTAAACCTGAACTTAGGATAAAATATAGAGTTTCTAAAAAAGCCAATAATAAATTAAATAACCTGTTTTTCAAATATATAAATGAATGATTTTTTACCTATTTGGAAAAATAAGATAAAATTTAACAACCATAAAAATCTCTCAAATTCATTAAGATGTCTCATAGTTGGTTCAAGTGGATGTGGAAAAACCTGCTTACTTTTAAAAATGCTCCTCACTCCCAACTTTTTAGATTATGACAATTTAATAATTTTCACAAAGTCGAGTTTTCAACCAGAGTATCAACTACTCTCACAAGGTTTTAATGCTGGTCTTCAAAAGAAGATATAATCGGTTTATTTAAACGTCAAAAAAACCTAAATGATTATAACATTGAAGATATAATTCAACTATTTTGTGATACACAGAGATGTAAAAAGAAATCAAATCTTATAACTTGTATTCTTAGTGATAATACGGATGATATACCGTCTCCCCAAGATTTGGATAAATCAAAAAAGAACCTCGTTATCTTTGATGATTGTGTTAATGAGAGAAACCAAACGGTAATGGACAGCTACTACACAAGAGGGAGACATTCTTCTTGTAATTGTATTTATCTTAGTCAATCGTACTTTCAACTTCCTCGTCGTTCCATCAGAAACAATGCTAATACTTTTATTTTATTAAAGTTAAATTCAATAGATATCAATAATTTTTGGAGAGATAATTGTTCTACATTATGTAGTAAAAAGAAATTTGAGGATTACATGAAGCACACGACTGAAAAATATAAATATATTGTTGTGAAACAAGATGAGATATTAAGGGATATATTTTTTGTTTTATAAACAATTACATATATAAATGACAACTATTATTATAAATCTTGTGGGTAAATCTGCTTCTGGAAAAAACTTTCATAAATCAAGGTTCTTGTGTAGTACAAATGAGAATATTGTAAATTTACTTAAAAAACACCCCGTGATACGCATTGTATCAACAACAACTAGAGCAATAAGACCTGGAGAAGTAAAAGGTGAAGATTATCACTATATTTCAGTGGAGGAACATATGCGATTGAGGAATGAAGGACAAATATTTGAGGAGGTTTCTCTTGGTACAACAAAATATTCACATTGTAAGAGTGAGTTAAAGAAACTAAAATCTGGTGGTGTTGGGATATTAGAAACTAATCCAGAAGGAACGAGACAAATTATTAAATATCTGAGCGGAGTGAAGATTTTATCATTCGGTTTTGATGTTGATGAAGAAACTCAACGCAAACATATGAAAAGCAGAGATGCAAGGATTAGTGAAGAAGAAATTACAACTCGCATTAATGTTAATAAAGAATTTGATGAAATATTTAAAGAAAAGGATTTATTTGAACACATCTACTTGAATGATGAAGAAAAGGAAAATTTCCCTGTTGATCTTTACAATTCATTAAATGATATTTTACAATAAATAAATGGATACAAAAGAAAGAGCAAGAAGATTTAAGGAACATCAAGAGTTGGTTTCAAAAGTTGTAAAACAACAGGAAGACATAAAGAAGAAACGCAGACAGAAACTAACGGGCGAAGAAGCATTTGAAAAAAAACAAGAGAAATTTTTTAAACCACTTTTAAAAACTTCCCAAGAAAAAATGAAAGATGTTTCCACAGTTCCCACAGTAGAATATACTCCTAGAAAGCTTCAAATGTTAAAAGATTTCAGTCAAATGACGGAGGAACAATTAGAGCATTTAGGAGAATTAGAATATGATGATGAAGGTTTATTTCAACAACTGGAAGAGATTAATCAACCCCCTGATTATATTGTGAATGCTATTCAAAACAATGAATATTCAGCGGATTCAAAAACCAAAGCAGGACTCATTCCAACAGAACAACCAGCAATATTTCATCTTGTTCAAGAAAAGATATTGATATTTAATGATGAATTAAGGTTCTTAAGTTCTGCTCAACCCCCTGTTAAACTAACTCCGAGATTAATGTTTCTTCTCACAAAAGATGGAAGACAAGGTTCAACTGTGAGGGATGAATCAAAGTATATTGATAAACCATTGGATATGGAAAATAATGATGATAGAGTATATATTGATTTGCTGAACACTCTAAATTATAAGGTTATTCTTTCTGGTAAAAGTAGGAAGAATGAGAAGGAGAAACACATTATTCAGGCTTTAAGTATCCTTGGTTCAGGTATTAGTTTTCTTCCAAATGACCCATCGCAATTAGTTAATAGACTGTGATTGTTGTTAGGCAGTAAGAAGGCTGGAAATAACAATTGTTTTAATGAAGCATCAGCCATTTTAGACCAGTTGATGAACATGAAAATAATTAATAAATCTCAATATAAAGACATTTTATCTCATATTAAATAAGATGAGAAGCACAATCCTGAGTTTTAATTTCACAACAAGCGACCACACATCTTCATTCCCATACCCACTACAACTTGACACAACAAAAGAATATGAGGCATCTTTATTGTCCATGGAAACTTATAATGCCTTATTTAATATAACCGAGAAAAATGACAAGTTTAGTTATAATCCGGGAAGTGGATACAAAACGATAACAGTCTCACCCGGAGCATACGAGATTTCTCAAATATCTTCCGAAATTGCTCGTCTTATGAAAGAACAGGGTGATGAACCAAAAAATATTGTTATAAACATTCAAAAACATACTTCAAAATCAACGATTAAAGTTAAAAATAACTACAAGGTTGATTTCACAATTGATAATTCATTTAGAGAGTTATTAGGTTTCTCCTCAAAAAAGATTGAAACTAATGGGACGTTTTACAGTGATAATGTCATTCAAATATCCTCAGGAATAAATTCGGTGTTAATTCACTGTGATTTGATTGATGGTGCTTATGATGATGGAAAAAAAACAATTACAATATTTTCATTCAGCGCATACTCAACCCCAATTGGTTATAAATTCAATATGGAACCTAAAAATTTGGTTTATCTACCTGTGTCAGGAAAAACCATACACAGAGTAAATTTTAGGATAACCGACCAAGATAATCGTGTGATTTCTTTTAATGGAGAAGTTATATCCATCAGAATTCACCTACGTGAAGTTTTTCAATAAATAAATACGATGGTTATTGTGAGGAAACACGAGTTGGGAAAATATAAAATAATTACAGGGGATGGGATGTTCCTTTCCCCGTACTACAAGGGTGAAGGTATGTATCTTGGTAGAGGATACTATAAACCTAAGAGACAAAGGGGTGTCGGACATCAATTTAGAGGAGATGGGATAATTGATACTCTCATGGGTATTGGTTCAACTATTCTTAAACATAAAGACCTAATTGGTTCAACTGCTTCTGCTGTGGGAAATGTAGCAGGTGCTGTAAAGAGTATAAAAGATGCTCAGAAAGAATCTCATAAATTACAAGCAATAAAAGAAATTAAGAAAGGTAAAACTCAGTTGTCCCCCAAGAACGACAGAAAATAATTCAAATACTTGGATCAGGGTTTCAAAAGTTTTAACATCTTTTTTCCTAAATAAATACAAGTATGGAAGCAATTGATAGTATCTATGATTTGGATGATACTATTATTATCTCAAACTCCACTAAAAAAGAAGATTACTTCAAGGTAAATGCAATAACTGGAACAGACTGGAATACAAATGGTACAAAAAGTTTTGAAATAAATAATCAACAAACCTATTTGAATCTCTCCGAAAGTTTCTTGTTGTGTAAATTTAAATTCACTAAGACTGGGAATAACACAAACGCTACACTTGTAAATGATTTCTTCTGGAAAATGTTTGATAGTGTGCGATTGTATATGGGAACACAAGAAGTTGAAGCGGTTGATTATGTCTCTGCTGTATCTGAAATGATGAAATTTACACTCTATACATTCAGTGATAGAATGGGAAAGGGGTCTGTCGAAGGTTTTATTCCTGATATGTCAACGGGAACAAACACAGACCCTGGATATATTCAAAGGAAAGGAATGTATAATGATGATACAAAAGCAGAAAATAGTTTTACTGTGGCAGTTCCTCTTAAAGGTATATTTGGATTTTGTGATTATGATAAAGTTCTGTATGGTCTTAAAATTAGATTTCAACTACAAAGGAATGATAATGAAAATAGATTGCTTTTTGGTGTTGGTAGTGCTTTTGGTGAACAGAATAAATTTGTAATTGAGGAGATGAGTTGGTATATCAGTGAATATACTCCTAATCTTAAAACAGAAGAGATGTTGAATCGAAGACTTAACTCAAAGAAACCACTCAGTGTATCATACCTCAAAAGAAGATGTCAACACGTTAAACTCAATCAAACTACTTACACGTGGAATTTGGGTGTTCTGGAAGGAAAGCCACGATATCTGTGGATGATTTTTAAAAAGCCAGATGGTGATACTGCGACTGATAAGAATAATGCATTGAGTGATAATGCTAAGGTGAAACAACTTCGCGTTTCTCTAGATGGAACATTTTATCCACGGGATAGATTGGAAATTAATTGGGAAAAAAATGATTTTGCTGAAGCATACAAGTCTTACCAAAAGGTGTGTGAAAGTAATGGAAATAAAGAACCTATTTTAGATATGACAGCATTTAAAAGTTTGTATACAATCTATGCGTTTGACCTGAGCCCTCAAACGGAAACTATAAAGTCTAATCGAGTGGATACTTCCCTATACATTGAAAGAGGAGAGAGTGAAGAAGTTGATACATATTGTTTGCTTTTGGAAGAAACAGAATTGCAGATTAATACAGATAATGGTGTGATGATTAGTCTCACATAATTTTTTGTTAAATAAATGAGTGGCAAAGTACCAACTGGGGTATATGTTAATCAAATCAATCTTCATAAACTATCATCTTGTGTTCAAAATCAAAAGCCTTGTACGATTAACGTTAATACAATTCAGAGAAAAGGAGCAGTAAGAATTGATGTTTTGCTCACAAGAGAACAGGTTAAAATCTTGAATGACACTGGCTCACTTAAAATTAAAATGACAAAACCAATGTTGAAAAAATATTCAATAAGAGAGACGAGTGGAGGATTTCTCCCATTTCTAATTCCTTTATTTGCTGGTTTAAGTGCGGTTGGAGCATTGACGGGTGGTATTTCAACAGCGGTCAAAACTGCCAACGAAAGGAAGGCTCAACTCCAGGCTCAAAAAGAATTGGAAAGACATAACAAAGAGTTGGAGAAACAAATTAGTGGAAGTGGTGTCATTGTAGATTTTGCTGAAAAACTTGAAGGTCTGCCTGATAAAGCGAGATTGTTAGTTGGAGATATGCTTTCTTCTATAGCACAAGCAGGTGTAAAATTAACGAAAAGAGGTAATGGATTATATCTTTCTAATAAATAAATGAGCATTGATGAGTGGTTGAAAGAATTTGGAAAGAATACAACATCAAATTTACAACTTGCCAAATATTGTAAGAAATTAAAAATTCATAATGTGGTTATTTGTATGAGAGATGAATTAACAAATGTGCCGAAACATACAAAGAATATTATTATGAACTTAGAAGATAATGATGGGAATGGTTCTCATTGGGTTTGTATTTTTAATAGTCAAGACAAATATTATTTTGATAGTTTTGGTCTTCCACCACCTGTTGAAGTCATAAAATTCTTACAGAATGGTGTTTATCAAACATTTCAAGTCCAAGAATTAAATTCCAAGTGTTGTGGTCAATTATGTCTATATGTGTTATTTCAACTCAACAAAAATAAAAAATTTTATGATATTATTTTTAATCTAATATAAATGACTTATGTTGGTAAAGATGGTTCTATCTTTGGTGTATCTCAAGAACTGGATATTGATTTATCAAATTATTATACAAAGGCACAGGCTGAACGACATAAATATAATATAAACAAAAATATTAACATGAAAAATGCTTATAAATTAAAAAATTATCCAAGCCCGACTGACGCGAATGACTTGGTGAGATTAAACGATTTATCACAATATATATACTTAAATAAAACGGCTGTGTATTCCAAAGATACAGAAGTGTTGATATTATCTCCAGGTCATACAGAATTCACAGTTAGAATTAAAATAAATTTTTATAAAGAAGGGCGTATCGTTTGTATGAGAATAGAACAATGGGGGTATGATATGAATGATTTAGGGTATAATTGGTCATTTAAAATTAACCTCGAAGACCTGGAACAATTAAATCAGTCTCGTAAGGAAGAATATTATCCACTTGGTATTGAGAATGAGTTTTGTGGGGCTACGATTAGTAAACAACAAATAAAAGAATTTAATAAGGGTAAATATAATAATGGTTTTGCCCTTGTTTATCTCATGAAAACAGAAAAAACAGGATTGTATATAATAAGTAAGGAAATACAAAATGATTTAACTATGGGAAGATGGGGAGGTGTTTCGTGCCATAATATTATTCTAACATATATTTCTAATACATAAATGACAGCAAGAAGGCTTCAAGAAAATTATCATTTCTGTGTCCAAGCATACCTTCAAGAAAAGGGTATTCGGTATTTTAATAAATATGTTCTACAACATAAGAATGAGGTATTTTCAATAAAAGATTGGCATTATGCTGATGTTGATAAACCGACAACTTTAGATTTAATTAGAATGTTAAATAATGAAAAAATTATAAGGTTAAGAAAAGGTAAGGCTCTTTTAGAAATTCAAAAGAAATTTTATTGGTTTCCTGTTGTAAAAAAAATTATTTTGGATACAGGAATAACAAGAAATCCTGATGAATATATGTATAATATTCTATGGGGTGTAAACGATTCAAGGATAGTAAGGGATGAGGAAGGAGTTGAAGAAGAGAGGGAAGAGGAGGAAAAGGAGAATGAGGAGAGGGAGAAGAAAGAGAAGGAGGAAAAGGAGAAGAGAGAGAAGGAGGAAAGAGAGAATCGAGAGAGGGAGGAAAGAGAGAAGAGAGAGAGGGAGAAGAAAGAGGAGGAAAAGGAGAAGAGAGAGAAGGAGGAAAAGGAGAAGAGAGAGAGGGAGGAAAGAGAGATAATGAATAAATATCAAAATATGGAAACCAGTGAGATTCAAAAAAGATTGGTGGTATTACAGAAAATAACTCAACCCACCGAGGAGGAAAACAAAGAATTGACAAGTCTATTTGCAATATTTTCTTCAAGACTATTGACATCGTCAAGCTATTCATTTTAATTCAAGTTTTTTCTTAAATAAATGGAGGAGAGAGTGAAGGCATTTCTAAGGATTCTTTATGTTTTAAAAATTAAGATTCAAATGTGCATGTTGGAAACTAAAAAGGTTTTTGCACTCTGCAGGAATTTTTCTCATAAATAAATGAGTTATTGTCTCAAATGTAAAAAGAAAACTAATACTAAAAATATTTCATATATTAAAAGTAAAAATAACAGGGTTATACAAAAAGGTATATGTTCGGTGTGTGGTTCAAAAAAAAAATCAATTTATCTCCAAACACAAACTCGGAGGAGATATACAAAAGTTTTTATCAGGAAGTAAATTTACAACTACTGGAATACCAGGGGAATTACATCTTCCAGGGTATTCTTTCTGTGGTCCAGGCACAAACTTGGATAAAAGATTAGATGAGGCAGACAATCCTAAATCCTGGAGTAAACCAATCAATAGAGTTGATGAAGTGTGCATGAGACACGATATTGATTATGGGAATACCACAACGTTGGAAGAAAAGCATGAAGCCGATAGAGAAATGTTGTATAATTTGTCTCTGATACAAAATCCAACCTTGAGAGAAAAAGTTGATAGGTTCATCGTGAAGAAGATGATTAGTGCTAAATTGAAACTTGGACTTGGAAATTCAAAAAACTTATAGGCTCTAATGATGCCATTAAGACTGAAGAGCAATTAGCTGATGAATTACATAAACCAATATTCACAAAGTTTCAGAGAAGGAAAGTTTATTCAAAGGAAGTTGATTATATCTGGTCTGCTGATTTGATTGAACTCAATAATGATAAGGGGTACAAGTATGCTTTAACCGTTATTGATTTGAGGAGTAGATATGCGTGGGTTGTCCCTTTAAAAAACAAAACAGGTAATACTCTTATGTTAGCTTTTCAACAGATATTTAATAAAAGTAAGAGAAAACCTAAAAAATTGTGGACTGATGAGGGTAGAGAGTTTTATAACAAGACATTTATGAATTTTCTAAAAAATAACAGTATTACATTATACAGTACCTTTAATGAAGGGAAGGCAGTTGTTGTTGAACGTTTTAATCGTACCTTAAAAGAGAGACTATATAAAAAATTCACACAACTCGGTTCACAACAATGGTCATCTTTTATTCAGGATATTGTGGATAAGTATAATGACACGATTCACACGTCAACGAATATGAAGCCATCAGAAACATTTACAAAATTAAAATATGAAAAAGAGATTAATGTCAGAAAACCTAAGTTCAAAGTTGGTGATATCGTAAGAATATATAGGTGGAAATCTCATTTTGAAAAGGGTTTTACTGAACGATGGACAAAAGAACTTTTTAAAATTGTTGATGTAATAGATACAGTTCCTTGGACTTATAAAATATATGATTTGGAAGGGGAAGAGATTTTAGGTTCATTTTATTCACAGGAATTACAAAAGACAAAACTAAGCAGATAATACACCTTTGTGGACACTCGAGGGCCAAGTCCGAGGTGTATAACAGTATATAATGTGTGTCAAGGGGTGGACGTTCTTACATCTGTGAACCCCAAACACAGAATCCTCAACTGAATAGTCAAGGCTTAACTTTTGTTTGTGTGTGTGTGTGCAATGGGAGCAATAGGTTGGCGCTTCACTCCCTCCTACTATACACCGTTGTGGACACTCGAGGGCCAAGTCCGAGGTGTATAACAGTATATAATGTGTGTCAAGGGGTGGACGTTCTTACATCTGTGAACCCCAAACACAGAATCCTCAACTGAATAGTCAAGGCTTAACTTTTGTTTGTTGATGTGTATGTGTGTGTGTGTCCCAACCCTCACATTCAAAATCTCAACCCCAACCCTCACATTCAAAATCTCAACCCCAACTCAATCCTCACCCAACACAGTCTTTTTCAAAATGAGATTTCCACCTATATATATATATATATATATATATATATATATATATATATATATATATATATATATATATATATATATATATATATATATATATATATATATATATATATATTTTTTACGTTTTTTTTTTTTCTCTTCTTCCAATTCTGTCTTTTAAGGCTTTCAGGTTTGATGACATAGAAAGAGGGAGTAAGAACTTTCTTGATAGGTTTAAATCCCAAAGAGTGGTAGCATTTCAAGTCTTCAAAATAACCCCAACTTTCCAAGTCTCCAAGGTAGTTATTTAAACCATCAAGGCAGAACTCATTTACTGATTTTTTCAAAATTTGTGAGTCTCCAAGGTAGTTCCCATATTTAGAACCATCTTGGCAGAACCCTTTTCCTGAGTCTCCAAGGTAGTTATTTAAACCATCAAGGCAGAACTCATTTACTGATTTTTTCAAAATTTGTGAGTCTCCAAGGTAAAACTTGTATTCTGGCTCATCAACGTATAACTTGTTCAGTGGGTATTGTCTTGATAACTCACAATGAGTACTATTGCTGTAAAACTCTTTTTCAGGATTTTGCTGGTCTCCAAGGTATAACTCTTTGGTTGGGTCATCAAGGACGAACTCGTTCTGTGGGTCTTGGTCGCTCATAAGGTCTTCAACCAAGCCAACAATTTCGCCCCAAGTTGTAGCAAAAGCAGTATTTTCATTTCGTATTTCAGACACAATTTCCTGTGAGAGAAAATAATAATGTATTAATTAAGTTATTTAATTATTAAATGAGTATGCTTCAATCAAAGTTTGAAAATAGGAAAATAAAAATCTTACCTCAACAGATAAGAGGTTTGAATCCAGTTCATCAACTTGAAGGTTTAGTTCCATACAAGACAGAGAGTTCCAAGGAACACCAAAGTCATCCCACTCAAGTTCTTGGTCGCTCATAAGGTCTTCAACCAAGCCAACAATTTCCTCCCAAGTTGTAGCAAAAGCAGTATTTTCATTTTGTATTTCAGATACAATTTCCTGTGAGAGAAAATAATAATGTATTAATTAAGTTATTTAATTATTAAATGAGTATGCTTCAATCAAAGTTTGAAAATAGGAAAATAAAAATCTTACCTCAACAGATAAGAGGTTTGAATCCAGTTCATCAACTTGAAGGTTTAGTTCCATACAAGACAGAGAGTTCGAGGCAAGCACACAGCACACCATTGCCAGCAAGAACAAATGTTTAAAATGGAGCCTGGGTTTGAAGCTTTTATAGAGAAAGACTGGTGGGTGTGGTTTCCTTTGGAAATTCCCTGGGCAAGCCTAGGCAAGCCTTCATTGGGAAATTTTTCAAAACCATAACATCCTGTAATTTTCTAGTGATTTCTTTGTGAGTCAGAGATGAACTGGAAATGATGTAAGAGTGGGCGGGGCTTAGCAAAAGTAGGCGGGGCTTAGGAAAAGTGGGCGTGGCTTAGAAAAATACCTTATGAAAAGTGGGCGGAGCTTAACAAAAGTGGGCGGGGCTTAGGAAAAGTGGGTGTGGCTTAGAAAAATACCTTATGAAAAGTGGGCGGAGCTTAGCAAAAGTGGGCGGGGCTTAGGAAAAGTGGGCGTGGCTTAGAAAAAATACCTTATGAAAAGTGGGCGGAGCTTAGCAAAAGTGGGCGGGGCTTAACAAAAGTGGGCGTTGTACTGTACTGAATTGGGAGATGCTTAGCAGGCAGACACGAAGCGGAGGAACAGTCGAGCCGGGCTGTGTTGCACGAGTGCGAGCCAGGGCGTACTGTGCCCGCGGCTCTCCTTTATTCCGTACGCGGTACACTCACGAGCCGGCCGACTCCAGTATTACTACGACGCCTCAGACGGCGTGCACACCTCATATCCCTCGCCGACCCCCACGGCCACTCCTCCAACCATCACGCCCATCATGCATCATCATCATGCCCCTCCCCGCGGGCATGACTACACCACACTCCTCCCTCCTAAAAGTATGATTATTAAATGATCAGTATTATAAGAAGCATGCAGAACACGAAGGACTTCGTATAATAATCATGGAAATAAAATGAAAATAGCACACCACATCATATAATGTGTCGATGCGAGCGAGTGGAGCAGCAAAGGTCAGGTCTGACCGCGTTACCGATATGAAGCAGCAAAATGAGAAGCACAGCGGCATTATGCAGCAAAAACGCCCCCCCCAGGTGGCCCATGCTGACATGACCCTGGCCAAGGTCGTAATGACCTCTCGAGCTAACCTCCTCCGGCCCCATCAAACGCCTCCGGCCCACTCCCCCCAGGCAGACCCGACGTAGATAAACATCCCGAGGCCGGCAGCCCGCTATCTGGAAGCCGTGGCGCCAGCCTTAGACCTTGGCCGGGGGCGCTGAACAGCGCTGCTGGCTGCATGCATTTAATGCGCCAAAACAACTCACGCACCACCATCAGTCGAGACGCCAACGCCCGTCCCAACGGCCTTGAGCGAACACAGCGAGTTGTGCTCGCAATCAGAGGTGGAGGTAACGCAGACCAGGGCACCAGTCTTGGTTCCGAGTCGATCTCCGAGACCCACACGGCCGCTAGACGGGAGCAACTCCACTTAAACCACACTGCAATCATAGGCTCGTTATAAATCATTACGAATAACATTCGAAGCATCGTAAATTCATTTTTCCGTACAGCGCGCTTTTTTGATAAAATCCCAGCACATGACAAAGCAATTACCTGCGGCCTGGAGCAACTGGAGGCTAACAAACCTTCTTTATTCGCCCCCACATCACATTGACCATAATCCAACTCCCATTGACTGATCTCCGCCACATCCACTTTTATATGAGAACTGCTGGCATTTATTTCAACAACGTTAAACTGCATCACTAGAGCAAGGAAAAACACATATGCCATGAACAACAACCCACAACCCACATCACGAGTCCGCTTCTTGGTTGTCGACTTGATGCTGCGACTCGCGACTCCCTTTAACGCCACGGGCCCACCGCCACCTGTTGAAGCTGCCTGAACCACACCGATGCGCATTGCCTCACGAACCCTGCTGAAGCGCGGGAACTCATCGCGAAAGCTGATATGGCTCTCGCCGCTCCTGGAGCGCACCTCATCGCCGCAGGCAGCAACGAACGGTGGCTCCCGCTGCATCGACGCGGCCCCCGCCGCCAGCGCCTCGCCCTCGGTATTCGACGAAGGTCTCGAAGAGAGCACTG
>NC_140972.1:4219327-4244327 GCF_056783735.1 Eptatretus burgeri
GGTGACAATATAAATGTTTATATTGTTGCGATGATACAAACGTTAATATTGTGATGACAAAAATGTTTCTATTGTTGTGATGATATAAATGTTTTGATTGTTGTGACGATTTAAATCTTTCTATTGTTGGGATGATATAAATATTTCCATTCTTGTGACTAAATTAATGCTTCCATTGTTGCGACGCTATAAATGTTTCCATTTTTGTGACGATATAAATGTTTCCATTGTTGTTACGATATTAATGTTTCCATTGCTGCAACAATATCGGAATTTCTATTGTTGTGATGATATAAATGCTTCTATTGTAATGACGATAGAAATGTTTCGATTGGTGCAACAATATACATTTTTTGCATTGTTTCGACGATATAAATGTTTCCATTGTTGCGGCAATGTAAATGTTTCCATTGTTGTGACTGTAATGTTTCCATTGTTGTGACTATGTAAATGTTTTCATTGTTGCGAGTATGTAAATGTTAATGTTTCCATTGTTGCGACGATGTAAATGTAAATGTTTCCATTGTTACAACTATGTAAATGTTTCCATTGTTGCGACAATGTTAATCCTTCCATTGTTGTGATGATATTAATGTTTCCATTGTTTCGACAATACAAATCTTTATATTGTTTTGATAATATAAAGGTTTCCATTGTAGCGAGGATATCAATGTTTCTTTTGTCGTGACGATATTAATGTTTCTTTTTTAGCGACGATATCAGTATTTCTTTTGTAGCGACGATATCAATGTTCCTTGTGTAGCGACTATATAATTGCTCCTATTGTTGTGACGATATAAATGTTTCTATTGTTGCCACGATATAAATGTTTCAATTGTTGTGATGATATGAATGTTTCCATTGTTGCGACGAAATAAGTGTTTCCATTGTTGCAACAAGAAAAGTGTTTCCATTGTTGCGACGATACAAGTGTTTCCATTGTTGCGACGATATAAGTGTTTCCATTGTTGCGACGATATGAATGTTTCAATTGTTGCGACAATATGAATGTTTCCATTGTTGCAACGATATAAGTGTTTCCCATTGTTGCGACAACATAAGTGTTTCCAATGATGTGACGATATAAGTGTTTCCAATGATGCGACAATATAGGAGGTTTCCATTGTTGCTAAGATATAAATGTTTCCATTGTTGCAACAATATAAATGTTTCCATTGTTTTGATGATATACATGTTTCAATTGTTGTGATCCTGGTGTTGGCGCAGTGGTTCGAGCAGTGGCTTGGAATTCAAAAGGTCCTGAGTTCAAGCCCCGTTGGACCACTGAATGAATACACCAGGAGGTTGACTCAGCCTGTCATCCTTCTGAGGTCGGCAAAGTGAGTACCAGTGTACTGGGCCCAGTGTATGCCCCGGTTAGAATAGGTGTACCATATCCCTGTGTCGTAAGAGGCGACCAGGGTTGCGTCAGGAAGGGCATCCGGCGTAAAACCTGTGCCAAATCACTATGCGGATCATATCGGATGATCCGCTGTGGCGACCCCTAACGGGAGCAGCCGAAGAAGAAGAAGAAGACATGTTTCCATTGTTGTGACGATATAAATGTTTCCATTGTTGTGACGATATAAATGTTTCCATTGTTGTGATGAAATAAATGTTTCCATTGATTGTTGCGACAATATAAATGTTTCCATTGTTGCGATGATATAAATGTTTCCATTGCTGCGACAATATATATGAATTGCGAGAATTGCAATCACATTTTTCAGAACACATAGAACAACAGGTTGAAGGGTTTGTTCACTTCAGAGTTACTTTTCCAAGAGTGGTGTAATTGTTCCATAATTCCAACACTGATCAATTTGGATGCACCTAACACCTGCCGTCCTTGTAGGGAAACTTGGTAGAACATTCTCTTAACTTGACCGTTTTGTTTCCATTTAAGTGTGAACTTTCATAATGCCATCAACGTGAGCAGGCATTCCAACAAAATTCCAATTATATTATTTTGCATAAAGCTACGTCGCGAGCATATCCTCTTGATCTTTCTCTGTGTTGAACTTTGATTGATGGCTGCACAACAGTGCGGTACAATTAGCCTCTGACAGGAAGTAAATTGATGAATACATTGACCGTTATATGAGATGCTGAGAGAAAGTGTAGGATGTCTTTCAAACAATACATTGTGGCATGAGTAGGCTAATTGAGATGAAGAGTTACAATTTCTTATACATTCATTGCGTAGTGGAAAATTGTTTTGAACTGCATCAGCAGAATCGGTTTTAACATTGAACATCCCCAGCAATGTCTCTTACCTGGACCAAAGCAGTTTATATCTCAATCTCAGAACCCTTGCCTAGTTACTGCCTTGTTTCCGATATCCTACACGTGCACATCTCTTTATTAACACAATGCACTATAGCCTTCCAGTGCCTCTACATTTAAACTCTGTTTTCTTATGAAGATAAATAAACACGTTCTGCCATAAGGTGTGTACAATAAGTGTAAAATCAATGGATATATTTCAAACGAAATAACATCTTGGAACAACTGCGCCATCAATTACATGACACACAAATGATACTCGAGGTGTGTATTTATAACAATAAGCTCAATGAATGTGGTTTTACTGAAACTAAAATCATGCAAAACAGGTGTGTCACCATCACAGCCTTGTGTTTTGTCGATCCTAAATAATGGAGTAATTTGGCTTTTATTTTTCTTGAGAAAGGACAAAGGCTTTATTATTCACAAATAACAGCAAATTACCTCCAGAGAATGTTTAACTTACAAAGACATGATTTCGTCTTTTGTACCATAATCAGAGATGATGAGATCTCGGACTTCTTATTCGTGTGTTTGACAAATTGCAGCTCACAGATCTAAGTCTAAGTTGGATAGCCAAATCACAACACCGTCTGCTGTTAGGTGTATTGCCCTAAATCCTTCATCAAATTTCTGTCAATGACGCTCCTTCACAATTCGATATCTGATCTGGGTGACCATAGTCACATGCTGGGCTGTCTTTGAAATTCCATTTGTGGAGTTGGTGTGATGTCAATGGATGGAGTACGGATCCTGTTGAGCGCTGACCACAGTTTCCAGAGAAGGTCGAGACTTGGAGGCTCTTCTGTCGAATCACTCACCAGTTCTTTGTTAGCAATGTCATTGTCTGTCCAAAGATTGCACTACTTGTCCTTTGTGTTAAATCCCACATCACTCAAAACTTTTTCAGAGCCAAAACTTTCTGGTAGTGGCACAAGGCATGTTGCTCACATATATGTTGAAAAGGATTGGAGCTAAGACAGACCCTTGGAGAAGACCATCATTCAGAGTCCTTATGGAGATTTTTTCTGCTTTCTGAGTGAAACCCTATATCTTTGATTGCAAAGCAAGAAGACAGGACATGCATTGTGGGTTGGCACTGGAAAAGTCTGGCAGTTTCAGCAGAAGACATGTCGCCATACCATGTCATATGCTGATGAAAGGTTAATTCGTACAACACCTGTCTTGAACGTTCATTGATAGCTAGGCTCAATGTGGGTGGTAAGTGCAAGCACTTGATCAACACAGCTCCAACCAGGTCTGAAGCCAGCTTGTTCCTTGGGAAGGTTGGGGGTCTACCAGTGGAGAGAGCCTGTCCAGAAGGACATGCTCAAACAACTTGTATATTTAACACAGAAACCTTTCTAGGGCTCTGCAAATGTTTTGAGGTAGATTGATTATAAACCAGATTTTAAAAAATGTTTGTATTTTGCATTTTTCTTATTTTGATCTGCTGTCGATAAATTGTTGTGGTGTTGATAAATTGGTGTGGTGTTGATAAATTGGTGCAGGCATAATGGGTCAAATGGCCTCCACATACACCTAATTTCCTTGTGTAGTCTTGTGTACAAGAGAGCTATGGGCTGATAGCTGGATGGATCAGCAAAAGGTTTCCCTGGCTTAAGGATGGAAATGACTTTAGCCTCTCTCCAGGTTGATGGTATGACTCCAGTTGCATAGATGTAAGTGAAAAGTGAAGCCAGCCAATCATGTCCGTGAGGTTCCAAGTTCTTCAAGAATTCAGGCTAGATGCCATCCATCAATTCCTACTGCTTTCCTTACTTTGGTGGAGGAAAGGCCAGTGTCAATGTCAGCCCTGGTGTTAGGTGAAGAATGCAGGGATGTAGGAGGAGATGATGAAATGGTCTTGGAGAGTTCCTTATGGACTTCATGGCGAGCCTCCTTTGTTGAGGCAACTTTATAGTTGAGGAGTAGCTTAGAAGCAAAAAGAATCAGCTAATACTTTGGGAGGTTGATTTTGTGCGGGTGAAGTGCCTCCATGATGCCTTCCATGCCTTTCTGCTTGAATGAGTGAAATCAATCTCCTCAACAATCTCCTGTCATCTTTATCATCTGGCCAGTCCAGAGATTCTAAAATCACAGATGCAACATCTGAATCCTGAGAAGCTTCATACTGTTTGAGGAGTGAGTCAATTGCTGACAACCAACAAGATATGTAGCATTTACCAAAACCACCTGGGATGTTAGTTTTGGCTGCTTGAGATCTTGGGAGGGTGAAGGCTTATTGGTACAATACAAAGGTTCCACAGCAATTTCAGGTGGTGATGAAGATTGAAGGTAATGTTCATGAAAGCCTTGTGTACCATAAAAATCTAATTTCACTCATTCTTGCTGAATACTACTGATAGAAAAATAAAAATGGCATTAATCATGGACGAACAGCATATCAGGAGGCACAACGTCAAAATTATCACTTTCAGGTAGCAATCTCGTCAGCTGTCTTCTCTTGTTACAAAAAAATTCCATTCGTGGAGGATGTTAAAGATTTCACGGTGTCCTTCAAGGAGAGTAGGCTAGCTATTGCTGGCACCCTAAACAAATGACAAATTCCTGCTCGAACCTACAGGGGCAGTGCATCAGCAGCACAGCTACGCTACCAGAACAATAATGCAACCTGCAGTCATAGGGTACATACGAAATAATGATGACCAACTGACCAGCAAAACTACTGACATCCATAACCACCTCTGCCTGGAACAGATGGAATGGGTTGCATCCTTTTCCAGGGTCCTGATTTGAACATCATGGAATATGGATGGGAACATATTCATCGAGAGCTGCAGAAAAGCCAACCTCTCCCAAGTGGAACGCAAGAGCTGCAACAAAATCTGCTCCGAATTTGGCAAAATCTGAATCAGGCTATCATAATAATCTATACCAATAAATGTCAGTGTGTCTCCTCCATAACTCCAAAACCATGAAGCCAAGCAGCCTGAAACTTTGCATGTACACCAAAAAAACTCCAAGGAAGTGCAAGAGTGAAAATTGTGTGTTTGGTTTAATTAAAACAGTCCTTTTGAAGATAATTAACGGCCTTCTTTAATTATATCCTTTATCAGGCACTTCCTTGGACACCTTGTACACCTCCCTCACACTTGATGGGGGTCCTAATTCCCCCATCTTCTTTGGCCTATTTAAACACGCCTCAATTTGGAAAAACGATCACCTCTTACAGACGAATTAAAGTGTGTCCTTTCGTGACAAAATATAAACATAAATATACTAATAGTTACTGCAAGCGAAGAGGTACATAGACAGCACACATGGACATGGTAGAAAATGGGACCAAATGACTCTCCGTGGGGTGTGTGCGTGCCTGTTCTTGGTTATGTGTGTGCAGTGCATGGGTTTCACGGGTTCGTGATCTGAACTTAAACTCACGCCCATGGTGTGTGGTGCTGTGGAGGAGGTTATGAGACCATCTCGTGAACCATGTACTTCTGCAGTGCCGAAGCCTCATGGCGAGTGGACATGCTGTGGCATCGAAGCCACGTGGGACGTGCACTGTGCAGTGCAGGTGTGGGGAAATCTGTGCATGTGTGCGAGTGAAAGGTTGAGTATATCGCCGGTGTGCATGCACATTTAGTATGGAGAGAGATAGATAAGAGAGAGAGAGAGACGAGAGAGACGAGAGAGACGAGAGAGACGAGAGAGACGAGAGAGACGAGAGAGACGAGAGAGACGAGAGAGAGAGAGAGAGGAGAGAGAGGAGAGAGAGAGAGAGAGACGAGAGAGACGAGAGAGACGAGAGAGACGAGAGAGACGAGAGAGACGAGAGAGACGAGAGAGACGAGAGAGACGAGAGAGAGACGAGAGAGACGAGAGAGACGAGAGAGACGAGAGAGACGAGAGAGACGAGAGAGACGAGAGAGACGAGAGAGACGAGAGAGACGAGAGAGACGAGAGAGACGAGAGAGACGAGAGAGAGAGAGAGAGAGAGAGAGAGAGAGAGAGAGAGAGAGAGAGAGAGAGAGAGAGAGAGAGAGAGACGAGAGACGAGAGACGAGAGACGAGAGACGAGAGACGAGAGACGAGAGACGAGAGACGAGAGACGAGGGCTAATTTGCTCAACCATGGCATTTAGCATTTAGGCCTGTCACATTTGCCACGGCGGCCCTGGGGTCTCCAAAATATACAGCCACGAGCAATTATACAGCGGCCACAGTATTTCCATGGTCACACAATGTAGCAGTCACATATGTTTTTATTTTTCGGGTAGCCGCACGGCGTATTTAGAAATTGTGGAGACCGAAAACGTGGGGTTGCCGTACGGTCTTTGATTTGATGTCGCACGGTGACCTTAAGAGGGCCCTGCGGCGGCCATAGAATTTTCAAGGCAGACGCAAGGTGCCCGCAAGGCGACCGCAGGGGGGCCCTAAGGAGAACGTGCGGCCAGACGGACGGTAACGAATGGGTTAAAAAAAAATTTTAACCAGTTTTTTTGTTTCGGCTTGTCGAATTGCTACGGCGAACGGAGAAATGTAAAAAGTTATAACTCCGCGTTATAATTCCACGGCGACCTTACGACCTGTAAAATATAGCCAAACAGCGTAGGGCCACTCTGAGGCCACCGCAGAAACTCTGCGGCCGCCGCACGTTTCTGTCAATTCAGAGGGCGTACGGCCACCGTATCCTCGCCGTAGAGCAAATGTGACTTAGGCCTTACCACAATCAACATCCTCTTGATTCCATCCCTTGTTCTACCTGTCTCCTGACACAGTTCGATCGACACCAGCTTTCCTCAGTAAGACTAGTTTTTCATTCATTTGAAGTAAAAGTTTTCATTGATCCTAAAACTCCTTGTATAGTCTCATTATGTCTCAACATGTGTGGTAAATATCAAGTTTCTTACACTGTTTGTATTGTCTTGAGAATAAAATGATGGCATCGAATACCAAGTACGTTTATGGCTGTGTGTGGCAGATCCTTGGCGTACATTCCAAGGAGATGGCACTGCATCAAAGGTGTGGCCATAAACTCATTTGTACTTTACAACTTTACAGCGATGTGTATCATTCTTTCCTGAGGAATAATGGATGTGCACCACAGATCTTATTCACTGTTCTTCACGAACTCTTGCTTAAGATCAGGATATCACAATTGAAGAACTTACCATGGAGTCACGAGGACCCGTCATCAATGCATCAGGCTTGGTGTTCACTTAACAGTAAGGGTGGATGGCTTAAGATCTTAGGGTCTTGAGTTCAAGCCCTTGTCGACGCCTTGAATTAACACCAGGTAGGGTTCCTTGAATTAACACCAGGACTCAGCCTGTCATCCTTCTGAGGTTGGCAAAATGAATACCAGCTTACTGGAAACAGGGGCACCGCATCAGTGGCACAGCTGCACCCCCAGAAAGCGATGCAGCCAAGCAGCCATAGGATGCATATAAATAAATGAATGAATGAATGCCTCCTATATTTTTATTGACGAAATCTAAAGATTTCGTAAGTATATTGATGACTTCCGTCCTCTGTTTGTGTGTTTGTTTGTAGGCACGATAACTCGAGAACGGAAGAAGCTACCAATGTCAAATTACACCACGTGATTCAGGATGGTGATGGTGAGCGCAGATTCGATTTTGGTCAAAATTGGTCAAAGCTCAAGGTCACAGTGAGGTCAAACATTATTCCGTAAATTCATGTGGAGAAATGGAGTATTTTTGCTTCGACCAACGTTACGAGTTCGTTTTAACTTCGATTTTAATTTTGTCTTCGGTTTTTGCGATCGCTATGGCCTAAGTCACATTTGCTCTATGGTGAGGATATGGCGGCCGTACGCCCTATGAATTGACAGAAACGTGCCGCGGCCGCAGAGTTTCTGCTGTGGTCTCAGGGTGGCCCGACGCCGTTTGGCTATATTTTACAGTTCGTAAGGTCGCCGTGGAATTATAACCCGGAGTTATAACTTTTTTCATTTCTACGTTCGCCGTAGAATTTCGAGAAGCCGAAAAAAAAACTGGTAAAAAAATAATAATAATTAACCCATTCGTTACCGTCCGTCTGGCCGCACGTTCGCCTTAGGGCCCCTGCGGTCGCCTTGCGGGCACCTTGAGGCTACCTTGCGTCTGCTTTGAAAATTCTATGGCCGCCGCAGGGCCCCCTTAAGGTCACCGTGCGACATCAAATCAAAGACTGTACGGCAACCCCACTTTTTCGGTCTCCACAATTTCTAAGACCTGGGCCTAAGTCACATTTGCTCTACGGCGAGGATACGGCGGCCGTACGCCCTCTGAATTGACAAAAACATGCGGCGGCCGCAGACTTTCTGCAGTGGCCTCAGGGTGGCCCTACGCTGTTTGGCTATCTTTTACAGGTCGTAAGGTCGCCGTGGAATTATAACTGGAGTTATAACTTTTTTCATTTCTACGTTCGCCGCAGCAATTCGACAGGCCGAAAAAAAAAACTGGTAAAAAAAAAAAAAATTAACCCATTAACCCCCCCCCCCCAAAAATTAACGTCCGTCTGGCACATTCGCCTTAGGGCCCCCCTGCGGTCCCCCTGCGGTCACCTTGCGGGCACATTGCGTCTGCCTTGAAAATTCTATGGCCGCTGCAGGAACGCCCTAAGGTCACCGTGTGACATCAAATCAAAGACCGTACTGCACCCCCACGTTTTTGGTCTCCAGAATTTATAAATATGCGGTGCGGCTCTCCGAAAAATAAAAACATATGTGACTGATACATTGTGTGACCGTGGAAATACTGCGGCTGCCGTATAATTGCTAGTGGCCGTAGATTTTGGAGACCCCACGGCCGCCGTGGCAAATGTGACTTCGGCCTAAATACGCCATGAGGCTCCCCGAAAAATATAAATATATGTGACTGCTTCATTGATTGACCGTGGAAATACTGCGGCCGCCGTATAAATGCAAGTGGCCGTAGATTTTGGAGACCCCACGGCTGCCGTGGCAAATGTGACTTAGGCCTGAGGACGCTGAAAACTCGGTTGTCGAAATTCTGGTAAAAATCGGATGTTTTGGAGACGTTTTAAGATTGTATAAAAAATATTTCACTCGCCTCGTCATGGGTCATCACGTGGTTCAACGCGCTCTAGCAAAAGCGTCGTTGATCACGTAAAGGTTTTCCATGTGCGGGCTGACGGTGTTTTCGATAAAGATGGTGTTTAAAAGTCATTATTTGTCCCAATAAAGGTTATCGTCGCATGCCTGACTCGCTAAGCCGTTGGATTATGTAAAGATTGTTGGTGGATGGCCGAATATTACGGTTTTGTGACTTTGATAAAATAATATTAAATAATTGCGTGGAGAAATGGAGATTTTTGCTTCGGTCGACGTTACGATTTTTGATGGTTTGGTACAGAATCATCGTAGAAACTTCTGGTTTGCGTTGCTACCTTCTCGAGACAGCTTTTATTCAACAAGGTTAGAGGTCAGGTTGACGATTTCGTAAGTACGAGTCTATGACTGCTTGTTACGAATGAAATTTAAAGATTTCGTTAGTATATTGATCACTTCCGTTTCTGTTTGTTTGTTTGTGTGTTTGTTTGTGTTTGTTTGTTTGTAGGCACGATAACTCGAGAACGGAAGAAGCTACCAATGTCAAATTACACCACGTGATTCAGAAGGGTGATGGCGAGTGCTGATTAGATTTTGGTCAAAATCGGTCAAAGGTCAAGGTCACAGTGAGGTCAAACATAATTCCGTAAATTTATGTGGAGAAATGGAGTATTTTTGCTTCGCTCGACGTTACGAGTTCGTTTAAACTTCGATTTTAATTTTGTCTTCAGTTTTTGCGATCGCTTAGGACGCTCAAAACTGGGTTGTCGAAATTCTGTTAAAAATCGGATGTTTTGGAGAGGTTTTAAGATTGTATAAAAAATATTTCACTTGACGCATGATGGGTCGTCGCGTGATGCAGTGCGCTCGAGCAGACGCGTCGTTGAGTCACTTAAAGGTTTTCCGTGTGCACGCTGATGGCGTTTTCGATAAAGATGGTGTTTAAAAATCATTTTTTATCCCAATAAAGGTTATCGTCACATGCCTGAATCGCTGAGCCGTCGGATTATGTAAAGATTGTTGGTGGATGGCCAAATATTACGGTTTTGTGACTTCGATAAAATAATTGCGTGGAGAAATGGAGGTTTTTAGTTCGCTCAATGTTACGAGTTCGTTTTAACTTCAATTTTAATTTTGTCTTCGGTTTTTGCAATCGCTTAGGACGCTTAAAACTCGGTTGTCGAAATTCTGGTAAAAATCGGATGTTTTGGAGACGTTTTAAGATTGTATAAAAAATATTTCACTCTACGCGTCACGGGTCGTCACGTGATGCAGTGCGCTCGAGCAGTCGCGTCGTTGAGTCACATAAAGGTTTTCTGTGTGTGCGCTGATGGTGTTTTCGAAAAAGATGGTGTTTAAAAGTCATTTTTTATCCCAATAAAGGTTATCATCGCATGCCTGACTCGCGGAACCGTCGGATTATGTAAAGATTGTTGGTGGATGGCCGAATATTATGGTTTTGTGACTTTGATAAAATAATATAAAATAATTGCGTGGAAAAATGGAGATTTTTGCTTCGGTCGACATTACGATTTTTGATGTTTTGATACAGAATCATCGTAGAAACTTCTGGTTTGTGTCGCTTCCTTCCCTAGAGACAGCGTTTATTAGACAAGGTCAGAGGTCAAGTTGACGATTTCGTAAGTACCATTCTATGACTGCTTCTTACTTACGAAATAGAAAGATTTCGTAATTATATTGATGCCTTCCGTTTCTGTTTGTTACTTACAAAATCTAAAGATTTCGTAAGTATATTGATGACTTCCGTTTGTTTGTTTGTTTGTTTGTAGGAACGATAACTCGAGAACGGAAGAAGCTACCAATGTCAAATTACAGCACGTGATTCAGGAGGGTGATGGCTAGTGCTGATTAGATTTTCGTCAAAATCGGTCAAAGGTCAATGTCACAGTGAGGTCAAACATCCAAAAAATGATAACTTGAAAACGGAAGAAGCTACCAATGTCAAATTACACCACGTGATTCAGGAGGGTGGTGGCTAGCGCTGATTAGATTTTGGTCAAAATCAGTCAAAGGTCAAGGTCACAGTGAGGTCAAACATCCAAAACATTCTATTTTTTGATGGTTTGGTGCAGAATCATCGTAGAAACTTCTGGTTTGTGTCGCTACCTTCTCGAGAGACAGCTTTTATTAGACAAGGTCAGAGGTCAAGTTGATAATTTTATAAGTACCAGTCTATGACTGCTTGTTAGTTTGTTTGTTTGTAGGCACGATAACTCGAGAACGGAAGAAGCTACCAATGTCAAATTACACTACGTGATTCAGGAGGGCGGTGGCGAGCGCTGATTAGATTTTGGTCAAAATCGGTCAAAGGTCAAGGTCACAGTGAGGTCAAACATAATTCCATAAATTCACGAGGAGAAATGGAGTATTTTTGCTTCGCTCGACGTTACGAGTTCATTTCAACTTCGATTTTAATTTTCTCTTCGGTTTTTGCGATCGCTTAGGACGCTTAAAACTCGGTTGTAGAAATTCTGGTAAAATCGGATGTTTTGGAGACGTTTTAAGATTGTATAAAAAAATTTCACTCGACGCGTCACGGGTCGTCACGTGGTGCAGTGCGCTCGAGCAGACGCGTCGATGAGTTACGTTAAGGTATAATTGCGTGGAGAAATGGCGATTTTTGTTTCACTAGACGTTACGAGTTCGTTTTAACTTCGAATTTAATTTTGTCTTTGGTTTTTGCAATCGCTTGGGACGCTTAAAACTCGGTTGTCGAAATTCTGGTAAAAATCGGATGTTTTGGAGACGTTTTAAGATTGTATAAAAAATATTTCACTCGACGCGTCATGGGTCGTCACGTGATGCAGTGCGCTCGAGCAGACGCGTCGTTGAGTAACGTAAAGATATAATATAATTGCATGGAGAAATGGAGATTTTTGCTTCGGTCGACGTTACAATTTTTGATGGTTTGATGCAGAATCATCGTAGAAACTTCTGGTTTGCGTCGCTACCTTCTCGAGAGACAGCTTTTATTTGACAAGGTCAGAGGTCAAGTTGACGATTTCGTAAGTACCAGTCTATGACTGCTTGTTTGTTTGTTTGTTTGTAGGCACGATAACTCGAGAACGGCAGAAGCTACCAATGTCAAATTACACCACAAGATTCAGGAGGGTGATGGCTCGTGCTGATTAGATTTTGGTCAAAATCGTTCAAAGGTCAAGGTCACAGTGAGGTCAAATATTCGATTTTTGATGGTTTGGTACAGATAACTCGAGAACGGAAGAAGCTCCCAATATCAAATTACATCACGGGATTCAGGAGGGTGATGGCTCGCGCTGATTAGATTTTGGTCAAAATTGGTCAATGGTGAAGGTCATAGTGAGGTCAAACATTCGATGTTTGATGGTTTGGTACAGAATCATCGTAGAAACTTCTGGTTTGTGTCGCTACCTTCTCGAGAGAGAGGTTTTATTAGACAAGGTCAGAGGTCAAGTTGACGATTTCGTAAGTACCAGTCTATGACTGCTTGTTTGTTTGTTTGTAGGCACGATAACTCGAGAACGGAAGAAGCTACCAATGTCAAATTACACCACGTGATTCAGAAGGGTGATGGCGAGTGCTGATTAGATTTTGGTCAAAATCGGTCAAAGGTCAAGGTCACAGTGAGGTCAAACATAATTCCGTAAATTTATGTGGAGAAATGGAGTATTTTTGCTTCGCTCGACGTTACGAGTTCGTTTAAACTTCGATTTTAATTTTGTCTTCAGTTTTTGCGATCGCTTAGGACGCTCAAAACTGGGTTGTCGAAATTCTGTTAAAAATCGGATGTTTTGGAGAGGTTTTAAGATTGTATAAAAAATATTTCACTTGACGCATGATGGGTCGTCGCGTGATGCAGTGCGCTCGAGCAGACGCGTCGTTGAGTCACTTAAAGGTTTTCCGTGTGCACGCTGATGGCGTTTTCGATAAAGATGGTGTTTAAAAATCATTTTTTATCCCAATAAAGGTTATCGTCACATGCCTGAATCGCTGAGCCGTCGGATTATGTAAAGATTGTTGGTGGATGGCCAAATATTACGGTTTTGTGACTTCGATAAAATAATTGCGTGGAGAAATGGAGGTTTTTAGTTCGCTCAATGTTACGAGTTCGTTTTAACTTCAATTTTAATTTTGTCTTCGGTTTTTGCAATCGCTTAGGACGCTTAAAACTCGGTTGTCGAAATTCTGGTAAAAATCGGATGTTTTGGAGACGTTTTAAGATTGTATAAAAAATATTTCACTCTACGCGTCACGGGTCGTCACGTGATGCAGTGCGCTCGAGCAGTCGCGTCGTTGAGTCACATAAAGGTTTTCTGTGTGTGCGCTGATGGTGTTTTCGAAAAAGATGGTGTTTAAAAGTCATTTTTTTATCCCAATAAAGGTTATCATCGCATGCCTGACTCGCGGAACCGTCGGATTATGTAAAGATTGTTGGTGGATGGCCGAATATTATGGTTTTGTGACTTTGATAAAATAATATAAAATAATTGCGTGGAAAAATGGAGATTTTTGCTTCGGTCGACATTACGATTTTTGATGTTTTGATACAGAATCATCGTAGAAACTTCTGGTTTGTGTCGCTTCCTTCCCTAGAGACAGCGTTTATTAGACAAGGTCAGAGGTCAAGTTGACGATTTCGTAAGTACCATTCTATGACTGCTTCTTACTTACGAAATAGAAAGATTTCGTAATTATATTGATGCCTTCCGTTTCTGTTTGTTACTTACAAAATCTAAAGATTTCGTAAGTATATTGATGACTTCCGTTTGTTTGTTTGTTTGTTTGTAGGAACGATAACTCGAGAACGGAAGAAGCTACCAATGTCAAATTACAGCACGTGATTCAGGAGGGTGATGGCTAGTGCTGATTAGATTTTCGTCAAAATCGGTCAAAGGTCAATGTCACAGTGAGGTCAAACATCCAAAAAATGATAACTTGAAAACGGAAGAAGCTACCAATGTCAAATTACACCACGTGATTCAGGAGGGTGGTGGCTAGCGCTGATTAGATTTTGGTCAAAATCAGTCAAAGGTCAAGGTCACAGTGAGGTCAAACATCCAAAACATTCTATTTTTTGATGGTTTGGTGCAGAATCATCGTAGAAACTTCTGGTTTGTGTCGCTACCTTCTCGAGAGACAGCTTTTATTAGACAAGGTCAGAGGTCAAGTTGATAATTTTATAAGTACCAGTCTATGACTGCTTGTTAGTTTGTTTGTTTGTTTGTAGGCACGATAACTCGAGAACGGAAGAAGCTACCAATGTCAAATTACACTACGTGATTCAGGAGGGCGGTGGCGAGCGCTGATTAGATTTTGGTCAAAATCGGTCAAAGGTCAAGGTCACAGTGAGGTCAAACATAATTCCATAAATTCACGAGGAGAAATGGAGTATTTTTGCTTCGCTCGACGTTACGAGTTCATTTCAACTTCGATTTTAATTTTCTCTTCGGTTTTTGCGATCGCTTAGGACGCTTAAAACTCGGTTGTAGAAATTCTGGTAAAATCGGATGTTTTGGAGACGTTTTAAGATTGTATAAAAAAATTTCACTCGACGCGTCACGGGTCGTCACGTGGTGCAGTGCGCTCGAGCAGACGCGTCGATGAGTTACGTTAAGGTATAATTGCGTGGAGAAATGGCGATTTTTGTTTCACTAGACGTTACGAGTTCGTTTTAACTTCGATTTTAATTTTGTCTTTGGTTTTTGCAATCGCTTGGGACGCTTAAAACTCGGTTGTCGAAATTCTGGTAAAAATCGGATGTTTTGGAGACGTTTTAAGATTGTATAAAAAATATTTCACTCGACGCGTCATGGGTCGTCACGTGATGCAGTGCGCTCGAGCAGACGCGTCGTTGAGTAACGTAAAGATATAATATAATTGCATGGAGAAATGGAGATTTTTGCTTCGGTCGACGTTATAATTTTTGATGGTTTGATGCAGAATCATCGTAGAAACTTCTGGTTTGCGTCGCTACCTTCTCGAGAGACAGCTTTTATTTGACAAGGTCAGAGGTCAAGTTGACGATTTCGTAAGTACCAGTCTATGACTGCTTGTTTGTTTGTTTGTTTGTAGGCACGATAACTCGAGAACGGCAGAAGCTACCAATGTCAAATTACACCACAAGATTCAGGAGGGTGATGGCTCGTGCTGATTAGATTTTGGTCAAAATCGTTCAAAGGTCAAGGTCACAGTGAGGTCAAATATTCGATTTTTGATGGTTTGGTACAGATAACTCGAGAACGGAAGAAGCTCCCAATGTCAAATTACATCACGGGATTCAGGAGGGTGATGGCTCGCGCTGATTAGATTTTGGTCAAAATTGGTCAACGGTCAAGGTCACAGTGAGGTCAAACATTCGATGTTTGATGGTTTGGTACAGAATCATCGTAGAAACTTCTGGTTTGCGTCGCTACCTTCTCGAGAGACAGCTTTTATTCGACAAGGTCAGAGGTCAAGTTGACGATTTCGTAAGTACCAGTCTATCACTGCTTGTTTGTTTGTAGGCACGATAACTCGAGAACGGAAGAAGCTACAAATGTCAAATTACAGCACGTGATTCAGGAGGGTGATGGCTAGTGCTGATTAGATTTTGGTCAAAATCGGTCAAAGGTCAACGTCACAGTGAGGTCAAATATTCGATTTTTGATGGTTTGGTACAGATAACTCGAGAACGGAAGAAGCTCCCAATGTCAAATTACATCACGGGATTCAGGAGGGTGATGGCTAGTGCTGATTAGATTTTGGTCAAAATTGGTCAATGGTGAAGGTCATCGTGAGGTCAAACATTCGATGTTTGATGGTTTGGTACAGAATCATCGTAGAAACTTCTGGTTTGTGTCGCTACCTTCTCGAGAGAGAGGTTTTATTAGACAAGGTCAGAGGTCAAGTTGACGATTTCGTAAGTACCAGTCTATGACTGCTTGTTTGTTTGTTTGTAGGCACGATAACTCGAGAACGGAAGAAGCTACCAATGTCAAATTACACCACGTGATTCAGGAGGGTGATGGCTAGTGCTGATTAGATTTTGGTCAAAATCGGTCAAAGGTCAAGGTCACAGTGAGGTCAAATATTCGATTTTTGATGGTTTGGTACAGATAACTCGAGAACGGAAGAAGCTCCCAATGTCAAATTACATCACGGGATTCAGGAGGGTGATGGCTCGCGCTGATTAGATTTTGGTCAAAATTGGTCAACGGTCAAGGTCACAGTGAGGTCAAACATTCGATGTTTGATGGTTTGGTACAGAATCATCGTAGAAACTTCTGGTTTGCGTCGCTACCTTCTCGAGAGACAGCTTTTATTCGACAAGGTCAGAGGTCAAGTTGACGATTTCGTAAGTACCAGTCTATCACTGCTTGTTTGTTTGTAGGCACGATAACTCGAGAACGGAAGAAGCTACCAATGTCAAATTACAGCACGTGATTCAGGAGGGTGATGGCTAGTGCTGATTAGATTTTGGTCAAAATCGGTCAAAGGTCAACGTCACAGTGAGGTCAAATATTCGATTTTTGATGGTTTGGTACAGATAACTCGAGAACGGAAGAAGCTACCAATGTCAAATTACATCACGGGATTCAGGAGGGTGATGGCTAGTGCTGATTAGATTTTGGTCAAAATTGGTCAATGGTGAAGGTCATAGTGAGGTCAAACATTCGATGTTTGATGGTTTGGTACAGAATCATCGTAGAAACTTCTGGTTTGTGTCGCTACCTTCTCGAGAGAGAGGTTTTATTAGACAAGGTCAGAGGTCAAGTTGACGATTTCGTAAGTACCAGTCTATGACTGCTTGTTTGTTTGTTTGTAGGCACGATAACTCGAGAACGGAAGAAGCTACCAATGTCAAATTACACCACGTGATTCAGGAGGGTGATGGCTTGTGCTGATTAGATTTTGGTCAAAATCGGTCAAAGGTCAACGTCACAGTGAGGTCAAATATTCGATTTTTGATGGTTTGGTACAGATAACTCGAGAACGGAAGAAGCTACCAATGTCAAATTAGACCACCTGATTCAGGAGGGGGATGGCTAGCGCTGATTAGATTTTGGTCAAAATCGGTCAAAGGTCAAGGTCACAGTGAGGTCAAACATCCAAAACATTCGATTTTGGATGGTTTGGTACAGAATCATCGTAGAAACTTCTGGTTTGCGTCACTACCTTCTCTAGAGACAGCTTTTATTAGACAAGGTCAGAGGTCAAGTTGACGATTTCGTAAGTACCAGTCTCTGACTGCTTGTTTGTGTGTGTTTGTGTGTTTGTTTGTAGGCACATTAACTCGAGAACGGAAGAAGCTACCAATGTCAAATTACACCACGCGATTCAGGAGGGTGATGTCCAGCGCTGATTAGATTTTGGTCAAAATCGGTCAAAGGTCAAGGTCACAGTGAGGTCAAACATAATTCCGTAAAGTACTTTGGAGAAATGGAGTATTTTTGCATCGATCGACATTACGAGTTCGTTTTTACTTCGATTTTAATTTCGTCTTCGGTTTTTGCGATCGCTTCGGATGCTCAAAACTCGGTTGTCGAAATTCTGTTAAAAATCGGATGTTTTGGAGACGTTTTAAGATTGTATAAAAAATATTTCACTCGCTGCGTCACGTGTCATCACGTGGTGCAGCATGCACGAGCAGACGCGTGGTTGGTCACGTAAAGGTTTTCCGTGTGCGCGCTGATGGTGTTTTCGATGAAGATGGTGTTTAAAAGTCATTTTTTATCCCATGAAAGGTTATCGTCGCATGCCTGACTCGCTAAGCCGTCAGATTATTGAAAGATTGTTGGTGGATGGCCGGATACAGTCAAAGCTCGTTACTATGCCACCTCGCTTCTATGCCACTCTCGCTATTATACCACTTTTGTTCGGTCCCGACAAAATTCAATACAATATAAATTTACTATGCCACCCCCTACTCTCGCTACCATGCCACTTCTGTGTGACTGTTAAAAGGCACGAGTCGTGAAAAAGTCTGTATTGCGCAGTGCTCGATTATCACACTCACGTCCAAAGGCGAAGCGACGAACTACAGTCCAGCTGCGCACAACATAACTCAATACGTACGCGCATAGTCAGACTGTGTCAAAACACGCGATTCTTCTCCCCGATGCCAGCCACAACAAGCCAATCACAACACGCACAACGAGACACAAAAAAGCGCGAGCACACACACAGACACGCAGGCACACGCACAACAGTGACATCATTTTTTTTCAAATTCAGCCCATAATGTCAGCTCAGAAACGCAAGCGAACCGACTTTACGCTGAAGGAGAAGAAGGAGATCATCGATGCCGCGAAGAAGGAGCTGAATCAGTCCAAGTTGGCCAGGGAGATTAGCAAGAAATGGGGCGTCGAAGTTAAGAGAACCACCGTGAAGGGCATTCTCAGCAAGAAGGATGCAATCGAGGCTGCAATCAAAGCTGGATTTCCATCGAAGCGCATGAAGTTGACGCAGGCTCATGACCCGAAGCTTGATGAGGGAGTGCTCATGTGGCTGAAGCAATCAAGAGGACAGAATGTGCCTGTCAGCGGCGATCTGATCAAGGAGAAGGCGATGAAACTGGCCGAGCTGATGCACATCCCAGACTTCATAGCGAGCGACGGTTGGTTGGGCAATTTCAAGAAGCGCCACGGCATCACGTTCAAGACAGTGCAGGGCGAAGCTGGAGCGGTGGATTCACAATCCCTTCTTGAGTGGCAACAACAGGTTCTCCGGCCCTTACTCGGGCAGTTCTCCGCAGACGACGTCTTCAACCTGGACGAGACTGGACTCTTCTGGCAGCTGCTTCTGAACAAGACCATGGCTTTCAGGGGAGAGCGGTATACTGGAGGAAAAAAAAAGCAAGCAAAGGATCACTCTTCTGGTTGGGGCAAACATGAGCGGCAGCGAGAAGTTCCCTCTTCTGGTGATTGGCAATTCCAATAAACCCTGTGCCTTCAAGAACAAAGAGATCCCGGTCAAGTACAAGGCGAACTCAAAGGCGTGGATGACGGCGGAGCTTTTCGAGGAGATGTTGCGTGCGTGGGACGGACGACTCGGCCAGCAGGGACGCAGAGTGCTGGTCTGTCTCGATAACTTCTCTGGCCACCCTCCCGAGCTCGAGCTGAACAACATCCAACTGGTTTTCTTCCCACCCAACACGACAGCCAATTTGCAACCAATGGATCAGGGAATCATAGAGAACCTCAAGCGCCACTACAAGAAGCTCCTGCTATGCCGCCGGCTTGAGGCCATAGACGAGGGAAAGGAGTTCAAGTTCACGTTGCTCGACGCTCTACACGTCGCCCGGCGTGCTTGGGAGCAGGTCGGCAAGTCGACGATCAGGAACTGTTTCGCGAAGGCCAAGTTCATCGAAGAGGAGATCCAAACTGAGCCACAGGATGCGGAGCTGCCCGACATCTGGGAAGCTCTGCCTGCCGAGGAAAAGATGCACGAGAACGAGGAGATCGAGCTGTCTGACTTTCTCGAAGCCGACGAGCGCCTCGTGACTGGCGGGTATTTCACGCTGGAGGAGATTGCGGATGAGATTCTGTGCATTGAGGAGCCGGTGGAAAGCGAAGATGACGAGGTAACTGTCGAGGAGGAAATCGTTCCGTTCGAGGAAGCCCAGCACGCTTGTAGCACCGTCTGGAAGTTCATGCAGCAGAGAAGTGGGAAGCCCGGTGTGATGCAAGCGTGCGATCGGCTAGACAACGAGATGCACGAGATCCGCCGAAAGAAGATGCGCCAGCCGACGATTCTTGAAAGCTTTGTGTGTCGTGAATTTCTCGCCATGCCATATGTTAGTGTGTGTATGTTCTCCGTTCGCTTAGCTTATACAAGTCATGCCTTTTACTTGCTATAATAAATTTTGTCTAAAGATTAACTACAGATGGATAACTTGAGAAAATAAGGCCGTTTTTACAAAATCTCGTTACTATGCCACTCTCGCTACTATACCACTTTTGCTCGGTCCCGACGGGTGGCATAGTAACGAGCTTTGACTGTATTACGATTTTGTGACTTTGATAAAATAATATTAAATAATTGCTTCGAGAAATGGAGATTTTTGCTTCGGTCGACGTTATGATTTTTGATGGTTTGGTACAGAATCATCGTAGAAACTTCTGGTTTGCGTCGCTACCTTCTCGAGAGACAGCTTTTATTAGACAAGGTGAGAGGTCAAGTTGACAATTTCGTAAGTACCAGTCTATGACTGCTTGTTTGTTTGTTTGTGTGTGTGTTTGTTTGTCGGCACGATAACTCGAGAACGGAAGAAGCTACCAATACCAAATTACACCACGTGATTCAGGAAGTTGATGGCTAGCGCTGATTAGATTTTGGTCAAAATCGGTCAAAGGTCAAGGTCACATTGAGGTCAAACATCCAAAAAAAAGTAATAACTCAACAACGGAAGAAGCTCCCAATGTCAAATTACACCACGTGATTCAGGAAGTTGATGGCTAGCGCCGATTCGATTTTGGTCAAAATTGGTCAAAGGTCAAAGTCACAGTGAGGTCAAACATTAAGTTTTTCATGGTTTGGAACAGAATCATCGTAGAAACTTGTGGTTTGCGTCACTACCTTCTCTAGAGACAGCTTTTATTCGACAAAGTCAGAGGTCAAGTTGACGATTTTGTAAGTACCAGTCTCTGACTGCTTGTTTATTTATTGGGGATCTGGGGAAGAGCAAAGTGGTTTCCAAATGCGTCCGATACCTTTTAACAGATGAGTGCCGCACCTTTGTGTCGACGGCATCTTCTGGGTTTTCACCTGAAAGGCATCACTTCATTGCTGGAGCCTGGAGATTAATCCTGATGCTACAAACCCGAGCCACAACTCCAATCTGTTCACCTGAGTGGGAAGAGCTGACGTCTCCCTATCGGAAAAGGCCAAATTCCAACAAGGGAGCATCAAGGCACTTCACATTATATTTTATGGTGACATTGGAATTTCTTGAAACCGGGTAATTCCATAAAGTGAAAGTAAATGGCGATTACTACGACATGGTTTTGCATTATCTGCAATTCACAGAGCGTAACTAGTGTTCTTTTTTTTTTGCATTTTTTTCTCCTCCTTCTCGTTGTTGTTGTTGTTCTTCTTCTTCTCCTCTTCTCTTCTCTCACACACACACACACACACACACACACACACACACACACACACACACACACACACACACACACACACACACACACCATTCATTTCCTTGCTTGTTACATCCACCTTTTCGCCCAATGTCTGTACGTTGCCTGTCTTCTCTCAGTCACATGACCTTCCTGCTTTTTGGTGAGACAAAACCTTGTATATAAAAAGGGTCCAATTCTCTGATCGATAATATCCTCCAGCATGATGCATGACAATGCTACACTGCATGAAAAATAAATGTCTGCAACCGATTCAAGTCTCGTTTGCCTTTAAAGTGGGAGGGTTTGAGGAACCCACCATATTTGAAATGAGAGCGAGAGATGAACCTTCAGAGTTTAGGCTTTATTCCATTTGATTGGAGCCGCTTCTGTGGACACACCAGGAAATACAGGTTCAGCTAGGAGTACATAAGCAGAAACGTATACATGTGCAGTTAACCATTGCAGACTAATCCGCGTAAGCACGGAGTTCGATATAATCTCCATTCTCACCAGTCAATGAGCACCTTCAGTTAACGAGCATCAAGTGGACAGCCGATGTCAATAGCAATGCCCCGGGGACAATCACTCGTGCCGCAGAGAGACATCCCCTTATACGCGAGACGCACAACATGTGATCCCGCGTCATGTCCCTTGATTCACGTTAATTCACCACATTCTCCTCACCTTTAAAATGTAACTAGGGGCCCATCTTACACACCATGATTGCTTTAGCTCTATAGGAGTATACATTTCAAGCAACGCGGACTAATAGATCTACAGGAGCATACATGCCAAGCAGTGATTATTTTGAGTTGTAGGAGCATGGAAATGAGCATCGATATATGATATAATGGGCATATAGGAGCATGAGCAGCGAGAATGCCGATAATCCCCTTTACAGATTGAGTCGTCGAGGGGGCCTTATTCGTCGACCTCTCCGGGAGTAAACGGCAGTTTCACTTGAGGGAGACTCCCGATCCTCTTGGTGAGCCTCGACTTGTGCCGGGGGATGACTCCTCGATCGCCCTCGGGGAACACGGCAGCCCCGTCGCCTGGCGGAGTTCCTGGGGGAAATGTCAGAAGGAGGAGAGCCAGGAGGTGGTGTACCGGCGGGAGGAGTACCGGGCGGGAGCCAGATGGCGAACCGCCACAGTGGTCTCCCTGCCATCCGGGAGCCTGACATGAGCATACTTTGGATTAGTGTCAATGAGTTCGACCCCCTCCACCAGGGGGTCATACTTGCTTTGTCGTGCCGGGCGTTTCATGAACACTGTACCGGGGTGGGTCAGCCAGTTGGGCACCGTTTGACTGTCAACATAACGTCGTTGGTGAGTAAACATACGTTCGTGAGGAGTGGCATTTGTGGACGTGCAGAGCAAAGAGCGTATGGAATTCATTGCGTCAGGAAGAGCAACCTCCCATCGCTCGGGGCCCAGTCCTCTCGATTTCAGCGCCAGAGTTATGGCTTTCCAAATAACTCCATTATACCTTTCCACCTGCCCGTTCCCCTGTGGGTTGTAACCCGTCGTTCGACTAGTTGCTATGCCGTGCTCTAATAGGAATTGTTTTAGCCCGGCCGACATGAAACACGGACCCTCTGTCTGAATGTATGTACGAAGGTCTCCCAAACATAGCGAAGACGTCAGACAGACATTTACGACAGTGCCCGAGGTCATATCCGAGCACGGAAACGCGAAAGGGAACCTTGAATATTCATCAACAACGGTGAATATGTATCTGTTGTCTGTCTCGGTGGGCAGGGGCCCTTTTGAAGTCGATGTTTAGTCTCTCGAAGGGGGAAGTAGCCTTGATCAGTCTGCCAGATGCCGCGCCAAAGAATCTGGGTTTTAGTTCAGCACAAACAGGGCATGAAGCATTCATTTGTTTAATATCTTCAACAGAATAGGGAAGATTTTGTCTGCGTACGAAATGTGCCATCCTGGTTACCCCTGGGTGGCACAGAGACACATGGAGGTCTTGCAAAGCCTGACTGATTGTTGCCGAACTGTAGACCCGGGAGAAGGTATCTGCAGCAGGGTTTTCCTTCCCGGGACGGTAAACAATGTCGTACCTGTAGCAGGCTAGGTCTATCCGCCATCTCATAATTTTTTCATTCTTAATTTTCCCGTTATTTTTCCCATCAAACATGAAAGCCACGGATCGTTGGTCCGTAACGAGCGTGAAGTGGTTTCCCAGTAAATAATGTCTCCATTTACGCAGCGCTTCGACGATGGCGCCCGCCTCCTTCTCTATTGCCGAGTGTCTCTGCTCGCTTTCTAGAGAGAGTTCTCGAGAAGAAAGCGACCGGCCGCCCAGACTGATTAAGTGTTGCAGCTATGGCGTGATTTGAAGCGTCGGTTTCCACCACGAAGGGCACCGAGCTGTCGATCGATAAAACCACGGACTTACTGATATCATCCTTGAGATCGTGGAAAGCTTTCACGACAGCGGCATCTGGTGGAAAGTTTTTGCAATGCACTAGGGGATATATTTTCTCGGAGTATTGCGAAATCCATCTTGCATAGTAGCGAACATCCCGATCACCGGCGCATTGTCTGCAAGTCCTGAGGTGGTGGAAGCTCACGGAGCGGGCGCAATCGCTCAGGATCAGGCTTAATTGTGCCGTTGGCTATCGCGAGCCGAGAAGGTCAATTGACCTTGCCGAGAATACGCATTTCTCGTAGTTGAGAGTCAGATTATATTTTCCAGCAATGCTCAAGAATCTGTCCAGATTCCTATCATGTTCCCTCTGATCCCTACCGCACACTGTGACATTATCCACGTAAACAAAAGTGTCTTCGAGGTTTTCATCTGAGATGATGTCGTCCATAACCCGTTGGAAGCAAGCTACTCCATTCGTGACACCGAATGGTATCCTTCTGAACTGGTAGAGGCGCCGCCCTGCCTGGAATGCAGTGTACGGTTTGTCTTCCTCTCGGATGGGAATTTGATGATAGGCGCTTCGCAAGTCGATGGTACTGAATACCTTATAATTGGCCACGCGTTCGACCATCTCATCTATGCGCGGCAGGGGGTAGGCGTCGAGTTGGGTGAAGCGATTGACCGTTTGGGAATAATCGACAACCATCCGTCTCTTATGGTTCTGACTGCTGGTCACTAACACCTGTGCGCGCCATCATGGCGAATCGCTCGGTTCTATAATTCCCTCCTCCAGTAATCGCTTGGTTTCTGAAGTGATGAAATTCATGTCAGCAGTGGTATATCGCCGCGATTTGATCGCTATCGGTTTGCAGACAGGCGACAAGTTAGCGAACAGCTGCAGGGACGCCACCTCCGCGGTGGTCAGCGCATTTAAAATTAGACGAGGCTTGCTTCCTCCAAAGGGTATTTCGACGCTCGTGTGCTGCTTGAGGACATTATGACCCAGAATTACGTCTGCGCACAAATCACGAAGCACCAGCACCTTTACATCCCGATGCGTGTACCCTTTTACGTCCAATTCAACATTGCAGTACCCTCGTACGCGGGATTGTAGTGAGGTGGCGGCCATGCATACCGTATTGTCAGTCGGGTGGATTACCCATTTCCTGCCCTTCACTAGCGAGCTGTTGACG
>NC_140972.1:4254327-4304327 GCF_056783735.1 Eptatretus burgeri
GCTTTGTTGAATTGCCTTCACTAGTGTGGGTTTGATGTTTTATTCCCATGGCTGCTCAGTAAAAAATTTACACACCTTGCGACATGGTGGTGACCTGTCCAAAATTATTTCTCACCTTGAAGCATTCGCATGTTCTCTTGAGCTACTCAAATGATTTGTCAAGAGTACGGGCTAACTTCACCACCAACTTCCATGTCATTTTCATTCATTAATTTTTCCTCAAATTATATTGTCTAAATTAGCACCCCACTCCCTCCTGTGGCTGCGTAATAAATAGACCCCACTCCCCCCCCTTCCTCCTGTGGATGCACAACAAATAGACCCCAGCTCCCCCCCTCCCTCCTGTGGATGCTCAAAAAATAGACCACAGCTCTCCCCTCCCTCCTGTGGATGCACAATAAAGAAACCCCAGATCCCCCCCTCCTCCTGTGGATGTACAATAAATAGACCCCAGCTCCCCCCTTCCTCCTGTGGATGCACAATAAATAGGCCTCAGCTCCCCCCCCCCACCCCTTCCTCCTGTGGATGCACAATAAATAGACCCCAGCTCCCCCCACCATTTTCACTCTCATATACTCGTGAATAAAATACAAGATAAAATTGATAAACTGCTGCAAATCTCCCGCAGATTCCGTTTATTTGGGTACCCATCGGCGGAAGATACAGGCAACAGGTTTAAATGTCTCAGAAGGCACATTCTTGCCAGGTTTGCTTCGAAGGGAACAGATTGATTTGCACGAAGCTGGGATATGGGATTAGGTAGAACGTCCCACTGTGCCATGAAGTGCAGCCGCTGGCTGGAGAGGGCTCGCTTCAAGGTAGGTGGGCTAAGGTGGGATCCCATGGAAACACCCATGGAAGATCCAAATTGTTATTTTTATCCCAAACTCTCCACTATCTTGTTCAAAGTCACGAGACAAGTTTCTGTTAACTGTGATTTCTCCACCCAGAGACCCAGAGATGTTATTAAAGCTGCTGGAATGTTCATCTTCACGAAGAGTAGGAGTAGGAAGGTTAAATTGTGACTGATATTCATTGGCTCTTGCACAGGGATATTCATTGGCTTCGCATGCAGGTAAAGCAGCATTTTTCATTAAAACCTTTCTGGCTAATAATTATTGGTGTACTTTGCTCGTATGATGGCTTACAGGTGCGCACACTCACTCTAAGCTTTCGAGCCTGTGTTTGAATCCCGACCCAGCTATGAACCATCATCCCGGTGTTTCGCAGGCAGGGTTATTCATCAACGTGTGTGCCGTCTATCGGATGGACGTTAAACTGGCCATCCCGTCTGCTGGCATTAGTTGGTGGACGTTGAAGATCCCACAGTGGTTTTATTTGTGAAGATTAGGCGAGCTCTCGCCGGCACCCTGAACGAATTGCAAATTCCTGCCCTAATCTAACAGGGGAATTGCATCAGCGGCAGAGGCACGCACTCATCCAATGATGATATTACATGAAATAAGATGTCGTGGAATACTTATTGCTTCTAAGATCTTCAACATGCGTCGAGAAAACAAATTATCATTTCCATTTCTTCGGTGTCAATGTGATGGCTTGACAATGCCGACAGTAACGTGGCTACATCGTCATACCTACTCTTCATTTGTGACATCAAAGTTGTGACCATATTAAGATGTTCGAGCTTTAAGTGTGGATACCATTTTGTTGGGAGAGGTTAAATTAATCCAAAAGGGTAGGTGATGTTGAATTGTACAGAATGCCAGTCGTTCTTCGGTTATGATCAACACGATCCTGACTCATTGACCAGGAAGCAATTCCCGTAACTCAATATTCCAGTTCAAGGACAGTGCTCCTCTCTTGCACACATCCATCATTACAAGAAACAGGGTACCTGTGGCTTAAAGTATCCCCATTAATGGAGAAGCTATTTTAAGTGTGTTGTATAATTTAGGCTAATTAGGCTTTTCTTTGCTGCCGTGGAGTTTCCATGCAAGAATGGTGATGGCGCTCCAGGAAATGGACTTTAAATGACTTCCCTCCATCAGGACTGATTGCAATCCTGACAGCACCGGCCAGGCTCCTCAAGGTCTTGGCCTTTCACAAGAACTCCTCACAGGTGAGATCACAATGCGTACACAATGACAGACTGGCTCACAATTCAACACTTAGCCGACAATAGAGATCATCCCAAGTCAAGAGGTCAATCACTACAAACGCTGGTTTTAATGGTTGTCTTTGAACCCTTACTTCAATTACAGTGCCCTTTACAATCCCATATAATAGAGAGAGCTGGAAATTGTTATTTGAGGTGTGGTGTTATTACATGATCAGTCATGTGTTATTATATGTGATGTGTTATTATATTAAGTGGTGTTATTATGTGATAAGTGGCATTGCTTTATAAGTGATATTATTTTATAAGTGGTGTTATAAGTGGTGTTATTATATGATAAGTGGTGTTATTTTATAACTGATGTTATTATATGATAATTGGTGTTATTACATGATTAATGGTGTTATATTAGGATGTGTTGTTATTTTATGATAAGTGATGTCTTTGCATCCTTTTTGTGTAATTTAACTGGTTCTCATGAACCAACTGCAGCAAATTAAATGGAACTTTCCTTCAGCTGCAATGTGATCATGTGCTTGTGCAAAACGGACACTGAGATTTTGGTCATAGACAGCAGCCTCTAAAATTTACTGGCTCATTTTAAATGTTGTTTGATATTAATCTTTGTCTTGCAGACACAGTTTCACAGAACATACTGTTGAACATACGGGATCCTTAAACACAGACCACTCAGACCAGGAGGTAAAAGATCTCCGTGGATGCTGAAACAATCTTTAAATTCGAACTGAGCTTTTATTAATTTAAACTGCATTCAGATTTTTCATGAACGATTCACCAAAGTTTAGTCAGGCCAAAACTGGTAGGTTGGCATGCGATTCAAAACGGATTAAAAAAGATTCAGGTTCGTACACGTGCGATTGTTGTAGCCTACCCAATTCAAAATGTTCCTTCCAGTTGAAATGGGCTTATTCACAAAATAAGTATGGTGAATAATGAAGGACAGGGCGATTAATGGTAAAGAGGAGGGTGTTAAGGTGAACAGGAGGAATGGTGATGAGCGATGATGAGATGTGGGAGGTGGCTAAACAGAGAGAGGGATCTCTTTCTCTGCCCACAATTCTGAACTCCAACTAACTCGGTAGATTTCCATAGAGGCCCCACCCTTCTGCACAGCAGGTCCTCTGTGCTACCCTCAATTAAATATAACTTAATTAATCATTTACAGCACGAAAATAATCAGCCTTGGTAGCCATTTTATTTTTTGAATCAACCTGGAAGAATTACAATTGATATTTTGGACCCAACCTGCTATCAGCACCACCTTGCTTGTTTTAAACAATGAAAATAGGGAATAAATGTATAATTATAACATTATACAGTAAACCATTAAATATCGGGAGCAGGGGGAGGGGGGTATATTCCAAGAAAAAGGCACGATATTCAAAACCGCAAGAGTTAAAACCAATTCCCTCTGGGAAAAAAGGAGGTTAGGTTTCTGGGCTTTGAGAACATATCGTGAAAGGTTGGTGGCAACAAACATAAACACATCACAATTCAAATAAACATGTAAAATGAACACTTCGCAAGAGAAAAAAAACATGAAAAATGAGCACTTCACTATTGAAACAAGTGGTGACAGGCACAACAAATCCCGCCAATTTAAGGCATAAAGTTATTTTGGGGATCAAATTTAAATTTGATACATCCTGAACCTGAATGTTGATTATAAGGAATAGAATAAGGAATATTTTCGTCTTAGTTTGAAGTCAATTAAACCATTTTGACGAAGTTATGAGCGAAATCTTTTTGACCTTTTCATGACCTGACCTTGACCTTTGACCTAATTGGACCCAAAAGTTAATGGGGTCATCCGAGGTTCATTATCCACCTGTGGATACAATTTGACAGTGTTTGAGCCAGCCGTTTCCCCGTAAAGTTGTATTTTCCTAACCATGTTTTAGTTTTAATGGAAAATTTGTAATTTTGACCGATGGCCATTACCCCCAAAACTTCGGACCCTACCGATCTTCACAAATATGCATTTTTCACTCAAAGAATGGGTAGGATTATAAGTGACAAATAGAATAAGGTTCACTATAAGCTTAGTTTGAAGTAAATCAGATCATTTTTGACGAAGTAATGAGCGAAAAACGATTTTGATCTTTTCGTGACCTTGACCTTGACCTTTGATCCAATTGGACCCAAAAGTTAATGGGGTCGTCCAAGATTCATTGCCCACCTGCGGATTAAATTTGATAGTGTTTGCAAAAGCCGTTTTGCCGTAAAGTTGCTAACAGACAGACAGACAAACAAACCGGACGATTACAATATGCCGCTCCCTCCCTCCGGGAGGGGGCGGGATAATAAACATGTAAAATAAACACATCACAATTCAAATAAACATGTAAAACAAACACATCAAAATTGAAATAAATATGCACAATACCGACATCACAATTGAAATAAACATGAAAATTTTACACATCACAATTGAAATAAACATGCAAAATGAACACATCACAATGAAAGTAAACATGAAAAATAAACAAATCACAATTGAAATCAAAATGTGAAATAAACACATCATAATTGAAATAAACATGTAAAATAAGTACATCACAATTCAAATAAACATAAAAAATAAGCACATCACAATTTAAATTAACACGTAAAATAAACACAGCACAATTTAAATAAATATGTAACATTAACACATCACAATTGAAATAAACATGTCAAATAAATATATGACAATTCAAAAAGAGTAAATGTGAAAGAAACACATCATAATTAAAATAAGCATGTAAAATACACACAACACAATATTGAAATAAACATGTGAAATAAACACATCACAATTCAAATAAACATGTAAAATAAAAAAAACACATAACAATTCAAATCAACATGTAAAATAAACACATACATCAAAAAAGTAAGCATGTGAAATAAGCACATCACAATAGAAATAAATATGTGAAATAAACATATCACAATTCAAAAAAGATGTAAAACAACACAGCACAATTCAAAATAGCATGTAAAATTAACACATCACAATTACAATAAACATAAAATAAAAACACATGACAATTTAAATAATCATGTGAAATAAACACCTCACAATTGAGGTAAGCATGTAAAATAAACAGGTCAACTCAAGAAAAACATTTAAAAGAAACACATCACAATTCAAAACATACTTGTGTAAAATAAACACATTACAATTCAAAAAATAAACATGTAAAATATATACATCATAATTCAAATTAACATGTGAAATAAACCCATCTCAATTCAAATAAAGATGTGAAATAAACACATCACAATTCAAATATACATGTAAAATATAAACACATCACAATTCAAATAAACACGTAAAATAACATATCACAATTCAAATCAACATGTAAAATAAACACATCACAGTTCAAAAAAGTAAGCATGTGAAATAAAAACATCACAATTCAAATAAGCATGTAAAATACACAAATCACAATTGAAATAAACATGTTAAATAAACACATCAAAATTCAAATAAACGTAAAATAGCACATCACAATTCAAATAAACATGTAAAATTAACACATCACAATTACAATAAACTTGTAAAATAAAAACACATGATAATTTAAATAATCATGTAAAATAAACACCTCACAATTGAGATAAACATGTAAAATTAACACATCACAATTCAAAAAAGAAACATGTAAAATAAAAACATATCACAATTCAAATTAACATGTGACATAAACCCATCTCAAGTCAAATAAACATGTGAAATAAACACATCACAATTCAAATATACGTGTAAAATATAAACATCACAATTGAAATAAACATGTAAAATAAAAACACACCACAATTCAAAGAGTAAACATGTGAAAATAACACACCACAATTCAAATATACATGTAAAATATACACATCACAATTGAAATAAGCATGTAAAGTAAACACATCACAATCCAAAGAATATACGTCTGAAAATATCACATCACAATTGAAATCAAGATGTAAAATAAATGCATCACAATAAAAAAAAACATGTAAAATATATACATGATAATTCAAATTAACATGTGAAATAGACACATCACAGATGAAATAAGCATATAAAATAAGCACATCACAATTCAAAAAATAATCATGTAAAATATACGCATCACAATTGAAATCAAGATGTAAAGTTAGCACATTACAATTAAAAAACATACATAGGTAAAGTAAACACATCACAAGTGAAATAAACATGTAAAATAAACAGCACACAATTCAAAAAATAAACATGCGAAATAAACACATCACAATTCAAACAAGCATGTAAAATGAACATATCACAATTCAAATAAACATGTCACAAAAACACATCACAATTGAAATAAACATGGAATATAAATACATCACAATTGAAATAAACATGTGAAATAAACACATCACAATTGAAATAAACACGTAAAATTAACACATCACAATTCAAATAAACAAGTAAAATAAAAACACATCACAATTCAAATCAGCATGTAAAATAAACACATAATTCAAAAAAGTAAGCATGTGAAATAAACAAATCACAATTCAAATAAGCATGTAAAATACTCAAATCACAATTCAAATAAGCATGTAAAATACTCAAATCACAATTCAAATAAACATGTAAAATAACACATCACAATTCAAATAAACATGTAAAATTAACACATCACAATTACAATAAACTTGTAAAATAAAAACACATGACATTTTAAATAATCCTGTGAAATAAACACCCCACAATTGAGATAAGCATGTAAAATAAACACTTTACAATTCAAAAAACATTAAAAAAAAAACACATCACAATTCAAAACATACTTGTGTAAAATAAACACATTACAATTCAAAAAAATAAACATGTAAAATATATACATCATAATTCAAATTAACGTGTGAAATAAACCCATCTCAATTCAAATAAACATGTGAAATTAACACATCACAATTCAAATATACATGTAAAATATAACCACATCCTAATTGACATATACATGTAAAATAAAAACACACCATAATTCAAAGAGTAAACATGTGAAAATAACACACCACAATTCAAATATACATGTAAAATATACACATCACAATTGAAATAAGCATGTAAAGTAAACACATCACAATCCAAAGAATATACATCTGAAAATATCACATCACAATTGAAATCAAGATGTAAAATAAATGCATCACAATAAAAAAAAACATGTAAAATATATACATGATAATTCAAATTAACATGTGAAATAAACACATCACAGATGAAATAAGCATATAAAATAAGCACATCACAATTCAAAAAATAATCATGTAAAATATACGCATCACAATTGAAATCAAGATGTAAAGTTAGCACATTACAATTAAAAACATACATAGGTAAAGTAAACACATCACAAGTGAAATAAACATGTAAAATAAACAGCACACAATTCAAAAAATAAACATGTGAAATAAACACATCACAATTCAAACAAGCATGTAAAATGAACATATCACAATTCAAATAAACATGTCACAAAAACACATCACAATTGAAATAAACATGGAATATAAATACATCACAATTGAAATAAACATGTGAAATAAACACATCACAATTGAAATAAACACGTAAAATTAACACATCACAATTCAAATAAACAAGTAAAATAAAAACACATCACAATTCAAATCAGCATGTAAAATAAACACATAATTCAAAAAAGTAAGCATGTAAAATAAACAAATCACAATTCAAATAAGCATGTAAAATACTCAAATCACAATTCAAATAAGCATGTAAAATACTCAAATCACAATTCAAATAAACATGTAAAATAACACATCACAATTCAAATAAACATGTAAAATTAACACATCACAATTACAATAAACTTGTAAAATAAAAACACATGACATTTTAAATAATCCTGTGAAATAAACACCCCACAATTGAGATAAGCATGTAAAATAAACACTTTACAATTCAAAAAACATTAAAAAAAAAACACATCACAATTCAAAACATACTTGTGTAAAATAAACACATTACAATTCAAAAAAATAAACATGTAAAATATATACATCATAATTCAAATTAACGTGTGAAATAAACCCATCTCAATTCAAATAAACATGTGAAATTCACACATCACAATTCAAATATACATGTAAAATATAACCACATCCTAATTGACATATACATGTAAAATAAAAACACACCATAATTCAAAGAGTAAACATGTGAAAATAACACACCACAATTCAAATATACATGTAAAATATACACATCACAATTGAAATAAGCTTGTAAAGTAAACACATCACAATCCAAAGAATATACATCTAAAAAATATCACATCACAATTGAAATCGAGATGTAAAATAAACGCATCACAATTAAAAAAAAACAAACATGTAAAATATATACATGAGAATTCAAATTAACATGTGAATTAAACACATCACAGATGAAATAAGCATATAAAATTAGCACATCACAATTCAAAAAATAATCATGTAAAATATACACATCACAATTGAAATCAAGATGTAAAGTAAGCACATTACAATTAAAAACATACATAGGTAAAGTAAACACATCACAAGTGAAATAAACATGTAAAATAAACACCACACAATTCAAAAAATAAACATGCGAAATAAACACATTACAATTCAAACAAGCATGTAAAATGAACACATCACAATTCAAATAAACATGTCACAAAAACACATCACAATTGAAATAAACCTGTAAAATAAATACATCACAATTGAAATAAACATGTGAAATAAACACATCAAAATTGAAATAAACATGTAAAATTAACACATCACAATTCACATAAACATGTAAAATAAAAACACATCACAATTCAAATCAACATGTAAAATAAACGCATAATTCAAAAAAGTAAGCATGTGAAATAAACACATCACAATTCAAATAAGCATGTAAAATACACAAATCACAATTGAAATAAACTTGTAAAATAAAAACACATGACATTTTAAATAATCCTGTGAAATAAACACCCCGCAATTGAGATAAGCATGTAAAATTGACACGTCACAATTCAAAAAATATTAAAAAAACATCACAATTCAAAACATACTTGTGTAAAATAAACACATTACAATTCAAAAAATAAACATGTAAAATATATACATCATAATTAAAATTAAAGTGTGACATCAACCCATCTCAATTCAAATAAACATGTGAAATAAACACATCACAATTCAAATATACATGTAAAATATAACCACATGTCAATTGACATATACATGTGAAATAAAAACACCACAATTCCAAGAGTAAACATGTGAAAATAACACCACAATTCAAATATACATGTAAAATATACACATCACAATTGAAATAAGCATGTCAATTAAACACATCACAATCCAAAGAACATACATGTGAAAATATCACATCACAATTGAAATCAAGATGTAAAATAAACACATCACAATTCAAAAAATAATAATGTACAATATACACATCACAATTGAAATCAAGATGCAAAGTAAGCCCATCACAATTCACAACATACATATGTAAAACAAACACATCACAATAATATGTAAAATTAACACATCACAAGTGAAATAAACATGTAAAATAAACACAGCACAATTGAAAAATTAAACCTGTAAAATAACATCACAATTCAAATAAACATTATTATATTAATATGCTAAGCCATATTTTGTGGACGTATCTCCTCCGAAACTGCCAGACGGATTGTCGCCACTTTCGGCATGCGGGTGCTCTGTGGTCTAATCTATAGCGTAGGCTATGTGAGATCACGCCAGATGGACAGGTTTGGGAATTTTTGGCGATTTTAAAATTTTTACCTTAATTTGCATGGCGACGTGTGACGTCACTGCTGAGAGGCATAATGCCACTCCGAGAAAATAGCGTCTTTAATGTAGAACCCTCTTCTGCACATGCTGACTACCTCAAAAGGTGCATTTGACACAAAAAATGTAACAAGAAACATTGTATATAAAGAAATTTTATACATCACATTGTGAACACTGGATATATTGACTTCCTAACGAACCCTCACTTTAGAAACTTTGCGTGGAGCATGGGTTTAGCTCGTGCAAAATTAACACATCACAATTGAAATAAGCATGTAAAATAAACAAAACACACTTCAAAAAAAAACATTTAAAAGAAACATCACAATTCAAAACATACTTATGTCAAATAAACACATCACAATTCAAAAAATAAACATGTAAAATATATACATCATAATTCAAATTAACATGTGAAATAAACTCATCACAATTCAAACATACTTGTGAAATAAACACATCACAATTGAAATATACATGTAAATTACAAATACATCACAATTGAAATAAATATTTAAAATAAAAACAAACCACAATTGAAATAAACATGTTAAATAAATACATCACAAGTGAAATAAACATGTAAAGTAAACACATCACAATTTGAAGAATAAACATGTGAAAATAACACATCAAAATATCAAATATCCATGTAAAATGTACACATCACAATTGAAATAAGCATGTAAAGTAAATACATCACAATTCAAAGAATATACATGTAAAATATATACATCATAATTCAAATTGACATTTGAAATAAACACATCACAATGAATATAAACACATCACAATTCAACAAATAAACATGGAAAATAAACATCATAATTCAACAAATACACATGTAATACTAGAGGGGGAGCACTCGGTAGAGTGCAAAACCTCCGCCACCAATACTGCTGGGTCACTTAACTGAACCCGATATCCTATTCATTTTAGGTCAAAACAGATCAGACTCTACTGAACCACGATTGAATAAACTAAACTAGACCGTCGTGCATGTAGAAATGCAAAAAAAAAATGCAATTTTTTTTATCTAACAATTTTTTTTTGGGGGGGGGGGGGTTGGAAATCACTTAAAACATGTAGAAATTCAAAAAAAAATTCAAATCTTTTGCGAATAAAATCGAAATTTTTTTGAAAAAAAGTAAAATTTTCCAAGTTTTTTTTTTCTCCAACATTTTTTTTTGGGTTGGAAATCACTTAAAATATGTCGAAATGCAAAAACAAAAATTAAAATATTTTTTCAGAATGGCCGCCATAGCGGCCATATTGGACTTTGGACCACGTCCAAAATCTAATGGCATGATCCTTGGACCATACCGAATCTCCCCACCAAGTTTCGTCGAAATCCGTCAAGGAGTTTTTCCGTAATACTGTTCACAAACAAACAAACACACAAATAAACCAATGTCACCCGCAGGGTGACCCATATCTTGCCAAAAGGTGACCATGTGCGACTTCTTTAAGGTCACACTGAGGTGAACAGAGCTGCTATCCACCCAGGAGCGACTCCTTGAGGAATATCTGTCTACGAGAGATTCCGATGAGAATCATTCTACAGAGTAACCATGAAAAATATGCGTTTGCCTCAAAACGTCACCAAATGACATCATAATGTCTCAAGCTTGACATCTCTAGAAAGCACTCATCGAGGTGTTCAATTTGAGGTATTACACGATATGGTACCTAAGATTTCAAAATTTGACCTTGGGGTCAAAAACTTTCGACCTCCAGTGCTAACCATGAAGGTCAAGGCCGATCGCCACCAAAAATTAATCAGCTGAGTGCCAGACCATGAACTACATTCCCATGAAGTTTGAAGATGATCCGATCAAAATTACTCAAAAAAAAAGGGTTTCGTCGACTCCTCTGATTTGCGACAGTGACCTTGACCTTTGACCTTGACAATTTAATGTGCTGAAAGGGACCTCTATAGGACTCTGATATGCGAAGTTACAAAAATTTCCAATGATAACTGTGCTCTGCAGAGTGATCGATACGTGATTACAGACAAACAAAATAAATAAATAAATAAATAAATAAAAACATACAAACTGACTAACATATCTTGCAAAAACTTCATTTTGGCAAGATAATAAAAAACCATTGTCACCCCCAGGGTGACCAGTATCTTGCCAAGATGTGAACATGAGTGACATTTATTCAATTAAAGTTACTCAAAAAATAAGGGTTTCGTCGACCTTGATGCTCGACGTTTTTGTGACCTTGACCTTTGACCTTGACCTTTATATTTTCATACGGTTAATGGTATCTCTCCATGACCGTTGTACATGAAATATCAAGAGATTTTGATGAGAACTGAGGAAATAAAATTTTCATGAAAAATCCGTTTTTCCGTCATGACGTCATCAAATGACGTCATAGCGTCAAACTTTTGACAGATCTGGAAAGCACTTATCAAGCGCTTTCATATGAGGTATTACTCGATATGGTATCTAAGATTTCAAAATTTGACCTTAGGGTCAAAAACGTTCGACCTCCAGCGCTAACCATGAACGTCAAGGCCGATCGCCACCAAAAATTAATCAGCTGAGCGCCAGACCATGAACTATATTCCCATGAAGTTTGAAGACGATCTTGAAGACGACAAAGTGACAAACTTTGTCGTTTGAAGACGACAAAGTGACCTTGACCTTTGACCTTGGCCTTGAAAATTTTATGCGCTGAAAGGGACCTCTATAGGACACTGATATGCGAAGTTACAAAAATTTCCAATGATAACTGTGCGCTGCAGAGTGATCGATAAGTGATTACACACAAACAAACAAAAAAACAAGCAGTCATAGACTGGTACATACGAAATTGTCAACTTGACCTCTGACCTTGTCTAATAAAAGCTGTCTCCAGAGAAGGTAGCGACGCAAACCAGAAGTTTCTAGGACGATTCTGCACCAAACCATAAAAAATCGAATGTTTTGGATGTTTGACCTCACTGTGACCTTGACCTTTGACCGATTTTGACCAAAATATAATCAGCACGAGCCATCACCCTCCTGAATCACGTGGTGTAATTTGACATTGGTAGCTTCTTCCGTTCTCGAGTTATCTGTACCAAACCATCAAAAATCGAATATTTGACCTCACTGTGACATTGACCTTTGACCGATTTTGACCAAAATCTAATCAGCACTAGGCATCATCCTCCTGAATCACGTGGTGAAATTTGACATTGGTAGCCCCTTCCGTTCTCGAGTTATCGTGCCTAGAAACAAACAAACAAGCAGTCATAGACTGGTACTTACGAAATCGTCAACTTGACCTCTGACTTTGTCTAATAAAAGCTGTCTCTGGCGAAGGTAGCGACGCAAACCAGAAGTTTCTACCATGATTCTGTACCAAACCATCAAAAATTGAATTTTTGACCCCACTGTGACCTTGACCTTTGACCGATTTTGACCAAAATCGAATCAGCACTAGCCATCACCCTCCTGAATCACGTGGTGTAATTTGACATTGGTAGACTCTTCCGTTCTCGAGTTATCGTGCCTATAAACAAACAAACAAACAAACAGAAACGGAAGTCATCAATATACTTACGAAATCTTTAGATTTCGTAAGTAACAAGCAGTCATAGACTGGTACTTACGAAATCATCAACTTGACCTCTGACCTTGTCTAATAAAAGCTGTCTCTGGAGAAGGTAGCGACGCAAACCAGAAGTTTCTTCGATGATTCTGTACCAAACCATCAAAAATCGAATGTTTTGGATGTTTGACCGCACTGTGACCTTGACCTTTGACAGATTTTGACCAAAATCTACTCAGCACTAGCCATCACCCTCATGAATCACTTGGTGTAATTTGACATTGGTAGCTTCTTCCGTTCTCGAGTTATCTGTACCAAACCATCAAAAATCGAATATTTGACCTCACTGTGACGTTGACCTTTGACCGATTTTGACCAAAATCTAATCAGCATTAGCCATCACCCTCCTGAATCACGTGGTGTAATTTGACATTGGTAGCTTCTTCCGTTCTCGAGTTATCGTGCCTACAAACAAACAAACAAACACAAATGGAAGTCATCAATATACTTACGAAATCTAAATAAAAGATTTCGTAAGTAAAAAACAAACAAGCTGACTAACATATCTTGCAAAAACTTCGTTTTGGCAAGATAACAAACAGACAGGGGTGAAAACTGTAACCTCCGTCCATCTTCGATGACATAGGTTAATAAGCACATCACATTGAAATAAACATATAAAATATGCACATCACAATTGAAATAAACGTAAAATATCAGATCACAATTCAAAAAACATGTACAATAAACACATCACAATTCAAAAAATATACATATAAAATAGACACCACAATTAAAATAAGCATGTGAATAAATTTATATCGGCTTTGTGATGAAGTTTCCTGCTGTATTTAATGTAAAATAAATGTAAAAGTAAATGTAAAATGTAAATGTAAAAGCATTCAACTTCCCCCCTGCCCCCACCATTCTTGCCCTATTAATCCGTTAAATTGTTTACCTTTGTAATCTGTTGATGTGTTTCTTTTATAAATCGTTGTGCAGCTCTGTAAACCTGTGAATAATTAAAGTTAAAATAATCACAGCTGTCTATTGTTTTACACTTCGACGCCATTCCATTATTAACTTTTGTGAGAAACAACAAAATTCTCTTGGTGTGAGTTAACCATCACAACTCAACTCAAACACCACGATTGGTCGAAATTAAACGAAAATTAAATTTAACGAAAGACATCTCACACAGAGCAAAGGGGGCGGGGGGGGCGAGACCAGAGAGGAGACTGTAGGAGACAGAGAGACAGAGAGACAGAGAGAGAGAGAGACAGAGAGAGAGAGAGAGAGAGAGAGAGAGAGAGAGAGAGAGAGAGAGAGAGAGAGAGAGAGAGAGAGAGAGAGAGAGAGAGAGAGAGAGAGAGAGAGAGAGAGAGAGAGAGAGAGAGAGAGAGAGAGAGAGAGAGAGAGAGAGAGAGAGAGAGAGAGAGAGAGAGAGAGAGAGAGAGAGAGAGAGAGAGAGAGAGAGAGAGAGAGAGAGAGAGAGAGAGAGAGAGAGAGAGAGAGAGATAGAGAGAGAGACCCAAAGACTCAGCCTCATCTCAGGAGATACCAATGATCCAAAATGCCTTGGTTTCCACAGCATGAAGCCAAGAAAGGTAAGAGGCAAGAGCACCAGGCCAGAGGGAGAGCAGTACCCAATCAGGCTGCAGACGAAAGCTTTGTATGTGGTCAGGAGCTCAGGTGAGCTGAGGAAGGAGTTTGCACGCCGGAAGCTTCCCAGTCGGCGACTGGCTTTGGAGGCGAGTGTGAAAATGTGGCTTTCCCAGGAAAGATCATGGCAGATAGTGAGACCCATAAGCTTGAATGAAAGGAATTCTTCAAGAAGATTGTAAAGAAAGTAGTTTTTTTTTGGGGGGGGGGGATTCCAGATTGTTCTTTCGGAGAGACAAAGTGAGAGTGTGAAATTTGTCAGTGTTGAAAGACATGTTCCACGTGTTGGATCAGTTTGTGTTTTTATCCAAATCTGCAGAGAATGAAGAGGCTACTGCTTGCCAATCTGAGGGATGTCAGATGGTATGGCAGAGGGTGGAAACATCAGCAAAGAGATAAAGAGGTTTTTCTGGAGTCAGAGAGATCATTGATGCAAACCAGAAAAAGAACAGGGTCGAGAACACTGCCTTGAAGAACTCCAGCCTGGACAGGAAGTGGGGATGAGAGAACTCCATTTAGGGCCACATGTTGGCTGCGACAGGAGATGAAGTCTGCGGGCCATGAGTGGAGATGTCCTTGGATACCAAAGGAAGAGTTTTTTGAGCAAGGCAGGGTGCCAGAGTATATCGAAGGCACGCAATATGTTTAGGGAGATGGCTTTGATTTCACGTCTGGCATTGAGGACCTCCATCCATTGTTGGGAGAGCAGAAACAGCATATTCCTGGGTAGAGTGACCTGGTCTGAATCCAAATTTATGATCGGAAATCAAACCATTGGAGAAGAGGAAGGATTTAATGTCTGAAGCAATGATGGATTCCAGAGCCTTGTCGTCTGGATGTCAAACACCATTTTTCAAGATGACATTGCATTAGGGTCCACACAATGTTTTTCTGCATTTTTGTGATCACCAGACCATCTGAATGAATATTCCGATAAATGCCACTCTGGCACCTTTGAGCATTTTTGTGGAAACCCATTAATATGCAAATTAGCAGTCTCCATTATCAAAATAACAATTTTTCTTAATATCTCCAGAAGTAAGCATCCAACCAGCCTGGTTGAGATGTCCAAACCCATGTTTTTAGGGTCACTGGTCATGATAAACCCAATTACAATTTGATAACATTGAAATTTAGCTCATTAATATGCAAATTAGCAGTCGCCATTATTGAAAATGTCGATAAATAGACATATAGATAGAAAAAAAACACTTCAGTCTTTGTGAATGTAGATCACTTTATTATTCATACAGATTCAACAATTCGACAGTATGCAATGAAAGCAGCTAACAACATGAACAAAAGAAGACATTCCTGTGTAAATCAAATTTTCATATATATATATATATATATATATATATATATATATATATATATATATATATATATATATATATATATATATATATATATATATATATATATATATATATATATATATAAAACAGGTTTGTAAACCTTATGAAGGCTACTTCAGTGCTTGGTGTCTCATTCAATGTCAGAGTCATCATCAAGGGCAAATGCAGCAGCTGTCTTGGTGCGCTCATTCCTGCAGCCAGTATCTCCATGGCACGTACAGAAAACTGCGCATGGTAACTTGGCTGCTGTGCAGCGGCATTAAGCTGTGTAGCATTGCTTGTCGGAGGAACATCCACATCGTATTTGCTCCAAGATCTCTGGTGGTGCAAGAGCGGTTGGGCAGCAGCATAATTGGAAATAATGATCTTGATGCCTCATCACATTTCCATCCGTACTGAGTGGGATCCAGAGGTGGTGGCTGCAGCTCAGCAGTTGACTTCCATATTGCTGTCTGGATATGAGCGCGTCACACGTTTTGTTCAAAGGACTCTGTAATTGGTGGCAGAGCCTTTAGGTCTGGTGCTTTGATGGCATTTGGTTTCATCATATTCATAGACTACACCTCTTTGCAAACATCAGACATGTTGCTTCTCTCCTTGCTACCATAGCAAACAGCCATGAACACAGTGGCTTCAGCGATGACATTGTCAATAGATGCATCCACATTCCCATGTTTTTGAAGTGAATGGCCTGCTGCGAGTGTCTTCTTGCCAGTCAGTTTACCTCTACCATACATCTGGGCAACGGTGTCGCAACCTGTCAGTGCGTGTAAAGCTAGTAGGTCTTGCACCACCCCGGCATGCTTTCTGGCAGTGGCCCCAATGTCGATCAACGATCGGCCAGGACATGTTGCTTCCATTGTTACGCAGCATTGCAGATGAAGTTCTGCGAAGTGATACACAAGCAAGATGAACACATCAGTATCATCATAGATTATTGTGATGCATTTTGCGCCATCTTTGGCAACTTTAGCGACTTGCTGAATCATGATGACATCTGCCTCCTCATGCGTCGTCTTCAAATCAGTGCGACACCTTTGGGCTCCGTGGTGTATTTCCACTGGGGTAGACTCCTGTCCCGTAATGACGAGCCTGTGTTGGCTCTGCTTTCTCTGTTGACTAACGTCAATCAAATTCTGGCAAATCAGTTCTATCAGCTGAACTTTGTTCTCAGTTACTGACAGAACCACCAGCTGTGGAGGCAGTGGAGTCTGGCGGTTCAACCTGTGGTGCCTGCAAGCTTGCTGCCCAGCTCTTGCTAATCTTGTTCCACTCTTGATGCTGAAATCATGATATCTGTCAAATACCAGATATACATCTGATTTGTCTACCTTTGCCATGATGTAGCTCGTGAAGTTGTCAACAAAGTCTCGCACAATTCCCCTGTTAGGCCGATGAATAACCCAGAGGATTGCACAACCATCTAAGATGGTGACTTCAGGTTGTGGACCCAGTGTTGTTGAGATTTCCACTTGGAGATTCTTCTTCAATGTTGACTTGGTCTTTGCTATTCTCATCTCCCCATTTTCATCGAACATTGATGTTGGCACAGGTGCAGGCTCGTACTTTAAAACGTCACATAGTTTGATGTTTCGACTTTGTTGGAGTCCCATGACCCTGGAGTAGATGATATTTAGATCACAAACCTCAGTAGATCCCATACGCATAACTTTCCGTGTCACTGCCATAGTTATGACTTGTTTAGATAATGGAGCATTGAATCATGCTGGCCAGCTTTCTTTATAAGAATGCATCTGTGCTCAGCCAATGTCAACTGCCCTTGGTGCGTTCACCTTCTCCGGTCCAATTCTGCCAGTGACAATGTTGACAACTCTGTCTGCATATTCGTTTGGGTCAAGTGGGTCGATGCAGGACTGGAGTTTTCTCCTTATCTTATCTCGGTCCTCTGCATCAGATCGTATGCGTGATGGCTTCTCTTTCTTGTGAATGGTCACCTCTGTGACTATGTGCCCCTCAGACATATCTGTGAGATCGTGGACTATCTGACTAAACGTGTACATACTATAGGCCCACTTCTTCAGTGTAGAAGGCTTCAGTGTAATGCCAACGATTCCATGTGTGCCATGACCGAAGCGCATGAACCACCAGCCATCAAGTTCCCCACACAACCGATGAAACTCATAAGGGGGTGCATGCCGCCCAGCTTTGGTATGAACTGGGTAAATCGCTCAGGATAAACCCATTTAACATTAACGGCCACTCGATACAGCTGTTGGTCGTTTGTGAATATGGTTACGGTTTGTCCACACTCTGCGGTCAAGCGTTTTCCCTCTTCCATTGCTGTAAACATAGTGTCCGGATCATCTGGATCTATATCTATGAGTGGTGTATAAATGGCCCTCGTTGCAGGTTGGATGGATAATCCTTGCTCTCTGCAGAGCTTCGTATTAAAGCCACCAAACTCTGGTGTGTTCTGATCAGAAGTGATCAGAAAAGAGAAATCCATATCGTGAACTCTCCGAAGTTGTATAGCTTGATGAGCCAATATGCAGAGGTAACACCACACGTGTGGCTTCTTCAACTGGCATCGCTGGTTTCTCAGGTCCCTTGTACCTTTGAACCGAAATGTCTTCTGTCACAGGTGCCTTCATTTCATTACGGGTCAATTGTCTGATGATGGCTTTATCTTCAGATGTGGAAGATATCTCCTGATCTTTTATGGTAAGTAATACTACAAGAGAATGTGTTGAAACGAGTCCATTCTGGCATGAGATATTTGTGTCGAAGTTGTCAGCAACAACCTGAACGAGGCCACATTCAGCATTGTCGGTTCCCCTAATCCCGGAGTGAACAGTTGCAGCCTTTGCTGCGGATCCCTTGAAACGCTGAAACTCATCATAGGAACAGGTCACATGATCGTTGTACAACTGCTCGATGAGGCTTTTACGACTGACGAGAACTCCCAGTGCTATTTGGGGTGTAGTTGGTCGATTGGTGATCATATTCGTTATGATGTTTCCGATCAGAGCTCCTGGAAGTGTGCAGTCCAGTTTCGCTGATATTTTGGAGAGTAGCAATTGAAGGGTTGAACTCACTTCTTCATCAGCAATATCTATATTAATTCTAGTCTGATAGGAACTGGGGTCGGACGACAACTGCTTAGATTCCTGTGCAACCTTCTTGGCAATTCGTTCTCTGGAAACATCAATAGTGCTGCAGAATGGTGGAAGTATTGTGCACTTTTGGTGATAAGCATGAAACTTTGCACAGTTGTAGTGTTTTACCGACTGAACAATATTAGATATGGGGCCAACTGAATTTTTTCCAAGATGGTGGTCATTTTGAAAATAACCGCTACCATGGGTGAAATTACCGATACAACCATATAAATGAATATATTTCCTATGATTGGTTGGAAAATTGACCAGAAATGTGAAATGTCACTAACTTTTCCCTTACGTTTCACATGTTCTTCATTTCTTAACCAAGATGGCTTTCAAATTCAAAATGGCTGCCAAATTCAAAATGGCTGCTACATGATAAAATGGTGACAAACATATGAACGTGTAATGTGGTAATTGTACCATGCATCACAGTTAACATTCTTCCAGTTTATCTGTGTATATCGCACACATTCATCCATTCATCCTTCATCTTCTTCTTTCAGATCAGTATCTCCATGTCACAGTGCATGCTGTTGTTAGTTGTCGAAGCTGTGGTGGTGGTGTCGTAATCAAAATACCAACAATGGCTATATCCTTCAAGAATTTCGACCCCAGACAACGTCCAGAAACTCCTTCAACATCTGAATCATCATCATCGACGACAGATTGGACAAAATGCATTTTGTGTCAAGAGATATCAAAAGAACCACTGCGATGCCCAGCTGATTCAAAGAGGACTGATATTGACATTGGTACACTTTATGATAATCTTGCAGGTCATTTGATAAGATTCAAAGAGCTTCAGAGTCTTCCAGATAATATAAACTTATCAAGGTAAGACAATGGAACAGGAGTTGCGTCAACTCTAAAGTCGAATGCAGCTAAATGGCAGAAAAAAAAATGCAAGGATAAGTACAACAATACCAAACTTCAACGGGTAGAAAACAGGAAAAGAGGTGAGTGTGAAACCAACAGTGACTCGCCAAAAAAGAAACTCGCTCGATCACTCGCTACAGCAGTGGTGGTGCAGCCAGAACATCGCAAGACACTTGCTTCTTTTGTGGTGAAAAATCAGATAAACTCCAAAAGGCATCGACGGAGAAACTAGACAGAAATGTTCGGCGATGTGCAGAAATTGTGCGAGACCATATGTTAGTTGCCAAATTGAGCGCTGGAGATATGATGTCCCAAGATGCAATGTACTACAGAAATTGCTTAAAAACACTCGACAAGAAAGCAGAGTCAGTGAATTGCTCTGACAGCGGAGAAAGTTCTTCTGATAAACAACTGCACGGCATTGTCCTGACAGAGCCGCTTTCGTATATTGAAGACTGTCGTGCAGAAAGCATGAAGAATGACGCAGCACCGGTGTTCAAACTAGCAGATTTAAATCAGATGTACACTTCAAGACTAAATGACCTGGGAGCAGACACATCTACTCGAGAACACTCGACCAGACTGAAAGAACGAATATTAGGCAACATACCAGACTTACAAGCCCACAAGCAAGGCAGGAACGTTCTTCTTGCTTTTCAGGATGACATCGGACTGGCACTAAAGAGGGCATTTGAAAGTGACTTTGACAAGGAGGCTGTCGTGTTGGCAAAGGCAGCTGAAATCGTTCGTAAGGACATTCTGAAGCTTGAAAAGTTTGTATTTATGGGGAAATTCTCCAAGGAGTGTCAGCAACAATCAATTTCTAAGTCTCTGACGACCCTCGTTGGTATGATAATGGGTGGATCAGACATAGTGCAGCAATCAAGCAATGCCACTGATACCCAGGCGATACGAACTGTCTCGCAGCTTATACGCCAAAATGTCATAATTCAACGTCGTGAAGGATCCACCTCTCACTACCACAGTGTGGATCGTGAGACACCCCTGCCGACTTACGTCGGACTCCTCATCCATGCCAGGACAAGAAAGCGTGAGTTAATTAACAGAATGTATGACCTTGAGCTCTCCGTATCATATGACAGAGTACTTACCATTTCAAAGGATTTGGGTAATGAAGTTTGTGCAAGATATGAGGCAGAACATGTTGTTTGTCCTGCAAACTTACGCCATGGTCTATTCACCACAAGTGCAGTTGATAACATAGACCACAATCCTACTTCCACGACCGCTCAAGGGGCATATCATGGTACAGGAATATCCCTCTTTCAGCACCCGAACAACGATGTCCATTGAGTAGAGAGAGACACAGAGATCCTCTGGCAAAGTGAGTCTTCAGAGAAGACCTTATCAGAATTGCCAGAGGAATACACCAGCATACCACCGGCTTCCCTACATACAAAAGAACCAACAGTACCAGAAGTTTCGGTTCTCCCGCCTGCTTCATATGAAGGAATGTATGTAGCACTGCAGGACAATGCCAGGTGAGTTCAATATGTTCTAGTCGTAGGACCTCGCTTATTGTGCATCTGCCAACACATATATTTATTTATATTTCGAATACTAGTAGATTATTGTGAATGTGAACACTGAACTGTCGCACTGTTTGTGCCTATATGCTTACTTCTTGTTGCTTTATAGGTGGCTCAGTCATGTGAAAGACATAGTTGAGTCTCATGATAATACTGCGCAAGATATGGAGGTCTCCTGGGCAGCATTTCATGCCAGCAACATAGAAAACGATTCAGCAAACCCAACAGATTCAGCTCGCTGCTTCCACTCTTCGCAGAGAAATCAAATACTCCTGCTATGATACGTCACACTATGAATATAATCAAGCAGAATGTTGAATTTCTAAATCCTGGTCAGACTCCTGTCATTGCTTTTTACCAGCCATTGTTTGCACTCGCAAAGCAGATCCAATGGAACTGGCCAACAACTTACGGAGAAGGCAAGATTGTCGTAGTGCTTGGGGGCCTTCATATAGAAATGGCTGCATTCAAAACCATCGGTGACTGGCTAGATGAAAGTGGATAGATCAGTGCTTTAGCAGAGGCTGGTGTAGCTTCTCCAGGCACAGCTGACTCTTTCCTCAAGGCATCCCACTTGACAAGGACAACACATGCCCATCAGATTACGGGTAGTAGTCTATCCATCCTGATGCACAGAGCATATGACGAATATGGCAAGAGCTTGGCGGCTGATGAAATGCCACAAGCATTTGAGGCCTGGCGTAACAAGCGTATAGCTGAAAGTCCACAGTTTAATTACTGGTCTACAACATTGGAATTTGAGCTGACTACTTTGAGCTTTGTAAGATCTCTTCGAGAGGGCAACTTCAAGCTCTACATTGAAGCTCTGGATCAGCTTATGCCCTGGTTCTTCGCCCTTGATCACCTGCACTCCAGCCGTTGGCTACCAGTTCATTTGCGTGACATGATTAATCTTGGGAGGATGCACCCTGACGTCACAGCACAGTTTCAAAGTGGCAACTTTGTCATAAAGAAGACCCACCGGTCATTTTCTTCCATAGCCATTGATCAAGCTCATGAGCAAAATAATTGTATCGTGAAAGGCGACGGAGGGGCTATAGGACTTACAGAAAACATATCACAACTAATGCGGTGGATGGTGGAGGGGCCAGAAATGGCACGAGTGATCGGAGAATTTAACGACTCTGTAGAAAGCATCAGGGAGAAACAGAGCAAGGGGCCAGATATCAAACACCATGAACAAGTGAAGTCTGTGCAGAGCACATTTGCCAAACAAGTGCGTTCTCTCTGTCATACAATCGAGGAAATGGCTAACCCATTTAAAGAACAAACCAGTGATCTGTTGGTTCTTGACACAAAATACATTGTGGGAGACGAAGTAGTGACGACAGTTCGCTACATATAAACGCTTGGAAAGGAGCAGTATGCTGCCTTTGTGAAGGAGCACCTGGGTGACAGATCTAAGTCTCTGTTCAGCCCACTGAAGAGAAACAAACTGCCATTGTTCAGCTGCCCTCAGTCTAAATTGAAGTACAATGATCAGCAGCAGATTACATCGCTGAAGAAAACATGTGCCTCTTCTCACAGTTGTATGTGTCCTGTCAAGTCCATGATGGAGACATTGAGGAGTTCTTTTGCCATGAAAATCAATGTTATCCACCATCATTGTCCAAATTTGGAGAGTTGCGGTCAGGGACAAAGGCTGACCGAGTCATGTGCTTTGAGGAAACTTACTCTACTCCACCGGAACAGGTTCCTGAGGTTGATGTCATTCTCCGAAATGGCGCCGCTATCATTAACATGTTGAAACCAGGCCCTGCCAAAACCTTCCATGAATACTCCAAGTGCATTTTCCTGCCCTATATTCAGACCCAGCTTACGAAAGCCAGCAGAGTAGACATTGTCTGGGATGAATATATTCCAAATAGTCTCAAAGCAATGACGAGGAAGAAGCATGGAACAGGTACACGAAGACGTGTTCAACCAAATAGCAAGATCCCAGGAAACTGGGAAGGATTCCTCAGAGTCAGTGAAAACAAGAAAGAACTCTTTGCATTCTTGGCGCAACAATCGGTGACAATCCAAACTGAAAAGAAGGTCATCTCTACGTTTGGCAAATCGATATTGCTGAATTCCCCAAGAGAAGACATCAGTCGCCTTTCTCCATGTGCACACGAAGAAGCCGACACTAGGCTATGACTCCATGCAGCAGACACTGCTGTGAATGGATACCAGAAACTCATGTTGCGTACTGTGGACATTGACGTGCTTGTTTTGGCAATATCATTGTTCAACCAAAACGAACCTGAATGAAATATGGGTATTATTTGGCACAGGAAAGAATTGCAGACTCATACCAGCACACACCATTGCCCATACCCTCAGTCCAGATAAATCTTTGTCTCTGCTAATATTCCACGCCTTCACCGGTTGTGATCAGACGTCATTCTTTCTGAACCGAGGAAAGAAAACAGCATGGAACACAATGAAGGTTTTCACAGATGTCCTAGAAGTCTTTGCGACTCTTGGTAGAGTACCTCCTTCAGACGAGACATTGAAAGAACAAGTGCAAACAATTGAACAGTTTGTTGTCGTCATGTATGACTGGACAAGCTGCTGTAACAGTGTTGATAATGCCCAAAGAGAGTTATTTACTCAAAAGGGGAGATTCATTGAGTTCATTCCACCTACTTCAGCTGCACTGTGTCAACACACAAAGCGGGCAGCATATCAGGCAGGGCATTGCTGGGGGCAGGCATTACTGCGAGATCCAGAGTTACCAGATCCCGCTGACTGGGGATGGTTTAAAGGGCCTCACAGTTGTGGGAACCTCTGTGGACAACCCTGCCTGAAGCATCCAAATCGTGCAAAGAACTTCTTAAGTGTGGCTGCAAAGTGGAACTTGGATGCCTGTGCCAGTGCAAGTGTGTGAAGGCAGAGATGGCATGTACAATATATTGCAAGTGTCATGGAGACTGTGAGCGTCAATAACATGATGAAGCAATATTCAGCGTCATTTTGTGCCTAGAGGTAGATTGCTGTTTCTATATATAACTAACAATGGACTGCTAAAAATCCATTGCTGAATCTTGTTGCTATGCGATGACTTAGATCTATTATAACAAGATGAATGTGCACCATATTGATAGACGTTTCTCTTGAAAAACAAATCACAGTAAAGGCCATGCCTACATGTGATAGTAATAAAAGAATTATAATTTGAAGAAAATTGACTTCATTAAGGATACATTAGCTTTTCCAGTTATCCACTTAACAGTTGGGGAGATCCACCTCTCTAGAAATGGAGGTTAAAAACGGATATTTTTGTCCAATTACTTTGTATTTACACATGATAATATTCCAAAACTTAAAGACGCATTGCGTAAATGAAAGCTACATGACATAAGAACGTTTTGCCAACTGCAGAACTAATGTGCTTTATTATAGGAAGGGAGAGTTTGCATTCCCCTTTTATTATGCAAATGAGATAGGCAACAATTTGGTTTAACGATGTAATTTGGTTTAAATATATGAGGCAATATGCGACTCAAAGCATGGAAAGAATATATCAAGTAGCGTGGATGTTATTCAGCAAAAACGACCCTTTTTACCTCCTTTTCAGAGAGGTAGATCTCCTCAACTGCTTCAGCATGGCGGCCATCTTGGATTTCTGCGCCATTTTCAAAATTGTTGCATTGTTGAAATATGCAAACATCAGTAAAGAAACTAACTATGCAATATCACACTTAAAGAGCATGAAAAATATGAAATTAGTACATTTGAATATTACAAACAAGTCAGAAAGCAGTTTTTTTACTCAGTGGTGGCCATTTTGAATTTGGCGGCCATCTTGGAAAGAAACTGAAATGGCCCCATATCTAGAAATGTTCAGCACATTAAAAGCTTCATCTGTGCCAATTTTCGTGTTTATCACCCAAAATGCACAATTGGTCTGTTATGTGGCACCATTCTGCAGCACTACAATGGCGTCATCTTCATCTAATGCTACTAAGTTGATCGCAGTAGATTCTCTGCTGCGAAACAAGATTAAACGAGGGACACCTTCACCAGACAGAACCAGAAGCTCAGAGCCAAGTTTATCCAACAATTTGGATAACAGGGTTTGTCGAGAGTATAGCTTTCCTCCATGATCCATATACATATTGTAGACTTCTACTGAATTCCAGATGTGCAACATGTCGTTTTTTCATCGATAGGATGGTAGAACTGACAGCTGGCTCAATGTCCTGAGTTTCTCTGCCACTGTGTGCTGCTGCTGCTGCAACAGAACGGCGTGCCATGAAGGACTTTCTGCAGTCATCGTGATATGTCGCATCAGCAGCATGAAGATCGCCGATTGCGCCCATTAATCGTATCTTGACCTGGCGTCCTTCATCCTGGCGGGAATCGATAACATCTAGAATAGTTTGTTTGAAAGTTGTCCGATCAACACGATCTGAAGTCCTACAAAGGAGAACTCGCCGCCAACGATTAGGATTCTTCTTATCAAAGTCCATGATGCACTTTTCTCCCCAAAAAACGCAATGTTCTTTAAAGTCAAATACCGTCGTCTTTGAACGGCGGCTTCTTTTGCTTGTTGAAGCATCTTCCAAATAGACATTACTCATTCATTCATTCATTCAAGTGTCTTTCTATGTGTGAGTGTGATGTGTACATTGACACACAGTCTCCATGGTATTTGAGCTCAATAGATTTGTCTGCCTGTAATCTCTGTTCAAGCTCTTCATGTATACCATCTTGTCTTGCTTTGCTTGACCAGATGATACTTCGCACTCTGTCTGGACCAACTGTTACCAGAGGTTTTCCAGCTTTAGTTGCATCGCAGGGACTGAAGAAACAGTCTCCCATGGTGATGGAGCCTCAACCTGTAACAATAGAGGTACTTATAAATATCAGTAAACATTTAATTTCTTTGTTTGTATTTTTAAAAATTCTCAGGAAACAGGTTCCACCCTGTGTACTTTTAAAAATCAATAAAATACACTTGCTTTCAGACAGATCATGTTAAATAATAATAAAAAATACTTGCTTGCAAATCATATCGATCATTCTACTGTATCGGAAGACATTACTCTTACTTAAAACTCAGTTCTCCATGTTTCTTTCATTACATTACAAGCCTCAACTTACTTGATCAGAAACAGTTCATGCTGTTGATCTTCTGAGGTCAGCCATTTCTTCACAACTGTACTGGGGATAAACGGCTCTGGGCAAGTTATTATCAAACAGTTTTGTTGTTGTATAACTGTACTGCAAAAACGCCGATCAGCGCGGACAAATTCAGGGGGTAGGGTAATGCTAATTTGCATATTAATGAGCTAAATTTAAATGTTATCAAATTGTAAGTGGGTTTATCATGACCAGTGACCCTAAAAACATGGGTTTGGACACCTCAACCAGGCTGTTTGGATGCTTACTTCTGGAGATATTAAGAAAAATTGTTATTTTGATAATGGCGACTGCTAATTTGCATATTAATGAGCTAAATTTAAATGTTATTAAATTTTAAGTGGGTTTATCATGACCAGTGATCCTAAAAACATGGGTGTAGACACCTCAACCAGGCTATTTGGATGCTTACTTTTGGAGATATTAAGAAAAATAGTAATTTCAACAATGGCCACTGCTAATTTGCATATTAATGGGTTTCTACAAAAATGCTCAAGGGTGCCAGAGTAGCATCAATCAGCATATTCATTCAGATGGTCTGATGATCACAAAAATGCAGAAAAACATTATGCGGACCCCAATGCAAGCTTTTCTGGCCAACACTCGGACTATTAGGCTTTCAGCCATTTCATGTGTTGTGTCAGCTGTGTGACCTCTTGAGGTAAGGGAGGGGATGGAGGGGGAACATGCACCAGAAACAGACTTAACTAGATGCCTGCAGGATTTGGAGGAGGGAGACAGGTTTAAGAGTTCAGACTTGAGAATAGAAAGATGTTGTTTTCTGGCTCTCCTGAGGATAGACACACACTTGTTCTGAGCTTTGTGGAAGGAACTGAGATTGCCTTCATTTGGATTAACTTTTCATGAGGTGAAGGCAACCACACTGAATTATTAACCACATGATGTGGAACAATCACGCTGCATTTCACGCAGCCATTTTGTTTTTATCATTTGAAGTACGAAAACTTAAAGTATTAAAACCAGCTAATGGGTGATGTTAATTCAAATGTCCATCATACTCAAATTAAAATAAAAAGTATGGCACCAATGTTTACTCAAAAATGCCTCAAGGTGTTCAATTTTCCGATTTTACGACTATTCTATGAAGGTTTATCCACGAGCCGAAGTCGATGTGCATAAATATCCATTTAAAGAGCAGGTTGCAGGTCACCAAATATGTTCTGAAAATTTATCAGTATGATTATATGTGCATTAAATAGTTCGATGCAAACTATTGTGGTTGCCCAACTATTGGGAAAATTAATAAAATTTAACTCCGAAGCTGTTATTTCTCGAGGCCGTTGAAAAAAACAGCCATGTACCCATATATGGATGGTGACGTCACGTTCTCCAAAACAAAGCGGACGCTCACTCGCTCATTGAAGAAGTGTCCAGATGAGCGGGCCATTCTTTCGCTTATTTTGAGCTTGCAACTGTCTATATTATCCTTTTTTATTTTGAATTATTGTAGAACAAAGTTATTTGGATATTTGTTCATCATGCCTCGTACGTGTGTCGTCATGTTTTGCGAAAATGGCTGGAAAACGGGTAATCGCTCCCACCAATTCCCGAAGGAATAAAACATTCGCCGGCAGTGGATAAGATTTGTACAAACAAAACGGGCAAATTTTCCCCCAAAGAAAACGGGTAAAGAGGACCCTTTGGATAGACTTGTCATTTGTGGTGACCATTTCACAGCCGAGAATTACGAAGGCAAGGCAATGAGTGAGCTCGGTTTCAAAACAAGCGTGACGCTGTGCCCACCATTCAGCCTTCTCCTCAGCTGGCTCCTGCTTCATCTTCTCACACTGTGTCACCTCTCAAGGATTGGGGCATTGTGTTAATCTATAAATGCACATAAGAAATCGAGAAATTATTGGAATACACTAACCGGAAGTCCATATGTTGTGACCCGTAATGGGGAACGCGGCTGAGAATCTCTTCCCCATCGGCCACGCCGACGCAGCAACGTGTCCTGTCACTGGTTGGTAAATAAATGGCCATAACTTGGGAAGCACTTGTCCGATTAATATCAAACCTTGAAAAGGCACATCCTCAGGTCCCCAGCAATATACCTGGCAAGTTTCAATTAGATTGGACCAGTGGTTGTCGAGAAACAGCGGTCACAGACAGACAGATACACACACACACACACACACACACACACACACACACACACACACACACACACACACACACACACACACACACACACTGCTGGAATTATAGATAGATATGCCACAACAGTCTCTTGAAAGTTGGGGTTTGTTCTAACTGTTCACTTTCGCTGGGGTCAAGCTCAGCTGTCAGAAAGACTTCAACGCCAAGGCTACGGTGTATAATATATTTGGGTCCATTATTGATTTAGGCTAACCCCCGCTTTAGCAAGGAAAATGGTGTGTGTGTGTCTGTGTCTGTGTCTGTGTGTGTGTGTGTGTGTGTGTGTGCCATTATTGATTCATTCTATTTCTGACTCTTGAGTGACTACACAGTTGGTGGTGGTCGTATGGCAGCTTAGCTGCCGGGGTAGCTATCATTTCTTGAAGCGTGACTGTGTCGCTGATGCAGTGCCCCTCAACCAGTACACACACTGGAACTGGTACTCATTTCGCCGACCTCAGAAGGATGACAGGCTGAGTCAACCCCCTGGTGTATTAATTCAGCGGCCGACGGGGCTTGAACTCAGGACCCTAGGATCCCAAGCCGCCACCCTAACCACTAAGCCAACACCAGGCTACTAGAGGGTTAAAAAAAATTATTATATCAAGTCACAGACGGATCAAACTTTACATTATTTTATGCATTGAACAAGAAAATGAAAATTTACAAACCAATCTGTCTGGTGGAGTCTGTCAGTGTGAACTGCTGGGCAGTCAGTCCTGCCACTTGTACACAAAATAGGCCGTTTTCTGGCACTTGCAAGTGGCTCAACTTTATATGGCTCAGGGCCAGAAACTCCATAGTATAAATTCCCACCATCCTCCAACTCGTCCTCGGCAATATCGGAATGAAAACGCTCACTTTCATCACCGCTGAAATCGCTCTCTGATTCGCATCTCGCCATTGTTCACATGCTGTTTCCGAATGTTCACGAAGTTTTCAGAGAACGTGACGTCACACCATCTTCGGTAACTTCCGGTCTGTTTTTCGATCACTGACAAAAGTTTTGACTGAAAAGTTAATTTTAGCATATTTGGAGTTTCAAATGTAAGAAAATAAATACCCAACGATTAATTATTAATGTGCTTACAACCTTCGAATCACGTGAAGTCATCAGCGATCCAAAACCTGCTCTGTAATGTTTCGCAATGTCTTAACCATTTGGTGATGTTGATGGGTTTTAACTTTTAAAAATGCACCAAACATTATTCATGCCAAAGGAAAATTCAATCGACAAACGTTTTATCACAACCTAGCCTAACCATGTTGAGTAAAGTGAATTCCTGTTTTATCCTTTTCGTCTCTTCACCCCGTGTCTGTCTGTGCATCTGTGTGTTGCTGGCAAGACGGATATTCTGCTCGTTCACACAGGAATTAATTCATGTTAATGATGATACAGGTTAACATTTACGACATATGAACTACTGTATTACCAACGTACTTTACATGACCGATATGGATGTGGAAAAGTATTTGGTGACTTAACCTTGCGCATTCCCAAAGAGACATGAAAAGCTATTGTGCATGTGTGTGTGTGTGTGTATGTGTATGTGTATGTGTATATGTGTTTGTATATATATATATATGTGTGTGTGTGTGTGTGTGTGTGTGTGTGTGTGTGTGTGTGTGTGTGTGTGTGGGTGTGTGTGTATGCGTGTGTGTGTATGTGTGTGTGTATGTGTATGTATATATGTGTGTGTGTGTGTGTGTGTGTGTGTGTGTGTGTGTGTGTGTGTGTGTGTGTGTGTGTGTGTGTGTGTGTGTGTGTGTGCGCGCGCATACGTGTCAGTAAGTGAGTGAGTGCACAGGTTCTCTGATATATATATATATATATATATATATATATATATATATATATATATATATATATATATATATATATATATATATATATATATATATATATACAGTAGACGAGGCGTAAGTCGTCACCATCGGGACCGAGAAAAAAGTGACGACTTAGAAATGTGACGACTTGCGCGTATGCGAACATTCATGATGACTGTGGGGTGAAGGATGAAGTCGCGCGTGGCCTGGACACATGTGTGAGAGCCGGCTATTGTACCAAAAGGAAAACACAATCCTCGGGGCATAGGTGGGGGTGAGTTGGTGAGTTGGAACGTGATCAAGCAAAGATGGAATTCATGAATCAGTTTATCAAAAGTAAAGATAATGAACAACTCTGTAAGACAACTCATCTACCATCGGTGATGGTATGGTGACAAATTACATGACACACAGTCATCGTGGTGATGATTACCACTCAATGCCTATGTGTAAGTGAGTGCGGTAATGTACAAAACAAGCCAATATAAAACCATGATCGGACTTCAACACGAAGCTCTATCGATCCTTTACTTCTTCGCGAAGTAATCCGTTATGTTTGAATGCCTCAAACTCTTGGGCATCTGGTGCATGAGAAAGGATTCAAACCGGTCATTGTATTCCATGATGTTGGCTGGGCAATCCTCCACCGAAAGACAATATCGGCCGAATATTTGGCCGAATCGGCCGAATCGGCCGAAATCGAATATTTGTCTGAGCCGACATTGCCGAAACCAAATGATGAGCACGTCATCGACATCTTCAAAGGACACACATTTCACACTTCCCACCGGCCTCACGATCTTCTCCACTTGTCCAAATATCTTGCCCTTATTCTTCAAGATATCGTTCAATGTCTGTCGTTTGATGTCCAACTTCTCAGCTCTGGCTGTTTTCTTCATCAGTGGGTTTGCCTCACAAAACTGGATAATGTCGTATTTTTCTTGGTAGCTTTTAGTTGTAAGCTTACGCTTAGTCGCCATTGTCCTGCCTGCAGTGCGATCAACGTGTGTACGCAGTTATAAATAGCCTATCACTGGCGGTGTACACCAATGAGCGAGCATCACGATTCCATGAAATTGGGCTTCTCACGAGGCAACAGTTCCGTGTGACGAGTTAGGAGTGGTAATTTACTTGAGTTTCCATTACGTGGGAATGGACAACATCTGACAACTTAGACGAAGTGACGACTTAGAGATGACGACTTACAGAGGGATGACTTACAGACTTACAGACTTACAGGAGTCAGTCAAAGGGATTTGACATGAGATAAATTCGGGACTTTTTGACGCTGCCGACTTAGGCGAAGTGACGAGTTACACGCTGCCGACTTACACCTAGTCTACTGTATATATATATATATATATATATATATATATATATATATATATATATATATATATATATATATATATATATATATATATATATATATATATATATATACATATGAAGACCACAAAGGGAAAACCAGAGATGTCAGGATAAGTCAATTTTGAAGAAACTGAAAAACAAAGTTTCAAGACTTTGGTGGACTGTTTAATAACTGTCATATAGATTTCTTTTCCAGTAAAAGGAAGAGTGATCATTGGCCGATCAAATTAAGCATGTAGCATTTGCCAAGCTTCTGTGTTATTTAATTTAAGAGCAAAGAACGAATCAATGTTGCAAACTGACATCACTGGTTATTCCATTGTTTAATAATTGCCATGCAATTTTAACCCAGGATGTGTAGCAAATTCATGCTTGTTGGTTATTAGCATACATTACATGACTTTGGTGATTACAGATTATTTTTTTCAACATTAAACGGTCATTGTTTTTTTTGTTTGATTGGTGTTCAATGCCATACTCAAGGGTATTTCGCTTATATGACGACGGATTCTCCATTTCTTACTCCGTACTACTTAATATGATGGAAAACCGGGAGGAAACCCAGGATAAACCACCCCCGCGATAGCTGAAGTCACCTCATGTGACTCCCTCATATACCTAAGCAGGTTGATTGGGATGTGGGTACATCGAATGAGGATGGGTACTCAGATGCGCTAACCATTAAGCCACGGCGTGGGTCCCATAAAAGTCACAATAAAGGTTTGACCAGGCTTGAACCACGATATGCACCAACTACGGAGCCCATGATATAACCAAATAGGCTATTGTAGTGCTCAGAGTTTATGCTGTGAAAGTTTTACAACCTTTCATTTTTTAGTTTCTCAACTCTGAATATTATGGTGGAACAGTTAACATGAATGAAAGGGAGATAACCAGGAGTAAAGTACTGACAACTCTGGGTTTCTACTTGTTCAGCTTTGACAACACTTGTGTTTTCATTGCACGGCTAAACTTTATACCATATAAATTATGTGACACCCCTGGTTATTTGTTAAAGTAATATTGTGAGAGGAAACCTTATGTTGCCAACTATTGGCAGGTGCAATAACCCTGAAATTTATAAAAAGTGACATCTCTGGTTTTCCCCTTGTGGTCTTCATATGCATATACATATTGTTACGGATTTCAGAATCCGGTCTAATGAATGCATCCACACAGCCAGGTCCTAAAGTTATTTCCTTAAATGCATGTTCAGATTAGCTCCATCCCCATGTCTAATGGGATTTTAAATGTGATGTGTTGAGAAGGGTAAAGAATAGATCCCCCCTGTTATGGGAAGCTCTTTTTTTTCTTTACAACAGACACGTTTTCACACATTTCTTTCGCGAGTGCTGACGCCTGCCTTTTTTCGAGCACACGGGTCGTCATGGTAATGGTGCGCAAGTGGGGCTGGGTGAGCTTGGGGGGACGCTGCACTCGCCGAGACGGGCCGCAGATATAAAACCAATTGGAGGTCCGTTCTGAGGAGGGAGAAGAAAGGGAGAGAGGAAGTGCGCGAGAAGCGAGCAAGAAACGGGTGTAAGCGCGCGAGAGAAGAAGCGAGTGTGTAAGCGTGCAACAGAGAGGGAAAGAAAGCGAGAGTTGAATTGCGCGAGGGAAGAAGTGAGCCAGAGAGGAAGCATGCAAGCGAGGAAGCGTGCGAGTGCGCAAGTGAGGAAGCGTGTAAGCATGCAAGCGAGGAAGCGAGCGTGTGGGTGTCTGACCAGCGCCAACAACGAGAATTCGTCCTCCCCAGTGCTTGAGCAAGCGAGTGTGTGGTGCGCGTGTGGGTGTGAGCAGCGCCGACGAGTGAGGCACGGGTCGGTCACAAACGAGTGAGGGGCTTGTCAGTCACCAACGGACCATGTGGGTCACTGGATGTCACCAGTTTCGTGAAGTGTGAATAGCTGCCTGTGTCACAGAAAGAAAGCGAGAGTTGAATTGCGCGAGGGAAGAAGTGAGCCAGAGAGGAAGCATGCAAGCGAGGAAGCGTGCGAGTGCGCAAGTGAGGAAGCGTGTAAGCATGCAAGCGAGGAAGCGAGCGTGTGGGTGTCTGACCAGCGCCAACAACGAGAATTCGTCCTCCCCAGTGCTTGAGCAAGCGAGTGTGTGATGCGCGTGTGGGTGTGAGCAGCGCTGACGAGTGAGGCATGGGTCGGTCGCCAACGAGTGAGGCGCTTGTCAGTCATCGACGGACCGTGTGGGTCACTGGATGTCACCAGTTTCATGAAGTGTGAGGAGCTGCCTGTGTCACAGCACCAGGGTCTGAAGCAGCGACAGACGATCTCGGTGCCCTCCCAGAAGTTGACTGGTATTCAAGGCTATTCGCGAGAGGGTGCACGGCAAGGCTGGGTGCTGGTGATGGAAAAATCACACACGCACACATTTCAGGATGTTTTCACTTCACAGACGACTACTCTCTGGTGAGCGAGACGACTCTTCTCCACCCCACCCCCCCCCCCCCGAATGATCTGCTGGGTACCCTTGTTTGTGTATAGTTTTAAGTAAGTGAACCCACCCCCACCCCCACCCCCCCGCAACCCCCGATAAGTATCTGCTCTCTGTCTCCTTCCTGTCATTTTGATTGATTTTGCCTGAGTTATTATTCATTTTGATTGCTTTGGAATTTATTCATTTATTTACCTAAGAAAATAAAATGTTTTTTTTCTGATTTATTAATTTTATTATTAATAAATTATTTGTTGATTTCCAACCTGTCCATGTTTGTCCTTTCCTTCTATTGGTCTAGCATTGTTCGAACCGAGATAGACCGGGAGGTAATTACCACAGATTTCACCAAAAATAGTCGGCACGCAGCAGGGGTTAAAATGCTCGGCCGCCCTAATTAAAATCTAATCAGATAATATTGGTGCTTTGCCGAGGGCACGCTCCCCGCTCAGGTAACCACGTGACCTCTAGTTAAACGGCATAATTAGACGGAGGACACTGGAACTCGTGGTTGACTGGGTGGTGTTCGTGGTTTTAAAACAACCCACCGTACCATAACTTTAATTGTGAGCGGTGGCCCCAGGTCCAGCTCTTCCGAGGACAACCGGGGATTAATCCCCCTGAGTGACAAGCTGGTGTCTCGGTACCCGTGGCCGCAACAACATATATATATATATATATATATATATATATATATATATATATATGTATATATATATATATATATGTATATATATATATATATATATATATAAAAATATATATATAAAAAATATATATATTTTTTTTTCACCCCGAAAAGCCTGGTGTTGGCGCAGTGGTTAGGGCAGTGGCTTGGGATCCAAAAGGTCCTGAGTTCAAGCCCCATTGGGCCACTGAATTAATACACCAGGGGGTTGACTCAGCCTGTCATCCTTCCGAGGTCGGTGAAATGAGTACCAGTATACTGGGCCGGTGTATACCCCGGTTAAAATAGGTATACCATATCCCTGTGTCGTAAGAGGCGACCAGGGTTGCGTCAGGAAGGGCATCCGGCATAAAAAAAAACATGTGCCAAATCACTATGCGGATCATACGGATGATCCGCTGTGGTGACCCCTAACGGGAGAAGCCGAAAGAAGAAGAAGAAGAAGATATACTTTCACCCCGAAGAGGCTCTACATTGTCAAATGCTCTCTCTTGTTGTAGACTTTAGTCGAATTGAACCTCCTCAAGCAGGTTAGGTGAATCTGTCAATAGATGGGGAGTTTTATGTGACATTTTCATCGTTTGTTTCATCAATCCTTCGTGCTCTCCAATGCACTTCACCGGATGAGTTCCAGTAAGGGCTCGAGAGGTATGACAAATGCTATTACATTGTTTTGCAGTTTGGTAGTGTCTTGTGTCACACTTGTCCTGAAGAGAGAAAGTGTGCTTGTAAATTATCACTTTTTCCCATGCATGCGGTGTTGTTCTGTATACAGGACATCCATGACAGCCCGTGTTCTGTACTTGTTATACAGCGATGGGTTTGTTTTATATTGCATGAATACATGACATATGAAAAGCAATGCTCCATCGTCAGGAGACGATGACTTGAGCGTCAGGAGAACGGGGAAGAGGGTTTGGGGTGGGGAGGGTGTGGGGAACAAAAACCATTCTCACTAATTCTAATCATTGCCATTTCACATGATATTGAGAATGTATCTAATCAAATAGGCGAGAGCCAACCGTATGCTTAAGGCACTATCGCATTATTAAATATGCAAATTTTGATAAAATTTCAATCTCATTCCTACATTGTCCAAACCTTTCTATCCTTACTCCAACACTACTTTAATTTTCTCATTTATCCTTTGTTTTTTTCAATTAGTAGAGAGACCCAAATACAACTGAAAATATAAAATCCTCCAAAAAAACGTGGTATAATCGATGCCAGTTGAATGGCCTAGTGTATCAGTGGCTATATAATTTTATACCTTTTGCTGTTTGGATTAATGTGGCCATTTATGCTCTTTATCCAACATGTTTGCACATTGTGCAGAATTATCTTTTTGTGTTTCCACATGTAACAAGATGCTACTAGGGGGGATTATCCCTGCAAGGGGACCTCACATAGTGTTTATTGATAACACTTAGTGTGATGCCATAAGATACAAAAGGAGGTTAAAAAATGATATAAATGAGATGCCTACGATCGTGCAAATAAACGCCAACATTTGTATTTTTCAACAAAGATCATTGATTAATATCTTTTTTTTTAATCCGGTAGAGCACACACCTCTGTTTAGTTTACGATTTGTATCTCACTGATAGGTCGGATCTGGATCTGGATCTGAACCAAAATCTAATCCGCTTGTTCTTGTCATCTAACCAACTCGTCCACATAGTTTTGTCATAAGTCGTTCACTACTTTTTGAAGTATCATGTTGTATATCGTTTTTGGCCATATCTTTTAATAGTGAAGAATCACTTGAATAATTCTAGCATCCAGATCTTCATGAAAATCTCATAAACTCCTTCTTCTCACACAACCAACCTGTCCACCAAGTTTAGTCCAAATATGTCCATAACCTTTTGAGACATCCTGCTCACACACAGAGACGGAGAGACAGACAAACACACAAACAGGGGTGAAAACATCATCTGCATCCACCTTCGGTGGTGACGGTAAAGATAATTTTTTTTCTTACCAATCATACATACCTGCATATATATTTAAAAAAAAAATGTAATGCCTTTGGCATGGCATTTCTTGGACTATTGTGAGTATGTCATTTGTGGAACCTTTTAACCATCCACATACATAATATAAATGAGTTTAAAATATACCATAAAATGAGATTTTCACTCGTAGGTAAACATCCAATAAAAAAACACGAAATTACTTTTCATAAGAAAGTTTGTATGCATTCATGGTCTCTGGTATTTTTGCTCATGCATGGACATTAATAATCCCATCGTGCCCCTCGATAAGAATAGTTCATTGTGTGCTGTCGGTTCCTACTTCCTACTCTGAAGCATTGCTCTTCCTGGTTCTCAAAATCTGCACCAGTAGGATGTGGGGAGTGATGCCTTGAGTGCGGTTCTGTGATTGCAACCACCCAGTTGCTTCAATTCCTTCACTGCACTGATTCGGGAGAGCTGCTCGCTCTGCATCGTTATAGTAGAGGTGATGCAGCATCCCTGTAGATCAAGGCAGGATTGTAGTGTTTGGATGTGGTAGCGGTTCCCAGCGACCTACTTTATAAAAAGATACTCTGGGCCATTCGGTGCACAATTCTTCTTGGAATGGAATGGAAATGGTTTGCTGAAAATGGAATGGAGGTTTCTTTGGTTTTGTTGAATAGTAAAAATGGAAGTTTTATTTGAATTCAAACCTACCGTTTAACAGAGGAATATAAGAATAGTCTTGTTTTGACCCTTTTGCGTCCTTCATGAAGAATGACTGTGCAATTGACTGAAGCTCCTTTAAGGACTGGCAGGATAACTCTGATAGCTTGTTCACTTATGCATAGCCGAGTCACAAAGTCAGATTCCCAATGAAATTTTGTTTCATTGCAAACTCTCATAAGTTCAGGGCTTAGTGACAGAAAGTCAATCTTCTCTCATGTTTTTTGAAATGTTCAGAGTATAAATTTGCCAACTGTGTCACGATACACAGAGAAAACAACTGATAACTTTGCCGCATTTTCCTGGTGCAATTCCTTCACTCTTGAGGATGGAGCCAGGGTGGAGGGTTTTGCTGCTGATGTAATGCCTCCGATAAGTTAAGGTGAGAATTTGAAATTTCTTTAAGATGCAGGTGGTAAGAAAATACAATATGTCCCAACAACACTCTGTAGCATTGTAGTTAGAGCATCTGCTCTGAATAAGGGAAGTCAGCAGTTGGATTCTGACCCTGGCGGAATTATACCAAACACTTGAAAAATTGTACGCACTGCTTGCTTGATGTTCAGCATTGAGAAGATAGAGCACAAAAAACCCCATGGGTTGGAATCTCTGTACTGACCTTGAAAGATTACTTCCTCGGTAGCCATTGACAACTGATCAAAAGTGGTTAATTGTCAGTACAGCTGGCACGGTGGATACAGTAAGAGTTGGTCAAGCGTCATCGGCTACCTGGGGTTGATGCACCGGTATCATCTTGGCTCTGGATGTAGGAGAGTTGGGTTTGTAATCATAGAGCGGAGAATCGTGTACCTCCAAGCTATTCTGCCAATCCTTTTGGCTCCAATGATTTTTATGTTTGAGTAAAATTCTTGCAGCGATTGTAAAAACACAGCAAACAGACCGTCAGTCAAAGTAATTGTGATCGATCCTGCCATGGAAAACTTTTAGTGATTGCAATCAGCGCACAAAACCAGCATCTCACACTGGCAACAAGATGAACTCGTTTGATGGAATATCGCCCAATTTGTTTGTTGGCGAGAAGGTGATGTCGCTCAAAACGACAAAACAAAAATAACGATCACAGAAATTACCAAATTGATTGTTGCCGTCGTCACGCGTTTGAACTTTCTCCATTCAAAAATGAGTTGTAACTATCAATCGGTCGGAGTTGATAACTAATTGTGTTGTCCAGGTATGCACTGTCTGCGTTCTGTTTATTTCATGCATTGCTGCCTCTCTTCCATCAACATTTTTGCAAGAGTGATCGTAAATTAACATGCGTACTCTCATTGCTCTTCTTTGGCACATCCGTCATTGCAGTGCAGTTGATGAGAGTGTTGACCATTTTTGCCGGTGATAGAGTAGGCCAAACGATGATAACCCACAGAATGGCCAAACACTACTGGGATGACATTCATTTTTGTATTAGATGCCGTGCAAATGAAAGGGTTTTTTGTTTTTTGTTAGTTGCGAGGATGAACACAAGCTTTACACAAGACCTTTAACCAAACTCAATGTTCTTGACGTTTCGCATGAATTAGAAAAAGTTCCGATGTTGTTCCCTCGGCTCGCTCTGTCTCCTGGTAGGGCAGTCGTGTTCATGCAGCTCTCGCTGCTCGGGGTAATTAAAGACTCTCATTAGACACAGTAACTCCCCGTCAATGTCGAGGAAAACACATATCCTCGTTGCCTGAAACTTTGCAATTCACGCCATGTCTCCGCTTCTCTCCCGAAGACGTGTCCAGCACGACTATCATGATGGGGTTGTGGAGGACATCCACCAAGTAATCGGACATTGGATAGATTTGTTTGAACGTCATGACAATCAACAGAGATTGTTACAAATCTGATCATAATAATAGAGGCTCGTACACACCTGATAGACTTTTATGAGATTCATAGCAAGTGAACTGCAGATCCTGGATAGACCAACACTCCAATGGAGAATGCTTGAACTGAAGGACAATGTGGGATATTATACAGCTACCAACGACTGGTAATGGCTGACAGGTCCTCCGGCTTAACTTCCTTCCAATGGATGGGGGTGCACATTGACACATCACCTTTTTATTATTATTATTTCGTACGCAGAACATTGTTGCAGTTCGCGTCATTGGCAGTGGTGTCGTTCTGCCACTGATGCAGTGCCTCCTGTAGGTTAAAGTAGCGATTTGTAATTTGTTCAGAGAGACAGTGATAACTCAACAACTCTTCGCGAAGGGTACCGTGGGATCTTTGACATTCACCAACTAATGCTGGCCGACGTCCATCCGAGGGGTGGCACATGCATCGAGGGCTCGCATAGGAATGCGAAATACCAGGATGATGGTTTATAGGTCGGCAGGAGGTTCGAACCCAGCATAGACAGCCTTGTGGCTGTCTACTACTCTACTGTCTTTTCCTTCTACTCTGGACTCAAATCCATAGCATCTAGATTCAAACCCTCCATGAATTATTGGCTTTGGACTGGTGGGAACTCACTGCAGTCAGCAGAGTGTAAAGGGGTGCAGTGAAAGGGGCAGCATTTGAGATGAGTAGATCCTTTGCTGCCACGGACAAAGTTCTGATGAGCCAACAATCCTTGCAGTGGACAACAGTCCAGTCGAAACGTTGCGAAGTCGAAATAATAAACAAGCACGGGGAGAACCAGAGCGCCATATTGCATTGCTCAGACAGTGGTAATAAGATTAAACATTTTCCAAGTCCCGTCTTGCACCTACTATCTTTTCACCTGGAGTTGGTTTTACACTTTTGATTAAAATTCCTTAACAAGACTTTGGCTCCCAATGGACGATTGTGGAGCCGAGACACAGGCGTGCTTTGTTTTCACATCGTTCGAGGAGGAATTGGAAATCCAGCTGGGATTTTGTGGCGATGATCGGCGCATTACAAGGGGCTGACAGTGCTAATGACTGTCCCGGCTATTTCATAATTCCATCAACACAGCGCCCAAACTGCAAAAATTACCGTCTCTTGGCGACCATCTGCCGGAAAGGCCGAGGAGGCCCCTTGAGAGCTTCCGGTTCACAGATCCGTGTGAAGTACGAGCGGATTTGGAGCATCGGGAGATTTTCCTCGGGGCAGCAAACTCGCTGCTCTCAACTATGTGCGCTGAGCTGTGCTGACCATCATCAGCCGAGACAGGCCGACATGAGGCAGCTGTTGGTTATGGTGTGCTCATCGGTCATGGTGTGGGTGGAAACTCAATTACAAGACCCGTGACATTTGCATGCAGTTGTGTAGACGAAGAGTTGCAGTACAGTATTTTAATGGTGCACAACTGCGCTGCAACCACATCGAACCGACAATGATGGCTCCAAACGCTCCCGGACAGGGATATCGCTTAATGTCAAATGGTTTAGGACATCTAATGTCTGAACACCCACTTGTAAACCCATCACATCGTAAAGTGACCTTTCTTAGGCTGTGAGTGATTTTATGCATTACCCATTAGCTCCGTTCTCACACCTCCCCACACATCCCTTCTCATCTAACCACCTTCAACTCCATGCCACTTCCCCCTTCTGCCACCTCCACCCTCCCTTCAACTCCATGTCTCCTCCCCCCTTATGCCACCTTCACCCTTCCTTCAACTCCATGCCACCTCCCCCTTATGCCACCTTCACCTTTCCTTCAACTCCATGCCACTTCCCCCCCTTATGCCACCTTCACCCTCACATCCACCTCCACTTTCATCAGTTCCCATTTTCACCGCCACCACCTCCCACCCCCATGACCTCCCCATATCCCACCACCTCACACCTTAAAAACTTCACTCCTTGCCACCACCTCCCAACACCACTTCCTTGTGAGCAGCAATGGAGCAGAAGTTGGTGGACTCTTGTCCATTTCTGAAAGTGTGAGGTGTATCTTCGAATGCCGTACTCTGTTCTCTTGATCATTTTGAGACAATCTAAACGGATGCTTTAGAGGTTGTTGAGGTCGAGAAGGATTCCACGAACATCGAGTGTAATGTTCCATGATTGGCAGCAAGAAACTGGAGAAGACATGGCTTTGTACAACCACTTCATGGTCATTTAACTTCAGTGGAGAGTTCCAAATTGTCTCTTTCAATTTCCTATTCTTCTTTCACCTTTCACGATTTTAGTAATCTCTGTGATGATCCTGGTTTTCCTAATATCTGTGATTATTCTGGTCTTCCTAATGCCTGTGACGATCCTGGTCTTCCTCATCTCTGTGACGATCCTGGTCTTCCAAATGTCTGTGATGATCATGGTCTTCCTAATATCTGTGATTATTCTGGTCTTCCTAATGCCTGTGACGATCCTGGTCTTCCTCATCTCTGTGATGATACAGGTCTTCCTAATATCTGTGATTATTCTGGTCTTCCTAATGTCTGTGACGATCCTGGTCTTCCTAATGTCTGATTATTCTGGTCTTCCTAATGTCTGTGATGATACTGGTCTTCCTAACCTCTGTGACGATACTGGTCTTCCTAACGTCTGTGATTATACTGGTCTTCCTAATGTCTGTGATTATACTGGTCTTCCTAATGTCTGTGATTATTCTGGTCTTCCAAATGTCTGTGATGATCCTGGTCTTCCTAATATCTGTGATTATTCTGGTCTTCCAAATGTCTGTGATGATCATGGTCTTCCTAATGTCAGTGATGATCATGGTCTTCCTGATGTCTGTGATTATTCTGGTCTTCCTAATGTCTATGATGATCCTGGTCTTCCTAATCTCTGTGATGATCATGGTCTTCCTAATGTCTGTGATTATTCTGGTCTTCCAAATGTCTGTGATGATCATGGTCGTCCAAATGTCTATGATGATACTGGTCTTCCTAATGTCTGTGACGATCCTGGTCTTCCAAATGTCTGTGATGATCATGGTCTTCCTAATATCTGTGATTATTCTGGTCTTCCTAATGCCTGTGACGATCCTGGTCTTCCTCATCTCTGTGATGATACTGGTCTTCCTAATATCTGTGATTATTCTGGTCTTCCTAATGTCTGTGACGATCCTGGTCTTCCTAATGTCTGATTATTCTGGTCTTCCTAATATCTGTGATTATTCTGGTCTTCCTAATGTCTGTGATGATACTGGTCTTCCTAACCTCTGTGACGATACTGGTCTTCCTAACGTCTGTGATTATACTGGTCTTCCTAATATCTGTGATTATTCTGGTCTTCCTAATGCCTGTGACGATCCTGGTCTTCCTCATCTCTGTGATGATACTGGTCTTCCTAATATCTGTGATTATTCTGGTCTTCCTAATGTCTGTGACGATCCTGGTCTTCCTAATGTCTGATTATTCTGGTCTTCCTAATGTCTGTGATGATACTGGTCTTCCTAACGTCTGTGATTATACTGGCCTTCCTAATGTCTGTGATTATACTGGTCTTCCTAATGTCTGTGATTATTCTGGTCTTCCTAATGTCTGTGATTATACTGGTCTTCCTAATGTCTGTGATTATTCTGGTCTTCCAAATGTCTGTGATGATCCTGGTCTTCCTAATATCTGTGATTATTCTGGTCTTCCAAATGTCTGTGATGATCATGGTCTTCCTAATGTCAGTGATGATCATGGTCTTCCTGATGTCTGTGATTATTCTGGTCTTCCTAATGTCTATGATGATCCTGGTCTTCCTAATCTCTGTGATGATCATGGTCTTCCTAATGTCTGTGATTATTCTGGTCTTCCAAATGTCTGTGATGATCATGGTCGTCCAAATGTCTATGATGATACTGGTCTTCCTAATGTCTGTGACGATCCTGGTCTTCCAAATGTCTGTGATGATCATGGTCTTCCTAATATCTGTGATTATTCTGGTCTTCCTAATGCCTGTGACGATCCTGGTCTTCCTCATCTCTGTGATGATACTGGTCTTCCTAATATCTGTGATTATTCTGGTCTTCCTAATGTCTGTGACGATCCTGGTCTTCCTAATGTCTGATTATTCTGGTCTTCCTAATATCTGTGATTATTCTGGTCTTCCTAATGTCTGTGATGATACTGGTCTTCCTAACCTCTGTGACGATACTGGTCTTCCTAACGTCTGTGATTATACTGGTCTTCCTAATATCTGTGATTATTCTGGTCTTCCTAATGCCTGTGACGATCCTGGTCTTCCTCATCTCTGTGATGATACTGGTCTTCCTAATATCTGTGATTATTCTGGTCTTCCTAATGTCTGTGACGATCCTGGTCTTCCTAATGTCTGATTATTCTGGTCTTCCTAATGTCTGTGATGATACTGGTCTTCCTAACCTCTGTGACGATACTGGTCTTCCTAACGTCTGTGATTATACTGGTCTTCCTAATGTCTGTGATTATACTGGTCTTCCTAATGTCTGTGATTATTCTGGTCTTCCAAATGTCTGTGATGATCTTGGTCTTCCTAATATCTGTGATTATTCTGGTCTTCCAAATGTCTGTGATGATCATGGTCTTCCTAATGTCAGTGATGATCATGGTCTTCCTGATGTCTGTGATTATTCTGGTCTTCCTAATGTCTATGATGATCCTGGTCTTCCTAATCTCTGTGATGATCATGGTCTTCCTAATGTCTGTGATTATTCTGGTCTTCCAAATGTCTGTGATGATCATGGTCGTCCAAATGTCTATGATGATACTGGTCTTCCTAATGTCTGTGACGATCCTGGTCTTCCAAATGTCTGTGATGATCATGGTCTTCCTAATATCTGTGATTATTCTGGTCTTCCTAATGTCTGTGACGATCCTGGTCTTCCTAATGTCTGATTATTCTGGTCTTCCTAATATCTGTGATTATTCTGGTCTTCCTAACGTCTGTGATTATACTGGTCTTCCTAATGTCTGTGATTATACTGGTCTTCCTAATGTCTGTGATTATACTGGTCTTCCTAATGTCTGTGATTATACTGGTCTTCCTAATATCTGTGACGATCCTGGTCTTCCTAACGTCTGTGATTATACTGGTCTTCCTAATGTCTGTGATTATACTGGTCTTCCTAATGTCTGTGATTATACTGGTCTTCCTAATGTCTGTGATTATTCTGGTCCTCCAAATGTCTGTGATGATCCTGGTCTTCCTAATATCTGTGATTATTCTGGTCTTCCAAATGTCTGTGATGATCATGGTCTTCCTAATGTCAGTGATGATCATGGTCTTCCTGATGTCTGTGATTATTCTGGTCTTCCTAATGTCTATGATGATCCTGGTCTTCCTAATCTCTGTGATGATCATGGTCTTCCTAATGTCTGTGATTATTCTGGTCTTCCAAATGTCTGTGATTATACTGGCCTTCCAAATGTCTATGATGATACTGGTCTTCCTAATGGCTGTGATGATACTGGTCTTCCTAATATCTGTTATTCTACTGGTCTTCCTAATGTCTGATTATTCTGGTCTTCCAAATGTCTGTGATGATCCTGGTCTTCCTAATATCTGTGATTATTCTGGTCTTCCAAATGTCTGTGATGATCATGGTCTTCCTAATGTCAGTGATGATCATGGTCTTCCTGATGTCTGTGATTATTCTGGTCTTCCTAATGTCTATGATGATCCTGGTCTTCCTAATCTCTGTGATGATCATGGTCTTCCTAATGTCTGTGATTATTCTGGTCTTCCAAATGTCTGTGATGATCATGGTCGTCCAAATGTCTATGATGATACTGGTCTTCCTAATGTCTGTGATGATACTGGTCTTCCTAATATCTGTTATTCTACTGGTCTTCCTAATGTCTGATTATTCTGGTCTTCCTAATGTCTGTGATTATTCTGGTCTTCCTTTTGTCTGTAATTATACTGGTCTTCCTAATGTCTGTGATTATACTGGTCTTCCCAATGTCTGTGATTATTCTGGTCTTCCTTTTGTCTGTGATTATACTGGTCTTCCTAATGTCTGTGATTATTCTGGTCTTCCTCATGTCTGTGATTATCCTGGTCTTCCTAATGTTTGTGATGATTTTGGTCTTTTTAATGTCTGTGATAATCATGGTCTTCCTCATCCATCCATTGGGACCATACTCTGTGCAGAGTGCTGTTGCTGCCTAAGCAGTCTTCTGGGCTATTGGGCACAATCCTGGACGGGTCACCACTCCAACACAGGAGACAGCAAGCTGGTACTCATTTTGCCAACATCGGAAAGATGACAGGCAGAGTCAACCCCACCAGGTATTAATTCAACAGCCAAGAAGGATTTGAACTCAGGATCCTCGGATCCCAAGCCCACCACCTGAACCATTAAGCCAACACCAGGCATTGTCTTCCTCATGCCTGTGATGATACTGGTCTTCCAAATGTCTGTGATGATACTGGTCTTCCTAATGCCTGTGATGATACTGGTCTTCCAAATGTCTGTGATGATCCAGGTCTTCATAATATCTGTGAGGATCATGGTCTTCCTAATGTCCGTGATGATCCTGGTCTTCCTAATGTCTGTGATGATTCTGCTCTTCCTAATGTCTGTGATGATCATGGTCTTCCTCATCCATCCATCGGGACCATACTCTGTGCAGAGTGCTGTTGCTGCCTAAGCAGTCTTCTGGGCTATTGGGCACAATCCTGGACAGGTCTCCACTCTGACACAGTGTACCAGCAATCTGGTACTCATTTTGCTGACATCGGAAAGATGACAGGCAGATTCAACCCACCAGGTATTACTTCAATGTCTGTGATGATACTGGTCTTCCTAACATCTGTGATTATACTGGCCTTCCTAATGTCTGTGATTATACTGGTCTTCCTAATGCATGTGATTATTCTGGTCTTCCTCATGCCTGTGATGATACTGGTCTTGCTAATGCCTGTGATGATACTGGTCTTCCAAATGTCTGTGATGATCCAGGTCTTCATAATATCTGTGAGGATCATGGTCTTCTTAATGTCTGTGATGATCCTGGTCTTCCTCATGTCTTTGATGATTCTGCTCTTCCAAATGTCTGTGATGATCCAGGTCTTCCTGATGTCTGTGATGATCATGGTCTTCATAATATCTGTGAGGATCATGGTCTTCCTAATGTCTGTGATGATCCAGGTCTTCATAATATCTGTGAGGATCATGGTCTTCCTAATGTCTGTGATGATCCTGGTCTTCCTGATGTCTGTGATGATCATGGTCTTCATAATATCTGTGAGGATCATGGTCTTCCTAATGTCTGTGATGATCCTGGTCTTCCTAATGTCTGTGATGATTCTGCTCTTCCTAATGTCTGTGATGATCATTGTTTTCCTCATCCATTCATTGGGACTATACTCTGTGCAGAGCATTGGTGCTGCCCAAGCAGTCTTCTTGGATATTGGGCACAATCCTGGATGGGTCGCCACTCCGACATAGAATACCAGCAAGCTGGTACTCATTTTGCCGACCCCACCAGGTGTTAATTCAACATCCGAGAAGGATTTGAACTCAGGATCCTAGGATCCCAAGCCCACCACCTGAACCATTAAGCCAACACCAGGCATTGTCTTCCTCATGCCTGTGATGATACTGGTCTTCCAAATGTCTGTGATGATCCAGGTCTTCATAATATCTGTGAGGATCATGGTCTTCCTAATGTCTGTGATGATCCTGGTCTTCCTCATGTCTTTGATGATTCTGCTCTTCCAAATGTCTGTGATGATCCAGGTCTTCATAATATCTGTGAGGATCATGGTCTTCCTAATGTCTGTGATGATCCTGGTCTTCCTGATGTCTGTGATGATCATGGTCTTCATAATATCTGTGAGGATCATGGTCTTCCTAATGTCTGTGATGATCCTGGTCTTCCTAATGTCTGTGATGATTCTGCTCTTCCTAATGTCTGTGATGATCATTGTTTGCCTCATCCATTCATTGGGACTATACTCTGTGCAGAGCATTGGTGCTGCCCAAGCAGTCTTCTTGGATATTGGGCACAATCCTGGATGGGTCGCCACTCCGACATAGAATACCAGCAATCTGGTACTCATTTTGCTGACATCGGAAAGATGACAGGCAGATTCAACCCACCAGGTATTACTTCAACATCCGAGAAGGATTTGAACTCAGGATCCTAGGATCCCAAGCCCACCACCTGAACCATTAAGCCAACACCAGGCATTGTCTTCCTCATGCCTGTGATGATACTGGTCTTCCAAATGTCTGTGATGATACTGGTCTTCCTAATGCCTGTGATGATACTGGTCTTCCAAATGTCTGTGATGATCCAGGTCTTCATAATATCTGTGAGGATCATGGTCTTCCTAATGTCTGTGATGATCCTGGTCTTCCTCATGTCTTTGATGATTCTGCTCTTCCAAATGTCTGTGATGATCCAGGTCTTCATAATATCTGTGAGGATCATGGTCTTCCTAATGTCTGTGATGATCCTGGTCTTCCTGATGTCTGTGATGATCATGGTCTTCATAATATCTGTGAGGATCATGGTCTTCCTAATGTCTGTGATGATCCTGGTCTTCCTAATGTCTGTGATGATTCTGCTCTTCCTAATGTCTGTGATGATCATTGTTTGCCTCATCCATTCATTGGGACTATACTCTGTGCAGAGCATTGGTGCTGCCCAAGCAGTCTTCTTGGATATTGGGCACAATCCTGGATGGGTCGCCACTCCGACATAGAATACCAGCAAGCTGGTACTCATTTTGCCGACCCCACCAGGTATTAATTCAACAGCCGAGAAGGATTTGAACTCAGGATCCTAGGATCCCAAGCCCACCACCCGAACCATTAAGCCAACACCAGGCATTGTCTTCATAATGTCTGCGATGATCCTGTTCCTCCTAATGTCTGTGATGATCCTGGTCTTCATAATGTCTGTGATGATCATGGTCTTCCTCATGTCTGTGATGATCTGTCTTCCTCATGTCTGTGATGGTCATGGTCTTCCTGTGCAATCAACTTTGGAATCTTTGGAAACGACTCGCTTTCGAGCAGAATTCTTCCACCGGACCTCCACACCTTGTCTGTATCTGAGATATGCCATTGCAGATTTATATTTTTTTTAGATACAAGTCGGTAAATAGTTGCAACATCTGATGAGCTATATCCATCAGAGGTGATGCCAAGGTGTGTGTTTAATCTGCTTTCCTTTGTGTGGTTATTAATCACCTTCCCAACACACACATGTTAACCTCTTTTCTCTTCCTGTAATCAAATTAGTCTCCTCTGGGCACTGCTTGGTTGCACTTGCACGACTAAGGCAGGAATCCAGGATTATCTCTTGGCGGTTTCAAGAGCATCCGAAATTAATTAATGTGGAATTAAACGTCTGAAGAGCTCATTTGCAATGCATTTGTTTGCTTATGAACTCCATCTTTGTTGTTTTGGGGAGCTGGACTGGCTGTAGCCAAAGATAAATATTTAGCCAATAAGACCCAGATGTTTTGGTGAAATTTTTGTATGGAAAATAAAGAATAATTTCACGTTCATCCGGTTTCTTTCCCACTTCAGTCGAATATTAAAAAGCTTAAACTCGTCTCTGACTTTGTGCAGGGTGACCAAACAGATCCTACTTCCTAAAACCACTTGGCTGTGATGAAGAGCAAGATCGGCTTTGTGTGCTTGTCGAAGGATGGTCGAGGTCTTGCTTTGTCCCGTTTTTTTAATGCTTTGTCTTATTTAATTGTCCCAGTTGTATCTCCAGATGTGCCAGTGTGGGGTTGGTGCGTCGCAGACCCACCCCGTTGGTTGGGATTCT
>NC_140972.1:4309327-4361827 GCF_056783735.1 Eptatretus burgeri
ACAATATCACCAAAATTACAAATAAGAAAAAGACATCGTGCAGAGCACGAAACCTGCAAAGCCCACCTCCCTTTCCAATGGTTGTGATGGATCCATCAAATCGTCCATTTCGCGTGTCACCTTTAGTCGAACCCCAGACATGGACAGGTCAGGTCTGGTATGGGAGCATGCGCCGGAGCAGCACGTCGCTGCGTCCACGGGCAACTTGGCAGAGGTTGCAGGTGTTGTCTGTTGCCCATGGAATGATATCTCTGCAGTGTTGGTGCCCATGGAAGGAATTATATTGTTTGGTGTCAGCAAAGGCAGCCGCTGTGAGAAGGTATCTTTGTTAGTGAGCAGTGATGATGGGAGTAGGGTAGAATTGAAAAGGATGTGGGGTGGGGGATTAGGGATAAAAAGAGACATAAGGGAAAGATAATGGTAAAGGGTAAGAGGAAATGTGATGAAATCATGCTGCTGATTTGACAGGCACAACCAAGTATGGTTGAATTTACCTTTAATCTCACTCCAGATGAGATAACAAGCCAGTCTTGGGCTAGGCTCATCTCTGTAGGCCTCGGTTTGTCCAATAATTGATATCCACATTGTTCTTTGCATAACCATGATTCACAAAGATAAGCATTCCTGTCGGGGTGTTAAATGTGATGCACGGTTTGTGCTGACACCGTTTACACCAACAACCTCCTCATGAGCCAATTGTTTTTGGTTGAGCTAACTTTGCCAATTTGACACTTTTCCAGGCAATAATGTGTTTATGGGGCCGCCATTGCAATCCACCTGTAGTCTACCTTCATGGTGGAGTTCTAGTAGCATGGTGGGCATGGTTCTTTGGAGGAGTGAGAACACACAGGTAGGCTTGACGGTTAAATCTTTTGTTGAAAATATCTTCCTCCAATGAGCGTCCACCATTGAAATCTCTTATTTCGTATTTCGTCCCGTTTCTCACCGTCAGGCTTCTCCTCGTGGAGGTAAAATCATGGGGCTGCCATTGCCTGGTAAAGTACACCATGAACATGCATGCAGGTTTGGGTATTTCTACCTTTCTTATCAACTCTCACATTCAAGCTTTTCCACCACACCTGCTCTCACCTGGGAGTTCATTATGCGACAGGGCCACCTGCGTTAGCCGCAACTCCGGAGGCATCGGACAAAACGTCCTTTCATTAAGTTTCTGAAATTAATATAGTGCAGAGATCTGTCGAGGACACGTGCGAAGAGAGTTCGCCGACATTGTGGAGAGCTTCTTCAAGCCCTTTAAGTGGCCGTTCAAAATTTAAGCAACAGCAGAAATAAGAGCTACTAATCGCATCGTCACCGAAGCAGAAATGTTTTTTTTTTTTCTTCTTCTGCGTCGGACTTAAAGAGTTGTACCGAGTGGGAGTCCCACTCAATTCTCTCAAGCTGCCAATCCCCGATTAGGCCTCAATCCATGATAATGCGCACCTGTGCTCGGAAACCGACTTGACGGAACAGAACAAGGTGTTTATCTGCCTTCAAAACATTCCATGTAGTTCTGCATTAATGACTATAAGCCTCCACCCCTATTCCCCACTCGAAAATGATGTTCTGGACTCAGTTGTTGGAGCTTAACTTATCCACATTGGACTTGGCTCAGGCATTCCGGTGGGCGGTGGCCCACAACACGAAAAACAACATTAGTTGCCATTTGTGGTTGTTTGGATATATTGTCATCCCTGCTCCCCTCTCACCTATTCCTTCAGGATGCCGTTCGCTGACATTGAACCAGAACGCGCATTGGACTGGCACGACAGTGCAGTCCTGCCCCTCTCTTTTGAGCTATCTTAAATGGCTTTGACTCCTGATCCGACTGACTGTAAAGTATCGGGTGTCAGGGCGTTGCATCGCCGAGTGTGCCGTCCTTCGGAAGGACATTATGCTGATTGTCCTGTCTGCTGGCATCCGCTGGTGGACGTTTGAGATCCCTCGGTGCCTTTTGAAAACGACTACGAGGTCACATCATCGCGAAATCCCAGGTTCAACCACGGGGAGAGCAATATGGTAAACCTCCCAGTGAATTATTTTCCAAATGATTGTTTTGGTACGACCAATACAAACCACAGCATGGCCATGAAGTGAACTACGAGAGAATGCTGAAAAGAATGGGATGATCGGAATGTCTCATCACGGAAATTTAACAAGCGTCTGCTCCGTCATCGTGCGTGACTGCGACGTAAAGCTGTTGTTGTTTCATCTCCAGCTCTTCCGGGATCTTCAACCGATGCAAGGCTTCTTTGACAAAAGCAATTTTCAACAAAATGTTGCCATTAAAATCAAGGGTCACCTTCGACATGGAGACGCGGAGTTGTACCCCCATCCTCGTGCAATGCAAATGTTGCTGCAACACCGAATTTCCATCCCAAATAACAACAAACATTTCCACTACTCTTCAGGGACCTGCTCCCAATTACTGGTAGAAGTTTGTGAACAGTTTGATTATTTTTTTTGTTTGTTTCTTTGTTTTAAATGGCTTGTGCAACTTCTGATCAGGTTAAAAGAGCACCCAACTGGCGTTCTGTCATGCTTTGTAGAATGAGGACAGGTTTCGTACATAGAGCACCAAAATCACTGCAGGTGAGAACACCCAAATGCATCTCCTTAACGCCTGCACTGCACTGAACTTCCCATGGATAAGCACAAACCGAAATGAACAGAACATCACACAAAATGTGCCACAAATTAGTTCCTTCGCCAGAAAAGCTTCAGTGCCTCTCGGAGTGATGGAGTGAACTTCAGACCTTTGTTCCTACAGCCAAGATGTTCAAGGAATCCATAAGCCAAAGAATTACCTGATCATGCGAAATGTCCTTTCGGGTCAGATTTAGTTGAGAGGCTTTCAGTTAAAATTGGTTTAAAACATCATTTAGCAATGGAGATGCACCGCAGCGATGTTCCACGTAGCACGCAGGATGTTCACAAAATCAAAGTAATTGGTTCCCAAATGAAGTCGGAGTGGATGGAAAATTAACAAGCAGGACAGTCTTGGGTACAAAATGAACTGGGGGAGTTCAACTAAGTGCTGGTTGGCTCCACTAGTTATGGAGGACGTGAACTAATGTGGTCCGTCCACTTACATTTCACCGGATGTGAAGATTCATGAAGGTCTTGCAATTAAACCGACTTGGTATGAACATAAAGCTTTCACTTACTGGACAATAAAACATCTCCACACGTATATATCCCCTCTCTGTCTGTTTTCACCCCTCTCTGTATGTCTGTCTACAGGATAGCTCAAAAAGTTGTTCGACGGATTCGGACGAAACTTGGTGGACATGTTTGGTGTGTGACAAGGACGAATTGATTCGATTTTGGCAAAGATCCGAATCCGGATCTGGATATGAGAATTATTTAATTTTTAAAGTGATTCTTCACCGTTGAGATATTGGGCCAAAAACGACCTAGTTCTATATAGCATGATATTTCAAACATGTACTGGACCAGATATTAGGCAGGGGTAAAAACGTAACCTCGGTCCACTTTTGACGTCGCAGGTAATAAGCGTAAGTGACACAACAATTGAGCGATGTCCCCGATACTTGAATGTGCACATCATGTCACAACAAACCTTCAACATCAATTTGATGTGATTGTGTATTTCGGTAATACCAGTTACCTGGGGATGGATCTTTACGACAAATTAATACATTTTTGTGCTTTAATTGCAAGAAGAATCACCTGTCACCCTCGATATCTCATCCATTGTATGCATCCACGTTGGTAGTTGTGGAAGAAAGACGGTCGAGAAGTATTGTATTGTATTGTATTGTATTGTATTTGGCCAATGTAATGCTTATTGTGATGTAGTTATGAGGCCTTCCAACGGTGGTGCTCCAAGTGTGCGATGGTAAAGAATATTTTGTGATACGACCTCATCTTGTTTGGAAAACAAAAATCTCGATCACCATTTTATCATGTCCTTCACAATCACCACTTCAAACAATGGAGGAAACCCACGGGTCATTGATCGAGGTGTGTTCCATGTCGGGGAGAGCAAGGGGATGCTGAGCAAAAGAGCGGCGAAGGCTGAATGCCTGAAACATCGGCTTGTCCTTGCATTCCTCGTCAGTTGCCCGATCAGAGTCTACCTCCATCAACATCCTGGTGACTCCATCCATCTTTCGACCTGTCCACCAATGGAGATCAACATGAGCCTTCACCAGCAACACCTCACTCTCCATGCCTCGTGTCATCTTGAAATGTTCATGGAACTCACAACACACCGAGTAAAGTGTGTAACTTCCCATCTTGTGCCAAAGTAAAGACTTCACTACTCTTTAGTAAATGAATATCTCATCGGCATCTCCCGTGGTGAGGCTGAGTCTTTGGGCCTCTCACCCTCTCTTACCGCAGGCTGGTCGGTGGTCTTTCTGTTTTCGACCGTCTCCTCGCCAGCCTCGCCCCCCCCCCCCATCCTGCTCTCTCTGCGATTTGTCCCTACCATATTTCCGCAGGGCGCTCAAGGTCCGCCAACAACCCCCTTCTGGTAAAACTACCAAAATCACGAATCGCTGCTCATCTTCACTCTTTCATTCCTCTTTTTTCCTGCCTTTGGAATAAACTTCCTCACTCTATTCAATCCCATTCTTCCCTCCAGGCTTTCAAAACAGCTGTTCACCACCACCTCTTATCATTCCCCATCCAAATCCTCGATCTTTTCTGCCCCCGTTAATCCACCCCACACCCACCTCCTTCAAATTCCCTGCTTTCGTTCCTGAAAGTCCCTGTGGTGTCCATATTGTATATCCCGTGTTCCCCGCCCCATCCCTCTCCCTTCCACAGATCTCCTAATGTCTCTGTTCCCCACCTCTTTGTCCTTCCCTCTCTCATCCCTCTTGTCTCCTGCCCCCCTTGCTGTGCATTGTGTGTAAGCTCTCATACGAGCCTCGATAATGTACATAATTTTTTTTGTGGAATCTGCCAGCATTAGTTGGTGGATGTCAAATTTTCTCAGTGTCCTTTGCGAAGAGTGGGAGAGCCATCGCCGGCACCCTGAAACAAATTTCAAATTCCTGCCCTGACTCTCTGTGTCGGAGTGGCGACCCGTCCACGATTGGAACCCGAGCTAAAGATTCCTTTGGCAGCACAGACACGCTGTACACAGCACAGACACTCTGTACACAGCACAGACACGCTGTACACAGCACAGACACGCTGTACACAGCACAGACACGCTGTACACAGCACAGACACTCTGTACACAGCACAGACACGCTGTACACAGCACAGACACGCTGTACACAGCACAGACACGCTGTACACAGCACAGACACGCTGTACACAGCACAGACACGCTGTACACAGCACAGACACGCTGTACACAGCACAGACACTCTGTACACAGCACAGACACGCTGTACACAGCACAGACACTCTGTACACAGCACAGACACGCTGTACACAGCACAGACACGCTGCACACAGCACAGACACGCTGTACACAGCACAGACACTCTGTACACAGCACAGACACGCCGTACACAGCACAGACACGCCGTACACAGCACAGACACTCTGTACACAGCACAGACACTCTGTACACAGCACAGACACTCTGTACACAGCACAGACACTCTGTACACAGCACAGACACGCCGTACACAGCACGCACAGTACGTGAATGAATGAATGAACGAATTAGTCAAAATTGCTTCGTTTCATATCAAACGAGTTGGAATGTAAAATCTCCGTCATATCCAAACGTCACCGATCATTGTCATTACAACCCGGTATGTGATCAATGATTCTTGGTTTTCTAATTGTTGAGTGTATTTTCCACCTAGGTGTGTGGTGGTGCGTCTGGTTCACCTGTACGTTTTGGGCACCTGTGGATGACGTTTCCATGAATGGGATTTCCAGATGATCTACTTTGTGCTCTTTTCCACCAGCCAGGTGACCTACTTCAGGAAGAAGTTCTTTTTTTCCCTCGAACCATGATACACGCTCTGTGGGAAGATTGATTAAAAACTCTCAACTGATAAGGATGTGCACAGCAACATGGAATAGCACAAACTGATGTGGATCGGACGTAAACATGGCACTCACGTACACCTGATGAACGATTGCTTCATACAAACATGCATCTTCATCTTACGTGGACAAACACTTCGCCAACTGCCGGGAGGTATCTCAAAAAGTTGTGGACGAGTGATGACAAAACTAGGTGGATGAGCCAGTTCGGTGACAAGAACAAGCGGATGAGATTTTGGACAATGTCTGAGGATCGAGATCCGACCTTCCATTTGGATACAAAGCAACCTGCTCATCCTGGTGCAGGTACGTGCTCTACCGAGTGCCCTTCTAGTTTCCACTCGATTTATGGCTCAGTGAGGGAAGAGTGAGATTGAAGAGAGTGTGGGAGTTTCTTCCAAACGTGGGGGAAAAAAAGAGGAATGAAAGAGCGAAGATGAACAGTGTTTCTTGATTCTGGTAGTTTTACCAGAAGGAGGTTGCTGGCAGACCTTGAGTGCCCTGCACAAGTATGGGGGTGGGAGGGGGCACAGATTGCAGACAAAGCAAGGAGGGGGGGGTGAGGCCTGAGAAGAGATGGTGGAACACAGAAAGACCACCGACCTGCCTGTGGTGAGATCGTGAGAGACCCAAAGACTCAGCCTCATCGTGGGAGATACCAATGATCCTAAATGCCTTGGTTTCCAGGACCAAATGCCATCAGCTCACGCGTCCAAAAATCCTGCTCTGCTGATCTTGCACTGCCTCTCTCTGCCCTTTTCACCCTGTCATTTGCTCGAGGTCAACTTCCATATGCTTGGAAATCAGCCAACATCACTGCATTACATTAAAAAAAAAAAGGTTCAAAAACTGATCCCCTTAACTACAGATATATCAGCTTACTTGCAATCATCAGCAAAGTCACAGAACCCATCATCCCAGTTGATATTCAATAATTCCTTTTCTTCAACAACCTCAACTCACATCACCGATTTGGTTTCAGACCAGGTCATTCCACGTTGGACATGCCGCTTCTACTCACCCAACAATGGATGAAGGCCCTCAATGTCAGACATGATATCAGGGTCGTCTCTCCGGACATATCTCGTGCTTGTCATACAGTCCGGCATCCTGCCTTGCTCTCCAAGCACTCTGCCTATCACATTCAAGGCCAACTCCACACACGGCTTACTCACTTCCTCTACTCTCGTAGCCAACGTGTGATACTCAACGGAACCCTTCCATCTCCTCTCCCTGTCAAGGATAAAGTTCCCCAAGGCAGTGTTCTGGGCACAGTTCTATTCCCAATTTTCATCAGCAATCTCTCTGGCTCTCTGGAAAATCTTCCTTATCTATTTAATAATGACTCAACCCTGTACTGTCACATCCCTCATCCTTCAGATAGGCAGGCTGCAGCCTCTTCCCCTCTCTATTCGGACCTAGAAAAAAAATCACAAGCTGGTCAAACACTTGGAATATGTCTTTCAATCCTGACAAATCTCACACACTCACTCTTTCCAAAGGGACCGTCTGGTAAACCCTCCTATCTAGTTTCTTAACAATCCTCTTGAGGAAGTTCACTCATTCAAACTCCTGGTTCTCACTGTCTCATCAGCTGTGATCTTTCTTGGAAAGCCACATTTCAAAGTTGGCCTCCACAGCCAGTGGGCATCATGCATCGTACAACGCCCTTCATCGTCACACCTGAAGTCCTATCTACCTAAGAGCCTCTATCTGCAGCTTGATGAAGCACTGCTCTCCCCTTTGGGCTGGCACCCCTGCCTCACACCTTGCTCAGCTTAATGCCATAGAAACCGAGGCCTTTAAGATCATTGGAAGATCCTTTGATGAATCTGAGTCCCTGGGCCTATCTTTTTTTCCCATCGCAAACAGGTCAGTGGTCTCTCTGTCTTCTGTCGCCTCCTTTCTGTTATTGCACCCTCTGCCGTTTCAATGTAAATCTCCTCCCCCTCCCCCCTCCTCAGGTTTCTGCAGGGCTCACACGGTCCACCATCAACGATCCTCCAAGTCTTCAAAACAGCTGTTCTCCACAACCTGAGATCACCGCCCATCCAAAACCATGACCTTTTCTATCCCCGTTAATTTCCCTGCAGCCCAAGCCCACCTCCTTCCAAATTTTGAGTTTCCCTTCCTGAGAGTTTACGTCTGTATCCATCTTGTCCACACCACGTGTCCTCCGCTTCCCCTCATTCCTCCCCACACCCATTGTTTTTCTAAGTCTTCCCATATTTTGTCCTTCAACCCTGCTGTTGGTGTTTTTTCTTTCTACTGTTCCTTTTGGTCTTCTGCATCCTGATGCATTCAGTGTTCTCACTCTTCCATGAGCCTCGACTTTGCGTGCAAAAAATGTAAAATTACACCGAACAAGGCTATATGTCCTATGTGACCGCATCATGTTCTTGCTTCCGAAGTGAATTTTGAAGTGGCATGGAATGAAAGAAAGAGGAAAGTCTGAATGATCCAGCCAGACAGACTTGTCATGCACAATGGGGGGGAACTAAAGGGGGGAAGCAATGATGGCTCTTCTGTGAACCACAAGATTCTGGAGTGGTCAGGATTTTACCAGCACGAATAATTACTTTTGTGCATGTATGAAGTTTCATCGATGCATTGCAAGTTTGAATGCAGGATTTGAACTAGTCATGGGGATTCGTGATGCTCATACTGCAGGTGGGGGCACCAAGTTTTAAAATGTACATCACGTCGAAAAGCAAGAGGTGATCCACGTGATGGAAATATTGCGGCACCTGAGGAGCGGAGAGTGATTGATCGTTGCAAGACTGACAGATGGGGTCCATACCTTCTGCAAAAGAGGTGGAGGATGGGGTCCATACCTTCTGCAAAAGAGGTGGAGGATGGGGTCCATACCTTCTGCAAAAGAGGTGGAGGATGGGGTCCATACCTTCTGCAAAAGAGGTCGGGTACGATGTTCGTACATCTCAGAGACTCAACCAGCCTCATCTTGGATCTGTGTATTATAAAAGGTTGTAGTTTTTATTCATTTTTTAATCCCATTTCCATGAGAATCATTTCCATTTCCTGAAATGTGAAGGTGCACACCTGGTGTATGTTTAACATGCATATGTAAAGTACCACTTGCCAGTACCAGCCTGGTGGTCGTCGCCTCATCAGTACAGAACCCTGTCAGCACGTTCATAGTTCTGGTATAATTATGGAAATTTTAACCATTCCTATCACTGTCACTCCCTGATACATTTCATGTCTGAAAGCGGATTTGCTAGTCTTGCACAACAATTTAAAGTTCGATTACTTCTGCCGCTTTTACAGGTACATTTTTCAAACTCTCAGGTCTGTCAGAAGAGTTTGAAGAACCTTTGATGTTTTTTGTTTTTTTAATGAACTTAACAAAGCTCTGCCTCCATGTTTTACAAATAGATAGTGCTGTTGGTATTACAGGAAAGGTACCTTGGTGGCTTATTGTAGAAAGATAAACAAACAATGTTGTGTCTTAGGAGTACATGCAGGAATTTTAACGTTCAAAATCATTTGTATACATTAGTGGGATAACTCAGATGTTGGGTACTTACCTTTGAACTGTCAAGTCTGAGTTCGAGTCCCTCCCTGACTCAAAACTATCGGATTGGTGTTTTGCATGACAAAGTAAGTCGTCCCTCGGATGGACCTTCGGAGTGTCCCATCCACAAGCCACACCTGATGGACATTGACGAATCTCACCAACAGTAGGAGAATTGTCTTCGGCACCCCAAACACATTCCAAATTCCTACCCAAGCCTACAATGGGCACTGCATCAGTGCCACGACTGTCACCGATGCCTGATGCAACCGGTAGCGCCGTGCAGCATACGCGCAGAACGGAAACAATTTCAGGATGCACCAGTACCTCGATGAGAAATAATTTGATGAATTGTTAAGCGAGCTGATTGGTGAAGCCAAAACCATTTTCAATCATCATCCATCCATGACCACATGCTGTTCCCAATAGTGTTGGTTCTGCCAAAGTGGTTTCCATGCCCGAGTACCCGCCGTGCTCAAATTGCCATCCTCCTTTCTGTTGAGGAAGGCATTTAGAAGGGTCTCGGCAAACAATTCATGCCTACCTTTTTTGAAAGGTATCACAAAATCTTCAACATCCACCAGCAAATGCTTGCGCACGGAACACCCGGGGTACTTGTTGGTGCAAAGCGCGAGGGGAGAGGAGGGTTAGCAAAGGGAATGATATGTTATGCTTTAGGGCCACACGCACACATACATACACACACACACACACACACACACACAGTATATATATATATATATATATATATATATATATATATATATATATATATATATATATATATATATATATATATATATATATATATATATATATATATATATATATATACAGGTAGTGCACAAGAAATGTAAACACCAATATAAAGTCACTTACACTTTTTCTCAATTGTTTAAACACTGGAACTGGTGCTATGAACCCAATGAGGAAAACTTTGAGTTCATGTGAAAAACGAAAGACAAGTTCTTCAAAGCTATAAACACATTTCACTTGTTTTCACACAAATTTCAGTCTCATTTTACCATTTTCCAAAACACTTCACACAATTCTCCTCATTTGGCACAATCTTAAAGAAAGGAAATCTCTTGTGTTCACATGGAAAAAAAAACTGCCATTTAAAATACCAAACTTCAATTAACAATTGAACACACTCACTCCTCACAGGTGAAACACTAGTTGCTTTAATGATTCAATCAGCAATCAGATATTTAACACAAATAAAAGAGCTACAGGTGAGATCTCCTGTGTTGGAGAACAATGACTGCAACATTGTAGCAAGAGGCAGAGGCAGAGGCAGAATGAGAGGAGCAGAAGGAGGAGGAGGAGGAAGACGATGAGGAAGAGCAAGGAGAACAAGTATCTCAGTCGAGATCCGGGCGACTTTAGTTGACCATGTGGTCAACCATGGTTTGACCTTGAGGGAGGCCGGGCAGATAGTTCAGCCGAATTTGAGCCGCTTCACTGTTGCTTTTGTCAACCGGACATTCAGAAATGAGAATGTTGTTCTTCTTTCGGCTGCTCCTGTTAGGGGTCGCCACAGCAGATCATCCATTATGATCCGCATACTGATTTGGCGCAGGTTTTACGCCGGATTCCCTTCCTGACGCAACCCTGGTCGCCTCTTACGACACAGGGATAAAGATTGGGTTTCGCCATGATTCCGGGCTGCCCTACACCCTCTCATAGCGTGGCCCAGCGCAGAGCGCCCGTCCTCAAGCGATCCTCCAACCCAAGCCTCCGAGTAGCCGGATTACAGGCGCACGCCACTACTCCCGGTACATTCAGAAATGAGAATAGGTAAGTAAAAATTAAAGTGATCTCCTCTCCACCCCACTGTTATTGACTGCAACATATCAATACAATACTCAGTGATCACTGCACTGCAGAATATCAACTGTTTGATGAAAGAAATTAGAAGTTGTGTTTACATTTTGTCAATACCGTATTTTTTCTTTGGATAATTGAAGTTGAACATTTTTGAAAATTTTTTTTTACTTGTTTCCCTGTACTTTATATTATTTTTCTCCTGTTTCATTTTGTTTTACGGTGCCTCCTCCCTACAGTACTGTAATTTGGGGAAAAAAATAATATAAAAACAACAAAAAACAGTCTCACTGTGTTCGTGCATTCTTTTTATGTTTGAGTAGATCTGCATACGCTGTAATAATTTGGAACAACGAGCTACTTTACATAAGTTGCACATTACAACACAGAAAAAGCAACACAGATACCGAAATATTTTCATAATAGTGTCTTTCATTTATGACACCAGTGTGTAATTGGTATTCAGTAAGGTTTATTCATCGGATGGCTTGTGTGTATGATTTGGATGAAAAATGTCATTTTAAGGGGAAAAACAGGGTTTTAAATGCGGTGTTACATTTTGACAGGGATTTCTGAAGTTTTGCACAAACAGTCCACTGTTTTGTGTTTTATAGTTTTGAGAAATGAGGTATAGTTTCAGGAAACGTGTGTAAACAATTGAGAAAAACTGTAACAGGGCAATGGGTCACGATGTACGGCCAGTACGGCTTGTACGCACCGTGGCATAGAGTCCACCAGTGTCTGGAATTCTGCAGGAGGGATGCGGCACCATTCTTCCACGAGAACGTCGATCAATTCACACCTGCTTGATTGAGGTGGTAAACGCCGTCTCAGACATCATTCCAGAATATCCCATAAATGCTCGATTGGGCTCAGATCTGGTGACTGAAAAGGCAATGACAGATGGATAACGTCGGTGTCATTGCTCATCAAACCATTGGGCGACCACATGTGCTCTGTAGATGGTGTCATCCTTGAAGACACCTTTCCTGGCAGGAAAGAAATGCTGCAGGAGGTGAAGATGATCACTCAGTATCATGAAGTAACGATTGGCATTGACCTTGCCTTTTAGGGAAATGACAACACCCAAACCATGCCAGGAAAATGTGCCCCACAACATTGCAGAACCACCAGAAACCTTCACTGTGGGCATCAATGGTGAAGGACGATTCATCTGACCATGTCACATTTCTCCATTACTCGGTAGTCCATTGCCTGTGCTCTTTGTACCACTGGACTTACAAGTGTGCATTGTCAGGTGTGATGAGAGGTTTGTGCACTGCAAGCAGACTATGGTATCCCGCTCTGTGTAGTTATCGGCGGACCGTTTTTTTATGAAACTGGCTGCTCATGCCCTGGGTTGAAATTTACAGTGTATTGATTTGCAATTGCTTGCCTGCTTTGCCTTGCACTTCAAATTAATACACGGACATCACTATCCTGGAGTATACGCTTCTGCCCACTGTTTGCCCTTTGCTGATGATGTCTTTCCCCCGGAGTTTCATGCTGACATCACCCGAGACAACGTTGCTCATGAAACATCAGCAAGTTGAGCTGTCTTTGTCCTGAAGTTTCTGCCAAACGTGCCCAAACATTCATCCCTCTTTCAAACTCACTGAGGTCTCCTCTTGTAGTCATGGAAGCTGTAATTATAGGTAACCAGACCTGTGCAGTTTGTGGATCGCCCACCAAGTGGCTTAAGCACTGAAGCAAGCACTCCAATGAAGCGGCTGATAAGGAACGGCTGGCTTGGCAAGCGCAAGCAACCTGACTGGTAATGGGACACAACTGGAAAAAACAAAACACCATCAATTTCTTGAAAGTATCAGATTTCGCAACAGATTTTGATACTTATTTAGTCCGACGATATCCGATCCTCGAAACCGAAATAATATTTCCATGATATACTTTAATTTGTCCGTGAGAGTAGATCGCGGAAAATCGTATCATAAAATACATGAAATCGTTCCAAGCTACTAATTTGAAAAGTATAGTACTTACAAAAGCGATGTTTCCAGCGATTCTTAGCTATGATGAACAGGCATTCAATGAGTGAGGAAAATCAACTTGAGCGCTTTGTCATTAAGAAACCGTTGAGGCCTGTTCCAAGTCGAGCCATTGTTGAACAGGCTGAACAAAATGGCGGCTTCAGACCCCAGCAAGCTGACAGAGGCCTGACCAAGATGGTGTGTCTCCATCTGCATAAGGCTTATTTTATGTTTTTTCTTGTCATGAGCACCCCTTAAATTATCTTTGAAAGGGATGCTTAAATTAATCCAAACACCCAGTTTTCATTCATACACCACCTTGGAGTTCCATTAGTATCAGTTCAGGTCAGGTATGGGAGCATGTGCCAGAACAGCGCGTCGCTGCGTCCACTTTCCGCCGGTACTCCAGGGGCCTCCGTCTGGCCTTCCCCCAAGCAGATGCCAGGCCCATCCCCATCTCCTTGAGATGATGGTCAACGTGCTGCAACCACGAGGCACGTGGTCGGCCCTTGGCCTCCTCCACTCACAAGACTCCCTCACTGAGAGAATCTGGTGAGCAGGATCAGCGTCAGGAAAATGAGCCACATGTCCATACAGCCGCAACTGATGCTCACGGACTATGCAGGTAACAAATCTCATCCGAGTCTCTCTCAGCAACCGCTCGGTGGACACAAAATCTGACCAGCGATAGCCAAGGATTCTCCGAAGAGACCTGGTACCAAAGGAATAAAGTCTCCGTCTCAGATCCTTGGTCAGAGTCGAAGTCTCGCATCCATAGAGCAAGACTGGAAGCACAAAGGACCTGAAGACTCAGACTTTCATCCTCCCGCACAGGTACCGGCAGGGCCACACCCCATATTCCAGTGAATCCATGACTCCCCAGACCCGACTCAGACGTCTATTGACCTCTGGCTCACAGCCAGTGGAGGCATGAATATCGTTGCCAAGGAAAGTGAATCTCTCCACGACCTCAACATCCTCAGCAGAAACAGACACAGACAGGACAGCAGCATCCAAGATATCATTGAAAGACTGCATCTTAGTTTTGACCCAAGAAACCTGTAATCCCAGCGGCTCCATCTCCTCATTCAGCACCTCGAGGACCCCCAAAAGGATATATGAAGTCTCCGCAAAGATGACTGCATCATCTGCGAAATCAAGGTCCGAGATCTTGACATTCCCAAACGATGCACCGCAGCTTGATATTTCCGACATTCTCCCTAAAATCCAGTCCATACAAGTGCTGAAAAGTGTGGGGGCCAGTACACACCCCTGACGAACTCCAGTAACAACTGGAAATAAGTCAGAGATGGTACCACCACACGTCACAGCACTCAGTACCAGAGTAGAGTTCAGACATCAGATCGATCAGTTTTGGTGGCACCCCACGAAGACCAAGAATCCTCCAGAGGACATCCCGATTCACTGAACTGAACGCTTTACAGAGATCAACATAAGCTGCAAGCAGCCCCTGCTGAAACCCTCGACTGCATTCGGTGAGGACAGGAAGAGCAAGGATACGGTCAATCGTTGACCTCTTTGGTGTAAAGCCTGACTGCTCTGGACACTGGTGCTCAAGCAGATGGTGGCGAACCCTATCAAAAATTATCCAAGCAAAGACCTTTCCCGGCACTGAGAGCAGCGTCACCCCTCGGTATTTGTTGCAGTCTTGGCGATCACCCTTCCCTTTCCAGAGAGGGACAACAAGGCCCCTCTTCCAGTCAGTTGGGATGATGCCTGTGTTCCAGGCAGAGCACAAAACTGCATGCAACGACACGAGTGCAGCATTTCCACCAGCCTTGAGAAGTTCGGCATGGATGCCACAGATCCCAGGAGCTTTGCCCCATTTCAACCGATTCACCACAGCCCATGTTTCCACAAGCGACGGTGGACCACAGTTGATTCGAGGGTCAGCAACAGGGATTGTAACACCCTTGATATCAAACTCGACAGCTGGGCGATCAGCCTGGTACAACCGCTCAAAGTAACCGGCCCAGTGGACCTTCACTTCAGACTCCTCTGTCAAGAGCCTACCACTCTCTGCTCGAACTGCAGTGCTCCGAGGGATGGGCTTGGATGAATGCAATGCGCGAATTCCCCTGTAAGCGGGATGAGAATCACCTGTCCACAGGTGGTGCTCTACCCCCTCACAGATTCCTCGCACATAGGCCTCCTTGTCCACCCTCAGTGCACGTACAGTTTTACGCCTCAGCTCCCTGAACAGCTCAGCTCTGCCATTCAGCCTGGCCCTGCGACTATGGTCAATGGTATCCAGTGTCCCTTGAGAGACAAAATTCTTCTTTGCCCTGCGATGAGTTCCAAGACATTTACCGGCAACATCAAGGACGGTGGTCTTGAAGGCACTCCACAACTCTTCAGGACCCCCCAACGCACCCAGACACGCCCAAATGTCCACTCAGCCTGTTCGCAAACTCCTCAGCTACTCTCTCATCTTTGAGCTTGCCAACATCCAGCCTAGGCTGGGATGGTACCATTCTCCTGGATTTAAGGTGCAGCTCTAGAGTTGCTACAACAAGCCGGTGGTCGGTATTGAGGAACTGAGCACTCCGGTAGACCCTGCAGTTCTGGATCATCCTCCAATGACCGTCAACGAGGACATGGTCCATCTCCTTTGCCACACCGCCAGCGTTGGAATACCAAGTCCAGCGATGAGCTTGTGGGCGCTGAAACCATGAACCAGCCACCCTAAGTCCATGACTTCTTGCAAAGTCAAGGAACTTAGTGCTATTCTGGTTCATAGTGCCTGACCCATGGGGACCAACACACACCTCATAACCGTCCCTATCAGTTCCAGTCGATGCATTGAAATTCCCCAAGACTAGAAGTGTATCTCGTCTGGGGCACTGATCAACCACAGACTCGAGCGTGGCGTAGAATGTGTCCTTCATGGTGAGGTCACTCGCCTCAGTCGGAGAATAGACAGAGACCAGGGAAATGACACCTAAGGAGTGACGAATCCTTAGTCTCATAATACGCTCGTTGACTGGTGTTGCCTCAATTATCATTAGGGTCAGCTTATTTGACAGCTTCAGCAACTCCTTGGGTATGGTAACCATCAGAGCGACCAGACCAATAGTAGGTGTAACCACGCACCATTATCTCGCCGCAATCCGGTCTCCGAACCTCAGAGAGAGCTGCAATACTGATGTCCAAATGCTTGACCTCAGATGATAACAGAGACAGGTGATCATCCTCTTAGGGATAGGACATTCCAGGCACCCACCCGAAGGGACTGTTTCAGGTTAACCCAAGGAGACCGCCGTCTGGTGGACGACACCTCAGCACCACTCTGACACACTCTCCCGCAATCTGACCCAGGGATGTTACCCCGTGGTTTCTCTCCTATCATCAAAGATTGGGGGTCCCGAAGGCTTTGCCCCAATCCCGTCATCCGGTGAGCTGCCCTGTGAAGGGAAGCTGCACAGGAGGTACTCCCACGGAGTGGGTTTTCAGATTTTTTGCGTTTTCCGGAATGAAGGGTTTTGCCGAATGAAGGGTTTTGCAGTGGCCAGAGTGCAAATCCTGCCACCAACCTCCTAATAAAAAGTAACCCAACTGCAGGAGGACGTCCGCAGACACAGTTGGGCACTAGATATGGATGGCCGTTGGCTCACAAGGAGCTCCTCCGCCCTTTGACAGGTTTTGTTTTTAATCCTGCTGGGTGTCCATATCCAAACACCCTCCTCACCAGAAAACCTGGTGGGGGAGACGGTTTAGTCGCCGACAACCCGACCATGGAACAGGTTAGTACAGGTTTACATGGTACCTGTAGCAGGTCACAGATCGAACCTGACCTGACAATAAATATTAGTATCCATGGAAAGGTTTCATGGTTTTTGGAGTTGTGGAGGAAACACACTCACTGACTGAATGACCGACTGATTGACAGACACTGACATTTATTAGTGCAGATATTAGCCACGCATACCTGGCACTTCGCTGACGGGTTGAATGAAAAGACATGTTCCACTTCCCAAACATATTGCTTGTCAATTATAGGAGTCTCAGTGATGATGTAAAATTAAGTGAAACGTGATGATTGGAAGGGCACCTGGTGCGTACCTCCGCCAGGCTGAACGGTTTACGTTTTGTTACCCGCTGAGAGGCTGGATCTGGGTCTGGATCTGGGTCTGGATCTGGACCAGAACCAAAATCGAATCGGCTTGTTCTCATCACCAAACCAACTTATCCACATAGTTTGTCATCACTCGTCCACAACTTTTTGAGATATCCTGACATATATCGTTTTTTGTCATTTTTCACAATGGTGAAGAATAACTTTAAAAGTTTTATTGTCTGGATCCAGATCTTCACCAAAATCTAATCAATTCTTTGATTAAATCTTTAGTTGATAAAATCCATTGTTTGTTCTGTCTTCCGAGGCAGTCCCTTCACAGAGACAAGTATTCTATTGTTCAGGAAAGGTTCACTAAAATAACGTCTTCAAATGACATTCTTACAAAAATGATAGATTTTCATCACCGACTTTTCATCTATCAATATCAAAATCAATGGACAAGAACATTTGCTGTTTTGACAACAATATGGCTGATATGGAACTGCAGCAAATGAAATGCACAGCGGGTGGAAAAACAGACTGTGCGGTCACAGCAAGTCAGCTTATTCCTGCAGCAAAGTTGATCTTCATGTATTGTCGCGTCGACGGGTCTGGTAACACGGCATGTTGGTGGCCAGGTTGGAAAACAGGAGAAACGTTGGACCGATGCATCTCTGAAACCGCTCCATGGAAAAAAAAATTTGAAATGTCACACATGGCAAGTACTCCTCATGGGGAAGAAGTGTGATTGTTCGCCGTCAGAGGTGTCTTCGTTCTGACATCAAAATTGCACACGAATAACGCTACATCTGATTAGAATGAAAATTTTTGACGGTCATTTATGGATAAATTGGTCAACAGAAAAAAGTTTATGACGACATCAGCCACGTGGTTTGGCAGACTTTTGAAATATATTTTTAAAAAACCTTCAAACATAATCTTCTCTGAAACGGCTGAACAGATCGGGGAGAAACTTTGAAGGTATGAGGGGCGAAACTATCCACCAGGAACAAAAAGTTCTCCACCTACGATGTCACATGTCACATGGTTTGGCAGCCATATTGGATTTACCATAAAACTTTTTTAAAATCCTCTTTTCCAGAATGGCTGGACAAATCGAGGGGAAACTTCACACACGTGTTCCCCAAGGCTTAGGAATATCTGGGTGTTCATGAATAATTGATAGGTCACATGGTTTGGCAGCCATATTGGATTGAAAGAAAATATTTTTAAAATTCACTCTCTTGAACCAATTTATAAATCGACAAGAAACTTTCAAATTAAGATCTAGTAGTCAGGTCAGGTCAGATGTGGGAGCATGCTCCGGAGCAGCGCATCGCTACGTCCACTTTCCGCCGGTACTCCAGAAGCCTCTGTCTGGCCATCCCCCAGACAGATGCCTGACCCATCCCCATCTCCTTGAGATGCCGATCAACCCTCCACTCACGAGGCTCCCTCGCTGAGAGAATCTGGTGAGCAGGATCAGCGTCAGCAAAATGAGCCACACGTCAATACAGCCACAGCTGATGCTCACGGACTATGCAGGTAACAAATCTCATTTGAGTCTCTCTCAACAACCACTCATTGGACACAAAGACTGACCAGCGATCGTCAAGAATAGTCCGAAGTGTTCTGGTACCAAAATAATTAAATCTCCTCCTCAGATCCCTGGTCAGAGTCAAAGTTTTACTTCCATACAGCAAGACTGGAAGCACTAAGGACCTGAAGACTCAGACTTTCGGCGTGCTGCACAGGACGTTTGTTTGACGAGGACGTTTGTCCTCCCGCACAGGTAACAGCAGCATCACACACACGAGATTTCAAATTTTGATTCATCGGTCCATCAGACCTTCTTCCAGTTTTCAGTAGTCCACTGGCGGTGCTTCATGGCCCAGGCAAGCCTCTTTTTCTTATTTTGCCATCTTAGCTGTCCTGTGAACCACCGATCATGCAAGCTGTTGACTCTCAGAAACTTGTTTTCTGATTGTGTTGTGGCTTTGGGTGTGCGAGACCTCTTCCTGTCAGAGTTTCCTCCAGTTTCCAAATGCCTTTTGATGTAGGAAACTGTACTCACTGATACCTTGGCTTGCTTTGCAATTTCTCTGAAGGAAACACCTTCACTTTTAAGGGTTAGAATGATCTGCCTGTCTTCCTTTGTTAATTGTCTTTTTCTCACCATTATGATAGCAATATACTACTTCCCGCAGTGCAATATTGTCCAAATAATGCTTCAGAGGGTGCAGCAACACAGTCTGTTCCAACACTGCTTTTATACAGACAGAGGGTTTGTAACTAATCAACAAAAGTTGGGATACTTAAAGGAATTGTTCGCATCAACTTTCAAGGCTTAATTTACTTCCATTGCTGCAGAACAGCTGCAGTTGCTAACCCATTACTTGTTCCCTGAAAAGGGCCTTTTTTTAACAACTCTGAAATCTACATTTTTTTCAGTTTTTGGTAACCTAAACTTTTTTTTTAAAACCTCTGGCAGTTTACCACTTAGTTTTGTACCATTTCAGGTTATTTACTCGACTTGAACTGCTTAATTTTCAGTAAAAACTGGAAAAATGGGGGTGTTCTAAAACTTTTGACCGGTCGAGTATATATATTTATATATTGATTACTCCATTGATTTTAGGTGGTGGACCGTCAGGGAACCTCCAGGTTACTTTTGGAAACTCTGGGAAGTACCACCGCACTACGTTGGGAAGGCTTCATGGCGATTTTTCGTCATGATGGTTTCTCGCACCAAGACAGCAGTTCTTTGGGCCTCAGTTACACATTTTTACACGTCTTCTCACATTTTTGAGGCCCCTGCGAATTGTGAGGCCCTCAGCTGTAGCTTGTTTAGCATATGCCTAAATCAGGCACTGCCTGAGATGGCCATTAAACCCGTGGCATCCCGTCGCCAGCATCAGTGGGTGGATGTTAAAGATCCCACGGTGTCCTTCGTGAAGAGTAAGCGAGTCGTCGCCAGTACCCTGAACGAATTCGTGCCCTAAAAAGCAGAGGGCACTGCATCAGTGGCACAGTGTTGCCCTCAGCCAATGATGCTCCTCGCAGCCACGTGCTGCATATGAATGAAGAAAAATAAAAAGAACAATGTGTCATTTTTACATCAATCCACATTAGTTACATTGTTTCATTTCTTTGATGACCTTCCCTGACATTCAAAACTGCTTGCTCGTCTGAATTGGACATGCATGATCAGTCGTGTGAGTCATCGAGTAAAAGGAAAACGTTTGGTTTTTCCATGTGAGATGACCCTCCATCGTTCAAGGTTGATTGTGTTACATCCATTAGTGGTTGTGCTGGGTGGCCATGCCTTGGAGAGATAGAGAGAGGGAGGGAGAGAGAGAAAGATAGTGAGTGCTGTCTATCAGAGCACGTCCTGTGGGTTTGATGACATGTTCCCGAGACAGTGTTCTCCATAACATTGGGGATTTTTTATATAAAATGTAAACTATATTTTCAATCTCCCATCCCCTATAGAATACAAAGAGCTTCTTGAAAATCCCAATGAGATGAAGTCTCATCAAACTCATTGGGATCTCGGGCATGAAAACAGGTTCCTGTGAATGAGGATGGACAAGAGACGAGAGACGAGTACGATACAAGCGTGTGTGTGTGTGTGTGTGTGTGTGTGTGTGTGTGTGTGTGTGTGTGTGTGTGTGTGTGTGTGTGTGTGTGTGTGTGTGTGTGTGTGTGTGTGTGTGTGTTCGTGGGATTTTACTTTATGTTTGACAGTTCGTGTTTAGATCGAAGTTAATCCTTTCATATAGAGGAGAGGAGTCACGCCAAGCATATACAGTAGATATAGCATACATGTTGTGAATTATTTAATTTTGATTGCGTAAACGGTGTAGTCGAGACCAGTTTAGCCTTGCATGGAAATGTCTTGGCCAAGGTTGATGAAAACATTTCATGAAATAAAAGATGACCATCCACTTTTATAACCATTACAACTAATGGATTTGAATAACTTTTTGATCACGAACAATGCTTTGTCTTGCCGCAATATTATGCGTCCATCAAAACCAATTTCTCAGGAGGAGGAATTGGAAAATTATTATACTTTTAGCAACAGCCCTCTTATTGATTGAAGAAGCATCGATTGTAAAATGATAATGTGTCATCTTGTTAAGCCCCTCGTGGTGAATTTCATGAAATCACCTTTTGTTATTGCAGCATTACGAATTGGTGAGAAACACAGATTTGGAAATATACTCGGGGTGATCAACATATTCATGGACTGGCAGGATGGCCTCGCCCAGAGAGGTGTGCCCACTCACCTCTGAGCTACTGAGTCTGGGTTTGAATCTCGACCGAGCTATAAACTGTCATCCTGGAGTTTTGCCGGCAGGGCGCTTGATCCACTATTAAAAAAATATATAACGATTTTAACAGAATTTCCCCTCTTTATTAACATTGTTTAACAGCTGAGTTATTTTTTTAACGAAACAATTTTATTTATTTTTAGTTCGGTGTTGGATGCGACCACGGACGGACATGCTCACTCACGAATCCTCGCTCATGATGTTGTCCTGTACTTAGAATGGCATCAAATTAGTTTTTCAGTCCAGCACTGTTAACCTCAACCTTAAAGGCTTTATTACATCTCTCGTTCAGTGAATCAATAAGCGCGAAATAAACCAAAAAATTATTTTCAATTTCTCATCATTTTCTCCTGCGGCGGGTTCGAGAGGTGTCAGGACAGACAATCTGTCGGAGCCAGACCAGAACTGTAAAGGACTTGGTTCCATTTTCAGGGTGAATTGTTGACAAATGTTGAGAGAAATAGATTGGGGTCAGGCAGAAGGATTGTATTTTTGGAAATCGAATTAATGAAAGAAAATTGAAAAGTGCTATGGTTCGGGGTGACTGTATCGAGAAACGAAAGAGTAAATTTTCGTGCTCACACTCACAAAACTTTTTGACCACCTTTTGTAAATGACAATCTGGGAAGAAGCATTCTTCCATTGGACGGCGAGTGTTTCATGAGCAAGTGGTGAGCAAGGTAGAATTGCCATTCCAGTGGAAGAGCCATTCCATTCCATCAAGGTTTATTTATTTATTATTATTATTATTATTATTTTTTTGATTCACGGGAGACTGGCAAACATTAGCCTTCTTAAATTTCAAAAGGTATTGTGGGATTTTTAAGGTACGCAAGTGAGTGCTTGCCGATAGGACTGCCAGCCCAAGGAGCGTGCACCTTGGTGCATCCATGATGGAACACCTGGATTGCAGAGCAAGTGCACGATGACAATCTTTAATCGGATCCACTTTCGTTTTCTGGCCAAATGTAGAGAACCAGAATAAAAGAATGTGCAAACAGTGTAGTTATTAGAAGGCAGTGCGGTAATAAACATGAATCCAGAATTCAAATGAAACTATTAAAGAAAGTGTGAACGAGCTGAAGGAAGAGGCGCGTGTGCTTTCCTCGAGGATCTCTTCCTTTCAGCTTGTGTTCATCGAGGGTATATAAATTAGTTGGGTCGCCTGGTATTTCAGGCTTATTAATCTTCTCATATGCAGTAATTACTTTGGGTTTGAGCCGAGGAGCACAGAGTGAAACCATCACAAAACTGTGTTCTTGGATGGAGGGTGTTGACTAATGGCAAATGTAGTCATGATGCGCTGTGCTGCACAATGCTCACCTTGGATTCTAAAAGGAGAAATACTCTTCCTTTTTTTGTACACATAGTCAAGGCTCATTAGGGTTAGGGTTAGGGTTAGGGTTAGGAATAAAAAAATAAAAAAATCCTGGATTTTGGCAGTTTCGCTTGGAGGAGGTTACTAGTGGACCGCATGCAACCGGCAGATATCAGGGGGTTGGCAAAGCACGTTCAGGGTAGAGGGTGCAAGACCAGAAATGAGGCAGAAGAAGACAGAGACCACCGACCTGTCGGTCATGGTGACGTGAAAGACCCAAAAACTCAACTTCATTGCAAGAGATTCCAATGGTCTTGAAAGCCTTGGTTTCCATGGAGTCAAGCTGAGCAAGATGTTAGTTCGGGGAGCCAGCCCAGAGGTGAGAGCAGTACTCCATCAAGCTACGGAAGAAAACCTCGAAGGTGGATGGGAGCTCAGGTGTGCAAAAGAAAGACTTGGAATATTCCCAGTTGGTGTCTGGCTTTGAGGTAACCTTTGGCTACAAGCAAAAGAGTTTTAGCAAGCCACCAAATTCACCTCCATCTCCTGACATTTCTGAATCCACCAGGAAGGTTGGGGTAACTTGTTGGCGGTATGGTGGTAATCATCAAGCTTTCCAATGTTGGTACAGGAATTGTACCTGTGACAACTGTGGTAAGCGGGGACATTTGAAGTGTCATTGTTCTCAATCCAAATCGAAGAACTTGTCTCCTGCTTATCACATTGGGGTGAACCCTGATGCAGAGGACGACAGGTCACAGAGCACAGCCTGCAGCCGAGAGTCAAGCGAGGAACTTTATGAGGTTTTCTCTGTTGGATCAAAGAGCTCCGATGCTCCAATTATAGTTGATGTAGCAATCGATAAGATCCCGGTGAGGATGGAAGTTGATACCGGCGCTTCCAAATCAATGACGAGGGAGAGCAAGTTCACCTCCATCTACCCTCTGAGAAAGGATTCTGCACTCCAGCCTGTATCTACTGACTTGGGAACGTACACCAAGGAGGTGGTTCCTGTAGTTGGCTCACCTAACATAACTGTGGGATATGGAAACAGCACTCATGTCCGATCACAAATAATAGTGCGTGGAGAAGGATCAACCCTCAAAGGCCGAGATTGGTTACTAACAATCAGACTTAATTGGAGTGATCTAAACAGTCTCCAACTCTGATGCTGGATACGATACCGTGCTCAACAAGTACCCTGGCCTGTTCGGCGATGGTGTTGGCACCTTTGCAGGGCCCAAAGTAAGGATTCATGTTTCTGCAGCTGCTCAGCCATTGTTCCATAAGGCGAGACCTGTGCCCTACATGATACGATCAATGATCGAATATGAGCTTGACCGCCTGCAGAGGGAGGGCATCATCTCACCAGTCGAGTACTCCGACCGGGCAGCACCTATCGTTCCAATACTCAAAGCAGATGGAACAGCGCGCATTTGTGGGGACTACAAAACGATGATCAACCCCTGTTCAAAGCTGGATGCTACCCTTTGCCCAAAGCAGAGGATCTGTTCACCACTCTCATGGGTGGTCAGACATTCACGAAGCTTGACTTGACCAATGCCAATGCTCAAATGGAACTGGATGATGATTCCAAGCTCGATACATGCATCAACACCAGTGTGACCACTCCTCATTTTCATAAATGCCAAGGTGAGCCAATGAAAATAGCCAAGAATTCACAAGGTTTCGGAAAAGCGATGATAATAGAAAACCTATACGCCAAGAAAACCTAAAGAAAACCAAGACGCCAAGGTGAACAACGAATAGCCAAGATCTTGTGAAAAAAGCCAAGGAGTGGTCACACTGGTCAACACTCATCGAGGACTCTACATGTACGACAGATGCCCATTTGGCATTCGCTCTACTGCACCAAACTTCCAACGCAAGATGGAGACATTACTGAAAACTGTACCAAAGACAGTCGTATCCCAGGACGACATACTAGTGACTGGCAAGTCACAACATGAACACCTCGAGAACCTAAACGAAGTCCTCAATCGGCTGTCCCAAGCTGGGTTACACCTAAGGCATGAGAAGTACACCTTCATGGCACATGAAGTTCAATACCTGGGTCATCAAATCTCCTGTCAAGGCATTTTGCCCTCTCTGAGCAAAGTTGAACCAATTGTGAATGCCCCAATGCCACAAAACATTTCAGAACTCCGTGCATTCCTGGGTATGTTTACCTACTTTGGGAATTTCCTGCCTCAACTAAGCACAACCGTCGAGCCTCTGCATCTTCTCCTCAGGAAAGGCGTTGTCTGGAAATGGGAAGCTGCCCAAACAAGAGCATTCAAGGCCACTAAAACCATGCTGTCCCCCTCGCCGTTACAACCCATCCAAGGAGCTTATTATCAGTTGTGATAGCTCTTCATCTGGCACCGGGTGTGCGTTGTTGCAAACAAATGGAACCGGTAATCTCCAGCCTGGTGAGTATAAATCACGAACTCTATCTGACACTGAACGTCGCTATGCTCAAGTAAAACGAGAGGCGCTAGCGCATGTCTGGAACACCTAAAAGATGCACCAATATGTCTTTGGAAGACATATTACCATTGAGACTGATCACAAACCCTTGTTAGGTCTCCTGGGAGAAACCAGAGCCACTCTGCCCACATCATCTGATCATGTACAACGTTGGGCGTTGACCCTTACCGGTTATGACTATTCATTGGTTTACCGCCCGGGTAAGGAAATGGACTGTGTTGATGCGCTCAGCTGCTTGCCGCTTCCCATAACTATCCCAGAACATCCACAACGTGGCGATAAACCAATGTGGCTAATGTGGCTTCATTCATTCATGGTTAACGGCTAGTTCATCTCATGGCTAATGTCATTCATGATGAGGCGCCCCTAACCGCCGTCGTTATTTTTCGTAAAGTTTTTCCTTATCGTCGTTAATGCCCACTCCAAATGGATTGAAGCTCTCGTGGTGCCATCCTCATCCTCTGCTGTAACAATTGAAGCTCTACTTACCATGTTCACACAACATGGTATTCCAAACTCCATTGTATCAGATAATGGATCGTCATTTACGAGTTCAGAGTTTCAGAAAATTTTGTAAAATGAATGGCATCAAGCACAACACATCCGCCCCCAACAAACCTACCAGTAATGGTCAAGCCGAACGTGCTGTTCAAATCATCAAGAATGGTCTAAGCCGGGTCATGGAAGGCTCCATTCAATCTCGTCTTGCTCGTGTGTAGCTTACCTACCGCACCAGACCACCGGTCGCTCACCGGACAAGCTTCTGATGGGTCGTGAATTAACAACACGGTTATCATTAGTGCACCCAGACGTAACGGTCCAGGTCGAGGATAACAAGCATCAACAGAAACGTCATCACGACCAAACGTCTGTAAACCGCAACTTCCAGATCAATGATCCCGTGTACGTGTTGAACCCCGAATGTGGAACCAAGTGGTTATCTGGCATCATTACTGATAACATTGGTGAAATGATGTTCCTTGTGAAGTTGTGTGATGGTAGATGTATGTGTAAATATGGTGAACAACTCAGGTTATGTCATGGGGAGCCAAACATTGAAACGGCTCAAGTGCCTTTGTCACCCACCTGTTTATTAACACCACCTGCGTTTGAACCCGAGGTGTTTCCTCATGAAAGCTTTTCACCCATCAATGTACCTGAACTCCTTCCCAATCCTGTACCCCTTATTGGGAAGCCTACAGCAGTTACAAGCAAGGACATCCCTCCAGTAGCCCTTAGAAGATCAGCTCGGGTCTGTAAGCCTCATGAGGGTCTTGATTTGTTAAAATAAATAAATAAATAAATAAATAAATGAATAAATAAAAAAGGGTGGGGGGGGAGATGAGATGTATCATCAGTTTATGATAATGTATGTACACATGGGTGCACCGTGGCTTGGTTAAGCAGAGTCATGTGACCCGCCCATGTTCCGATGCTGTGCTGTGCCGTGTTGTGCCCGTGTCCAAATTAAACCTGTTGTTCCCACTTCAGAGTCTTTGGCCCTGTCTATCGAGTGCATTACAGAGGATCAGTTTTTGCACCTTTTTATGTCATGTTGTGATGTTGGCTCATTTCCAAGCAGATGGAAGATGACCGAGGGTAAATGACAGGGAGAGGGAGAGGGAGAGAGAGAGAGGGAGAGAGGGAGAGAGGGAGAGAGGGAGAGAGGGAGAGAGGGAGAGAGGGAGAGAGGGAGAGAGGGAGAGAGGGAGAGAGGGAGAGAGGGAGAGAGGGAGAGAGGGAGAGAGGGAGAGAGGGAGAGAGGGAGAGAGGGAGAGAGGGAGAGAGGGAGAGAGGGAGAGAGGGAGAGAGGGAGAGAGGGAGAGAGGGAGAGAGGGAGAGAGGGAGAGAGGGAGAGAGGGAGAGAGGGAGAGAGGGAGAGAGGGAGAGAGGGAGAGAGGGAGAGAGGGAGAGAGGGAGAGAGGGAGAGAGGGAGAGAGGGAGAGAGGGAGAGAGGGAGAGAGGGAGAGAGGGAGAGAGGGAGAGAGGGAGAGAGGGAGAGAGGGAGAGAGGGAGAGAGAGAGGGAGAGAGGGAGAGAGGGAGAGAGGGAGAGAGGGAGAGAGGGAGAGAGGAAGAGAGGAATAGAGGGAGAGAGGGAGAGAGGGAGAGAGGGAGAGAGGGAGAGAGGGAGAGAGGGAGAGAGGGAGAGAGGGAGAGAGGGAGAGAGGGAGAGAGGGAGAGAGGGAGAGAGGGAGAGAGAGAGAGAGAGAGAGAGAGAGAGAGAGAGAGAGAGAGAGAGAGAGAGAGAGAGCAAGAGCAGCAGAGCAGGTTGCTTGGACACGTGAGCTGATGCAGAGTCGAGGGTTGCCAGAAACTTTTCCACCTTCTCAAGTGCAATAGACAGAATTCAGAAGTAATTGGGTATGACTGGGAAGGCTGGGTACTGAGAGGGATGGGTTAGGGACAAAAGATTTGGAAGCAAACACAGAAATGAGGAATTCGGCCTTCTCATGAGCAGAGTCGGCTGTCGTACCATTTGAAGTGAGGGAAGGGGAGCATACACCAGAGACGGGCTTGACAGGGCACCACCAGGTTTTAGAGTCGGGAGACAAGTTTGAAGATTCAATCTTGAGATTGGACTGTTGTTTTCTAGCTCTGAAAGTGGGCACATATTTGTTGTGGGCTTTGTGGAATGATCTGAGGTTGCCTTGGGTTGGATTTGGCTTACAGGAGGAGGATGGAAGTTGTTTTAAGGCAACTGCCTCTCCATAGGATTCAGAGAACCAAGAGTGGGAGGATGATTAAGATAACTGAAGACGAGATGGGATGAATCTGTGCATAAGAGAGAGCAGGTTTCTTTGGAAGAAGTCCAAGTCTGAGTTAACATCCAGGGTGGCAGATATAGGAGACCAGTCCAGAAGAGAGATGGCAGCTTGCAGTCCTTGCCAGTTAGCCAGAGTGAAATGCCAGACTCGCCGGCATTGATGGAGATCTCGGAGAATAACCAGAGAGTTGTTGACTTTCACAAGCATATTATCAGATGAACCAATTGGAGCAGAGGAAATGCAGGAGACATTTGCGGGGAAGTTAGTCATCACCAAATCCAGAAGGGAGGCTTTGCCATTGGGAGAAATTCAGGTTGGAAAGTTCACAGATTGAGTCCGTCCCATGGAGTTATAGTAGTCCTTTGCAGAAGTGCCATGTCTGGTGAGAGAGGTACCAACACCCAGCCAATTTGCATGGTGACAATTGAAATCACCACATATGAAGAAGAGAGAGTTGGGATGAGTTGTTAAAAGTTTGTCCATGTTGTCAGAGAGAGAGAGATATATAGATGGAGTTGTCACTGTTCGGAGGATGGTACAACACATATGAACAAGAGGTGAGGGCTGAGTGGAAGTCGCAGCCAGAGGTACTACTAGGGGTTGGGAGGTGTAAGATCAGTACATTGACAGTAAGAAATTGGGTTCTTGATGTGAAGTGCGACTCCACTACCAGGGTGTGTTTCAGGCCTATTGAATTGGAGGAGACAATAACCAGGGAGAGACACTAAGGAGTCGGGGATGTCCTATGAGAGGAAAGATTTTGTTAAACAGATAATGTCTGGTTTATGGCAATGGCCTGGGATGAGAAAACTGTCATGTTGGAGAGGAGTCCTCGGATGTTTGAGGTCCACACAGTTAGGGGTGTGGGGGGGGGGTGCTGCTGATAGGATGTTGGGATGTGGAAAGGCCCAAGTAAAGGGTGGGGGGAAGCTGGGAGGGTGTGGGGAGGGGGTTGAAGCCAGGAGGGGGAGGGGCAGAGGAAAAGCTGGGAGGGGGATGAGTGGGGGTGGGAAAGCGGAGAGTGGGCAGGACAAGGTGGAAGCTGAGAAGCGGCAAGACGAGGGGGAAGCAAATGGGGTGATGGTCCTGATATAGAGGAGTTTGGCACCGTAAATGGATGTGTCGTGTGTAATCTTACACACAGAAGTGTGTAAGCCAGCCATTCCATGTCAATGGTTTCTTTGGACTGCTTATTTGAGTGCTGATCAGTTGTCCACGTGCGCCCAATCCCGAATATGATCCTTCCATCAAACTTCATGAAATTCACTTCACAATTTCATCACAAATCGTGGGATAGCTTTGAGGTATGCACACTCACCTCTGAGCTGTCCAGCCTGGGTTTAAATCTCAGCTCAGCTTTAAACTGCCATCCAAGTGTTTTGCGATTAATCAGTGTGTGACATCCATCGGGGGGATGTTAAGCCAGATGCCACATCTGCCAGCACTGGTCGTTGATGGACGTTAAATACCGAAAGGCGTCTCATGAAGATGAGGTGAGTTAACGCTGTTACCCAGGCTAAATTGCAAAAAGGCTGCTACATTCAGTTACATGTCAGACCTGACCATCCATTTTGTAAAAGACGATTAAGCAAAAACGTTAATTCCTTCATCCATCTATAATTCCAGCAATCTGTGTGTGTGTGTATGTGTATGTGTATGTGTGTGTGTGTGTGTGTGTGTGTGTGTGTGTGTGTGTGTGTGTGTGTGTGTGTGTGTGTGTGTGTGTATGTGTGTGTCTGTGACCGCTGTTTCTCGACAACCACTGGTCCGATGTAATTGAAACTTGCCAGGTATATTGCTGGGGACCCGAGGATGTGCCTTTTCAAGGTTTGATATTAATCGGACAAGTGCTTCCCAAGTTATGGCCATTTATTTACCAAACCAATGACAAGACACGTTGTTGCGTGGGCGTGGCCGATGGGGAAGGGAAGCTCAGCCACGTTTCCCATTACAGGTTACAACGTACGGGCTTCCGGAGAGTGATGACTTCGTGTATTCTAATAATTTCTCGATTTCTTATGCGAAATTTATAGATAAACACAATGCCGCAAGTTATGATCGTTTTCATATTAGACGGTGCATAAATTTCAGTAACATCAGAGTGCTGGTATGCTCCAAACCAGGAAGTAATTTTTTTCTCTCTCTTCTCTTCTCTTTTTGTTTTTCCTTGCGATGACATTGCGAAAATGCAAAATATGTTGGCGCTAATTGAATAATTGGCCATTAAAACCTAAATTGCGAATCATCATAACTGTGATATGCGAACTTCCGCGCCACGCACGTACGGGCACGCGAGAGCGAAGAAACGGCCTGTGTGGTTGTTTGTTGCTCGCGGTTGGAATATTTATTTATTCTTTTTTTTTTTTTTTACAGGCACGTACTGGTATTATCAAATTTACATCATTGCTTCATATCATTCTCAAATTCACTTCATGCTTTCATCCCACATCATAAATTCACATCATGTTTTCATCCAACATTATCAAATTCACATCATGTTTTCATCCAACATGATCAAATTCACAGCATGATTTCATCCCACATTATCTAATTCACATCATGTTTTCATCCCACATTATCGAATTCACATCACGTTTTCATCCAGCATTATCAAATTGATATCATGTTTTCATCCCACATCAAATTCACATCACGTTTTCATCCCACATTATCAAATTGACATCATGTTTTCATCCCACATCAAATTCACATCATGTTTTCATCCCACAATATCTAATTCACATCATGTTTTCATCCCACAATATCTAATTCACATCATTTTTTCATCCCACATTATCTAACTCACAACATGTTATCATCCCACATTATCAAAGTCACATCATGTTTTCATCCCACATTATCAAATTCACATCACGTTTTCATCCCACATTATCAAATTGGCATCATGTTTTCATCCCACATCAAATTCACATCATGTTTTCATCCCACATTATCAAATTCACATCATGTTTTCATCCCACATTATCTAATTTACATCATGTTTTAATCCCACATTATCAAATTAACATCATGTTTTCATCTCACATTATCAAATTAACATCATGTTTTCATCTCACATTATCAAATTCACATCATGTTTTCATCTCACATTATCAAATTCACATCATGTTTTCATCTCACATTATCAAATTCACATCAAGTTTTCATCCCACATTTTCTTATTCACATCATGTTTTCATCTCACATTATCAAATTCACATCAACGTTTCATCTCACATTTTCTTATTCACATCATGTTTTCATCCCACATTATCAAATTTAAATCATGTTTTCATCCCACATTATCAAATTCACATCATATTTTCATCCCACATTATCAAATTCACATCATGTTTTCATCCCACGTTATCTAATTCACATTTTGTTTTCATCCCACATTATCAAATTCACATCATGTTTTCATCCAACATTATCTAATTCCCATCATGTTTTCATCCCACATTATCAAATTCACATCATGTTTTGATCCAACATTATCAAATTAATATCATTTTTCATCTAACATCAAATTCACATCATGTTTTCATCCCACATTATCAAATTTATATCTTGTTTTCATCCAACATTATCAAATTCACATCATGTTTTCATCCCACAATATCAAATTCACATCATGTTTTCATCCCACCTTATCAAATTCACATTATGTTTTCATCCAACATGATCTAATTCACATCATGTTTTCATGAAATATTATCTAACTCACATCATTTTTTCATTCAACTTTATCAAATTCACATCATGTTTTCATCTCACATTATCAAATTTATATCATGTTTTCATCCAACATCGAATTCACAACATGTTTTCATCACACATTATCAAATTCACATCATGTTTTCATCCCACATTATCAAATTCACATCATGTTTTCATCTCACATTATCAAATTCACATCATGTTTTCATCTCACATTATCAAATTCACATCATGTTTTCATCTCACATTATCAAATTCACATCATGTTTTCATCCCACATTTTCTTATTCACATCATGTTTTCATCTCACATTATCAAATTCACATCAACGTTTCATCCCACATTTTCTTATTCACATCATGTTTTCATCCCACATTATCAAATTTAAATCATGTTTTCATCCCACATTATCAAATTCACATCATATTTTCATCCCACATTATCAAATTCACATCATGTTTTCATCCCACGTTATCTAATTCACATTTTGTTATCATCCCACATTATCAAATTCACATCATGTTTACCTCCCACATTATCAAATTCACATCATGTTTTCATCCAACATTATCTAATTCCCATCATGTTTTCATCCAACATTCTCAAATTCACATCATGTTTACCTCCCACATTATCAAATTCACATCATGTTTTCATCCCACATTATCAAATTCATCTCATGCTTTCATCCCACATTATCAAATTCACATCATGTTTTGATCCCACATTATCAAATTAATATCATGTTTTCATCCAACATTATCAAATTAATATCATTTTTTCATCTAACATCAAATTCACATCATGTTTTCATCCCACATTATCAAATTTATATCTTGTTTTCATCCAACATTATCAAATTCACATCATGTTTTCATCCCACAATATCAAATTCACATCATATTTTCATCCCACCTTATCAAATTCACATCACGTTTTCATCCCACATTATCAAATTGACATCATGTTTTCATCCCACATCAAATTCACATCATGTTTTCATCCCACATTATCAAATTCACATCATGTTTTCATCCCACATTATCTAATTTACATCATGTTTTCATTCCACATTATCAAATTAACATCATGTTTTCATCTCACATTATCAAATTCACATCATGTTTTCATCCCACATTATCAAATTCATATCATGTTTTCATCTCACATTATCAAATTCACATTATGTTTTCATCCAACATTATCAAATTCACATCATGTATTCATCTCACATTATCAAATTCATATCATGTTTTCATCTCACATTATCAAATTCACATCATGTTTTCATCCAACATTCTCAAATTCACATCATGTTTTCATCCCACATTATCAAATTCATATCATGCTTTCATCCCACATTATCAAATTCACATCATGTTTTGATCCCACATTATCAAATTAATATCATGTTTTCATCCAACATTATCAAATTAATATCATTTTTTCATCTAACATCAAATTCACATCATGTTTTCATCCCACATTATCAAATTTATATCTTGTTTTCATCCAACATTATCAAATTCACATCATGTTTTCATCCCACAATATCAAATTCACATCATGTTTTCATCCCACCTTATCAAATTCACATCATGTTTTCATCCAACATGATCTAATTCACATCATGTTTTCATGAAATATTATCTAACTCACATCATTTTTTCATTCAACTTTATCAAATTCACATCATGTTTTCATCTCGCATTATCAAATTTATATCATGTTTTCATCCAACATCAAATTCACAACATGTTTTCATCACACATTATCAAATTCACATCATGTTTTCATCCCACATTATCAAATTCACATCATGTTTTCATCCCACATTATCAAATTCATATCATGTTTTCATCCAACATTATCTAATTCCCATCATGTTTTCATCCAACATTATCTAATTCCCATCATGTTTTCATCCAACATTATCTAATTCCCATCATGTTTTCATCCAACATTCTCAAATTCACATCATGTTTTCATCCAACATTCTCAAATTCACATCATGTTTCCATCCAACATTATCAAATTCACATCATGTATTCATCTCACATTATCAAATTCACATCAAGTACTCATCTCACATGATCAAATTCACATCAAGTATTCATCTCACATGATCAAATTCACATCATGTATTCATCTCACATCAAATTCACATCATGTTTTCATCTCACATTATCAAATTCACATCATGTTTTCATCCCACATTATCAAATTCATATCATGTTTTCATCTCACATTATCAAATTCACATTATGTTTTCATCCCACATCATCAAATTCACATCATGTTTTCATCCCACATTATCATCCCACATTATCTGATTCACATCATGTTTTCATCCCACATTATCTAATTCACATCATGTTTTCCTCCCACATTATCAAATTCACATCATGTTTTCCTCCCACATTATCAAATTCACATTATGTATTCATCCCACATTATCAAATTCACATCATGTTTTCCTCCTACATTATCTAATTCATATCATGTTTTCATCCCACATTATCAAATTCACATCATGTTTTCATCCCACATTATCAAATTCACATCATGTTTTCATCCCACATTATCTAATTCATATCATGTTTTCATCCCACATTATCAAATTCACATGTTTTCATAACAATACATGTTCAATGAGTGATAGTCAGTGCAAATACATTTCAGTTCTAACATTATCCATAATTAAGGATTTGTAATTTATTACACATCAATAAAATAAATTATTTCTTTTTCCAAAGCTTTAAAGCACGTGAAAATGCATGAACTTTGAGAATTCCAAACACGTGCATGCCTCGAGTTAATATGGGTTATACAGACATTTAATAATTGGGATCAAAGCTGACGGTCATCGGCCACCTCGATGGATGGCTTTGTATTAAACATATTAGGGTGAGAGGTGGTGGGGAATGGGTCTGTTGTGAATTCGATCACCAGTTGGATTAAAATGTTAAATTACAGGCAAATGCATAAAGGTCTAACATAAAGGATCCTCAAAACAACAAAATCAGTTTCCGACACCCAAGGTATGATGAGGAACACGCTGTGATGAAAAATGTCACCAGTCTTGTCCACCATCCTATCATCCCAATTCCACCCCGAGTTCATTTTCTTGAATAACATGTCAACAGGTTTCTCATGTTGCTTGATTTGTCAATTCAATAAAGGGTAAAGTGCACCGATGTCTAAAGATGAACAACAGTAAAAAGTGACATTAAAGAAGTTGTTGAAGGTTTTATTTGATGTTTGCGAAGAGCAAAAAAAAACAACAAAAAAAGATAATAATAATAATGATCATAACAATAATAATGAGAAAGAGTGATTATTATAGATTGCAAACAAAGGACTTGTTTTTTGTGGTGTTTGTATGGTGTATCTTGTGTTTTGTCTGTGTGCTTGTGTGTTCCATGATTAAAAATAGACGTAATTAATACATTCCACTACTTAATGAAGGTACCGCACATTTTGAGGCTCTGTGGTTTCCGAGTTTATTATAGTGCTTTACACCGCAGTGAAAGGGAGGGTCTTGTACATCCACTCGTACTCCATTATAACTGGAACTTTTCGTGGTGGAGGACCACGATGGAATCGAGGAGGACTGCGTGAAGGAGTCGAGGAGGATTTCATGAGAAAAGCCAGAGTTGGTTTTGAAAAATGTTTCCTGGTTTTAGTTTGAAATTCTTACTTTGAGAAGCATTCAGTATTAATGAGAACGGGGAGGAACGGGACAAAAGGAAGGGGAGGAAAACGAAAGGAGGAGGAGCGAGGAGGGTGGAGGGAGTGGAGTGAGTCATGGGCGAGGGTGAAGTGAGTCGGGTAGGTGGGGGAGAGGAGTCGGGAGGGGACAAGATTTGAATGTTGAGGGTAAAAATGAGAGCAAGGGGGGGAGGATCGGCGACAGAGGTGTGTGTGTGTGTGTGTGTGTGTGTGTGTGTGTGTGTGTGTGTGTGTGTGTGTGTGTGTGTGTGTGTGTGTATATATATATATATATATATATATATATATATATATATATATATATATATATATATATATATATATATATATATATATATATATATATATATATGATCTATACCAGTCGGTCCATCTGTCTGTCTGACCATTTGAGGAGTAACTTCCCAGTTCAGGGAGGGGCATCAAAATCAAATGACCGCCATTTTGTTTGCTCTGTCGACCATCTTTTGTCAGTCTCATACTTTGTTACACGCTCACAGCTTTATCCTAACTCTAATTCAAGATATGATTTCGTTTTTATCTTGCCAAAACGAAGTTTTTGCAAGATATGTTGGTCAGCTTGTATGTTTTTTTTTTGTCTGTAATCACGTATAAAAAATTCTGCAGAGCACAGTTATCATTGGAAATTTTTGTAACTTCGCATGTCAGAGGCCTATAGAGGTCCCTTTCAGTGCACAAAATTTTGAAGGTCAAGGTCAAAGGTCAAGGTCACTTTGTCGCAAATCAGGGGAGTCAACGAAATGCTTATTTTTTTGAGTAATTTTGATCGGATCGTCTTCAAACTTCATGGGAATATAGTTCATGGTCTGGCGCTCAGCTGATTCATTTTTGGTAGCGATTGGCCTTGACCTTCATGGTTAGCACCTCAGGTCAAACATATTTGACCCCAAGGTCAAATTTTCAAGTTTTAGGAACCATATCGTGTAGTACCTCAAATTGAACACCTCGATGAGTGCTTTCTAGACATGTCAAGCTTGAGACATTATGACGTCATTTGGTGACGTTATGAGGCAAAAGCATATTTTTCATGGTTCCTCTGTAGAATGATTCTCATCGGAATCTCTCGTAGGCAGATATTCCTCAAGGAGTCGCTCCTGGTGGACAGCAGCTCTGTTCACCTCAGTGTGACCTTAAAGAAGTCACCTTTTGGCAAGATACGGGTCAGGGTGACATTGGTTTATTTTATCGTCGCTAAGATGGTGTAAGTTTCGATTTGAAAAAAAACGGGAAGAAAATTGCCGTTTTTATCCCAAAATGCATTTTAAGTGGAACATCAGCTGGCCTGCAATATAAAGTTCATTCAGCCTCCCTCACGGACATATCGTAACTCAAATTCACCATCTGATGTCATTTTCGTCACAAAATTATTTTCAGCCTTATTCGCTGGAACTATTGTGTAGCTATCATGGAGATCCCGAATGTCTTTACGAACACTCGGCTTGTTCAACACTGGTTTAGACCGACCCAGTGAAAGGAGGCCCTGACTACTTCAAAAGTTAATCCTATTATTCAGGACTTCCCCATCCCTGTTAAACCATGCATTGAAACTGTTTACAGATAACTTAAACTTGGTGCACATTTTGTTAACAAAATTAGAGACCGAATCCACAATTGAAGACCTCATGCAGCTTCAAGGTTGAGTTACTGGTTCCTTATATTCAGCTCCCATTTTCATCAGATGCCTAATTTCACTCTTACTAATTACATTCAAATCCACATAAACTACGTGTCCACAAGGACCAGATTAAAAAATGGGGAAGACAAACATGTACAGTCAGTTCCCAAAATGTCTTTTTCTATATCTATACTCAGGGGTGTCGTTAGTCATTTGGGGGACCCATGCAAAGCACAATAACGGCCTATTGGGGGCCCCTGTCAACCTGTCATCACACGAACGTATGCATTTTGATGTCCGCTTGTCTGATGTCGATGTATTCGGTCGTTATTTATGCAATCTCATCCAATTAAACTTGCCAAGAGGACTATGGGTCATCAGGTAAAGGTTGTATCGATTTCATTTGCTGCCCCTCAACAGGAATTCCAAAGGTGGGGCGATGCAAATTATCTTAATAAATGTACACCGTGTTGCACCACTCGCAGTGGTGGTGGGAGAGGGAATTAAGAGTGACACTTCAGAACACTCAATTGTATCATGACTCACGAGTAAGAGGACTCCGTGTTATTTTCACACTCGCTTAGCCGATGTTGCTTTCGCCTCGATTGAAAAACAATCCGGAGGAATTCCTATTTTATTAGTTATTACCTTTTCCGCATTGGAAAGGTGGATATAGAGCAGATTGAGTGTCGTTCCACCTTATCGTACCATTTTCCCATGGATATCTCAGAACTATGATAAGAGCACATTCATAATAGTATTAATATTACAGTATTGCACAATAATAATATTAGCAGTAATAATATTACAATAATTGGCAGTAATAAAGAGAATAACTCGATCCCCCCCCGGTGTCCATGAGCACTGCATTTGGATGGATCTTGGTCTCAGCACCATGAGCCCTGCATTGATACGGGCCCTACTTGGCACCATAAGGACTGCATTGAAATGGATCTCAGTCTCAGCACCAGAAGCACTGCATTGAAATGGATCTCGGCTTCGGCACCATGAACCCTGCATTGAGATGGATCTCAGTCTCAGCACCATGAGCCATGCATCGATATGGGCCCGACTTGGCACCCTGAGCTCTGCATTGAGATTGATCTCGGTCACAGCACCATGAACCGTGCATTGATACAGGCCCTACTTGGCACCATGAACCATGCATTTGGATGTATCTCGGTCTTAACACCATGAGCCCTGCATTGAGATGTATCCCGGTCACGGCACCATGAACCCTGCATTGAGATTTATCTCGGTCACGGCACCATGAGCCCTGCATTGAGATGTATCTCGGTCATGGCACCATGAACCTTGCATTGAGATGTATCTCGGTCATGGCACCATGAACCCTGCATTGAGATGTATCTCAGTCACGGCACCATGAACCCTGCATTGAGATGTATCTCAGTCTCGGCACCATGAGCCCTGCATTAAGATGGATCTCGGTCATGGCACCATGAACCCTGCATTAATACAGTCCCTACTTGGCATCATGAACCATGCATTGATACAGGCCCTACTTGGCATCCTGAGCTCTCCATTGATACGGGCCCTAGTTGGCACCATAAGCTCTCCATTGATATGGGCTCTCATCGGCACCATGAGCCTTGCAGTAATTACCCTGTGCTCGCGAAACAAAAAGCAGTGTTAATTGATCGGTAGCGTATGTACGTAGGTACCTAAATTTTGTGAAAAGCGTACATCGAAAACTGTTCAACGGAGGAAATTGAAACTTTGCCACATGTTACATGACAATTTGACATAGAGGATATTATTTGGATGACACACTCCCCATCAGAACTTGCATGGTGAATTAAACAAAGCCTAATGCCCAGAGATTAATGATACATACATACAACATAATGGCCAAAACGTAATCGCCTCTGTTTTTAACACCTTACTATGAGACGCTAAGAGACAGAGTACATAATTATGGACGTAAATGTCCTGTTAGACAAACCACAACAAATAATAGAAGTCTGAAGACGACGATGGTTCATGAGCGGTATTTGATGATGTAGATTGTTTCAGAAGTCAAGGATGAGACAATGTGATGATGTTTGACCAAGTTATAAAAATGATCAACATGATGTGGTACGAGTGACAGGTTGTTAGCTGCAAAATGTCGAAAACCCGGTTTTGTTCAACAACTTTCAAAATCTGACCTTTGCATAACCTTTAAAGGTCACAAAACAATGTTGTGGACATTAAAATAAGGAAACAGAATACGCGCTATAGCTTATTGGAGTTAGTTCATCGAAGAAGGTCGAAAACCTGGTTCGATTCCCACAACTTTGAAAATTTGACCTTTGTGAACTTCAAAGGTCAAAGGTCAAGGATTATGACCTTTGGTGCAAAACTTCCTCTGGAACATTCCAGGAACAATATAACGTCATATAGGCTATATGGCATTTCGCACTCCTCGGATTATCCATACTTTTATGAAATCAGCGTAAAAACAAACTTGAAGGGGGCGCCACGGGCAAGGTGTTCGAGATAGAGCAAAATGGTTTCAAGACTTTAGGTGGGGAATGACCTCAAGATTATGCATAAAAAATATTGTCATCCGAGCTCTCAAAGCTTGGGCGGTCGTATGATTTTTATGTCAAAATTCGAAATTTTTTAAGTTCGTGACCTTGTGACCTTGACCTTGGGAGGAAAATGAAAAATCGAGCTCCGTAGGGCTATGCAGATGCCATTGGGCTAACCAAATGCTGAAACCCCTGCCAGATTCGGCAAACCCCTCGGAGAAGATGGATTTTTATGTCAAAATCGCAATTTTCTAAGTTCGTGACCTTGTGACCTTGACCTTGGGACGAAAATGAAAAATCGAGCTCTGTGGGGCTATGCAGGTGCCATTGAGCTAACCAAATACCGAAATCCCTGCCAGATTCGACAAACCCCCCAGGAGAAGATGTAAATTGAAATCGGCTACCCCCTAAAAACACATGTTTTTGGGGCGTGGCTCCGCCTATAATGGGCGCACCTCGCCCATTTTCAGGAAAACACAACTAGATCATGATATAAACCTCCCACCAAAATTTTATCAGGATCGGATCAAAACCCACGAAGCGATGCTTGGGACAGACAGACAGACAGACAGACAGACAGACACACAACAATAACGAATATAGTGGTCACTTACTTATTTTTTTCGTGAACCAATTATTATTACACACTAGCAGAGTACCCGTCCTACAGGTGATCTTGTCCCAAGCATGCCACATGTTCTTCCGATGCATGCCTTTATTTGAGCGTTGTATAGGGAACAGACAGCTGTGTTGGCAAAAAAAATAACCCGGGTTACGTGCATGAAGGAAAAACATATCTACGGCTTATAAATCAAAACACCTCACTGGACTGGAAAACGGGGGGACAGGAATACTGCACTGTAAATGGTGGAAACTTGGAATACCCTCTCCCACCTGGAGGTAGCGCTACACAATACATATTTCCATAGATAATTTGCATCCACTCCCTTCCCCCACCCCCACCCCACTCACCACCGGCAAAGATAAAACCAACCCTCTGCATTGATTGGGGTTATGCTGATCCGATGAAGCAAGTCTGGATGGAATTGACCCACAACTGTAGGAGGAGTAGGGCAACAAACAAACAAACATACAAATTCCGGTCCGTGAATTATAGTGAGGATAAGGGAAGAAAGGGGGAAGTGATTGTGAATTTAACGTTCCATTTTTATTTACTTTTAATATTGTTCTTAACAAACGGGAACAGGAACAACGCAGGCATGACAGGCCGAATGGCCTTCTCATGCGCCAAAGTTCCCTGTGTAACATTAAGAATGGGGGAAAAATGGAGAGGGGAGGACAGAGAGTTTGGGGTTGGGGTGCATGGTGTTTAAAGAGGGAGATTGAGATGTTAGGAAGGGGTGGGGGGGTTGCTTTTAGACCAAAAAGTTCCATCTTCGTTTCATAAAAACACAAAGCTTTTTGCCACATGGCTTCAGAATCTCCAGAGTGGTATTTTGCATTCCTCAAATGTCACTCAAGGTAGGTTTTTCGAGTAAATGGCTTCCTTCTTTTCTTGCCACCCTATCATTCAGGCCAGACTTGTGGAGTGCTTGGGATATTGTTGTCACGTGCACACAGTGATCAGTCTTTTCCATGAAGGCCTGCAGCTCTTTCAAAGTTGCTATTAGTATCTTGGTGGCCCCTGTGATCAGTCTCCTCCTTGCTTGGTTATCCAGTTTGGAGGGACGGCCTGATCTAGGCAGGGTCTTGGTGGTACCGTACACCTTCCACTTCTTAATGATTGTCTTGACTGTACCTAAAGAGATATTCAAGGCCTTTGAAATATTTATACACCAATCCCCTGATCTGTGCCTTTCCACAACTTTATCCCGGTGGTGTTTTGAAAACTCCTTGGTGCTCATGGTTGAGTCTTTGCTGTGAAATGCACTACTCATCAGAGTAAACCTAAGGAACAGCTGGTTTTATTCTAATATCATCAGAATCACTACAATTTAACACAGGTGGAGGCCAATTAACTTGGTGTGCGATTTTGAAGGTGATTGGTTACACCTGAGCTAATTTACAATTGCTATTATAAGGGGGGTTGACACTTATCCAACCAAGATATTCTAGTTTTGTATTTTTCATTCATTTTCTGAAATTTGTAGAATTTGTTTTTCACTTGTAAGTTGTGGGTTATGAGGTGTAAATAATGATGGAAAAAGTCTGATGTAACGTAATTTAATTCCAGGTTATAAGGCAACAAAAGGTGAAAAATTTGAAAGGGCTCTCGATTGGCACCGTATGTATGTAAACAATACATACATACACAAACACTTACTTGCTCCATTAGAAATAGATTCTACAGGCATGGAAATTGGAATGGTAATGTGACGTCATGCGTTGCATGAAACTTCATCAACCATCATGGTAAGGCAGAAGGATTTTGGCAACTTCACAAACCTGCATGATGTCCGTCAATACAGTCAACGTACTTTCTCACACGTCCATCAAAGTAATCTCCTAGGTCTTCCTGGAATGGAAAAGTTTGTAAATAATATTTTTGCGAACACGTACACCGATACGTTTTGATCTCTGTGGCTTGATATATTTTTTTATTGAATTTTGCTAATTTTCCACTTGAATTCCATTTACCTTTGTGGTTGTCGTTTTGGTGGACTTTGTGGCTTGCCTTTTTCCTCTGTGCGGTTTTGTAAGAAACTTCGTATGGAACCACATCGGAACTGTGAACAGGCCGCGACTTTATTTTTCACTTTCCTCACTCATATCATCGAATGCTTGATCTCCCTCCATCTCCAATACAAATATAAACGTGTGTTTCGTTGTCTTAGTTAAATATGACAAAATGTTAAAATGTAAGACAAGACGAGCGACCTCAATAGTAAGAGTAATTACCGCCTCAGAGAATTCCAGTTCCATAGCAGGTATAGTAGGTGCTGTTTGAACATGCTGTTTAAACGTACCCCATTTAATTCAATCCTTTACTAATGCTGGCAGACGGGACGTCCAGATTTACATCCATCCGAGGGAGGCAAACACATTGATGAATTGGCCTGCCGATGAAACCATGAGGTTCATCCCCCTCTCCACTTCCTTGAGGTCTTCTTCTTGCTTAAGTTTCCTTAGCCTCCATGAGGTATTCAGGGATAAACTAACCCCACCCCCTCACTTATATACCTCCAGGACATGTAAGGGGGTAAAGCTAGACTCTAGGTAAACGTAAAACTACAGTCTAGGTAACCCTCCTCCCTGCCCACCACTTCCCCTCAAGTCCCCCTTCAAAATGCAAGTCAACCCCCCCCAACCCTTCCCCTCAAGTCCCACTCGCAAATGCAAATTGAGAGAGAACCCTTACCCCCCCCGTTCCCTCTCAAGTATCCCTACCAAATACAAGCACAGAACAGCTCCTTCCCTTCCCCACTTCCCCCTCCCTCCCAGAATGTATAGTGACGTGTGGTGAGGCGTCACTCTCCCCTCTTCCTTGCCCCCCTTTCTCTCTCTCCACCCCTTCCTCACCCCTCCTTGCTCCCGCACCCCTCCCTTCTCTCTCTCGCCCCTTCCTCTCTCTCCCCTCCCCCGACTCACTCTTCCCGTCCCCTTCCTTTCTCCCTCCCCCTCCTTTCTCCCTCCCCCCCTCTCTTAGTATTCCCATCAGCAAAGCGATGGGTGGTATTTGCTCGTTTGATATATCAGCAGATATGTGCAACACCCAACAACCCATTGACAAGGATATTGATAAAATGATTGATGAGTTCTAACTCCATTAAAACGAATGGGATCACATGCACTCGACCATTTATGATACCATATTTTATATCAGTGGCCACTGATAGTTTACGAAAGCTGGCAACAATTTCACAATTTATTATGTCCCTGCAGCCAATTTAGAGATTCCAGTACGAGCAAGGATTCGACAACAGATTTGCACGGGTGCTATGTGAAGCAGCACTACGCGGCCGTAAAACCCATAGGCTCGTCGGCTCAGCCATGTTGCCAGATCGACGCCAGATGGCTTCTGCCAAATCCTTGGCTCTCAGGGAACACACTTGGGGTCTGAGCAATTAGGAAGTTTAACCAAAGTCATTGGGAAGCCTCATGTGAGCAACAATGTGATGCTGCCAACACTATTTCTGAAGTAGACATGTAAAATTGTTTGAGCAGAGCGAGTCCGCAGCATTACTCAGCCGGAAACGTAGTCGGTCAAAACAGTTTTGCCCAAAGATTCCTGGTGTGCTGCAATTCTCATGATGTACAAATAACTTTTATGGTTTAAATTATGAAAGGACTTGCTAGATTAAACATGGTGATGAAAAGGAGATTACGTATCGGGATGATAGTGGCATGCTCTGTCCTGTTTGATCCCCAGAATAGTCGATTCCAACAACATAGTGTCTTTTCATGAGAAATGCTGAATTTTCTCAGAAATAAGGAGGTAAAATATTCCATCGCAGCTTTTGCAAGAACAGACCTGTGGGCTTGTACCGAGGACTTAACATACCCTCTTAACTCGTCACAAGTAAAGGTACTCACAGCATCGGTACCTGACACAGAGTTCCTTTTATTATTGCTCAATACACAAGCAAATGCACAGCAAGCCCTGTCCATCCCAGAGAGTGTAAGGTGTCAGCAGTCACACAAAGCACAGAGTACCTCCACTTTTGGAGAAACAAGTTGTGATTGGATGGGACCAAGTGTCAACAGGCTGGTATCTCAACACTTTGACGCAAAGTGACGTTGAGACAAATCCGCAAACACACAAAATGAACTGACCCAGAAGATTTATCTCTGTGATCGGAACCAACCATGGCTGTATTAAAATATATGTTAGTGACAATATTTTCAAACATATGCACAGGATATTTTGCCAGCGATTGCAATTGTGGCCTTGATGTATACATGTGCAACATAATTGTTTGGTAAGACGAACAAAATTTGCATTTATTTTACAATCGTGCCAGGACTCTCAACACAAGATCAACTATTAAAAATACATCATATTTCTCCAGCTCAATGTTCAGCCCAGAAAGTTCAGCTCAACACCAATAGTACAGCTTACAAATGGCATACAGCGATGTAAATGCCACCTGAAAATCTATTAGACATTCAAATGTGTTTCAAAATACAAATATCAACAACAACCTACAACCAAGATAGCATCGGATCGGAGTGTAAGTATATATGTATGTATGTATATAATACACATATACAGGCATACATACATATAAATAAATAGTTGGAAGAATGCTTGAATTTTCCAGGGTTCCACCGAGAAAACGGACAGTTATGAGAACTCAGCTATGAGCTTGGAAAGCCCTGCTCATCGTATCGAGTGAAGTGCAGACAATGCTTTGTTACCTTGACAATGATGCTGGGTTACGTTTTAGACCCAAGTCCATTAAAGAGGTGTGTTGCATCGAACTTTTGCCAAGCAGCTACATAGAGGAGAATATGGGTTTCCGTCTGCAGCTACAGCCTCAAACACTGATTCGAAGGCCCTGCGATCGAGCTCCTCTTCCAGCTGTGTTCTGTAAAAGTCCAAGCCCAGGATGCAGAAGAAGTTGACATCAGCTTTCTCGACCCTCCCTATCCTGACGAGAACAAGAGGCAATCTGGGAAAGTGTTAAGAACAACACAGGGGATAGAGCAACAGCAGCAAGAGATAAAGAAAGAAAGAAAGAAAGAAACTGCAGCATGCAACAAGAATATCAAAGGTTCACAAAGTGTGAAAATGATCAGGAAACACAATAATTACTGCATGCCAGGTTCGTTACTCGATTCCATCCATCAGGACCATACTCTGTGCAGAGCATTGGTGTTGCCTAAGCAGTCTCCTTGCCTATTGGACACAATCCTGGACGGGTCGCCACTCCGACACAGGATACCAGCATGCTAGCACTCATTTTTCTGTCTTCGGAAGGATGACAGAGTCAACCTCACCTGGTATTAATTCATTTTTAACTCAGGATTTGAGGGAGATTTGAACTCAGGATCTTAGGATCCCAAGCCCACCACCCAAACCATTAAGCCAACACCAGACATTTACTCAATTGTGTGAACTCTTATTCTGTCATCGCTGACAAAGTGTATCAATGAAGACTGAAAATCCCAGATAAAAGCAAAGAAAAGAAAGATAAATCTTATATGAACGAGTTTGGGTTCTTCCAATGATATTGATACTTCGGGGCAAATTAATCAAATTAACAGTGACAACAGTCATACATCACAGAGGATTGGTGTCACCAAAGCAGCTTCCTGAGCAAGGGTTACATTGGTTGGTATGCCATTGACTGGCAGGAATTTGGAGTCCATAGCTCGCCTACTCTTCCGAAAGGACATCATGGGGGTTTTTAACGTCCACCATCTCATGCCGGCAGAAGGGACACCCAGCGTTGAACTTCTTTTTGAGGAATGGTACACATCAGTTCACAGTTCCAGACCCATGGGGACTGAAAAATGTCTCATAACCATTCCTATCAGTGCCAGTCGATGCATTGAAATCCCTCAAGACGAGAAGAGTATCTCACTTGGGGCACTGATCAATCACAGACTCAAGCACAGTATATAATGCTTCCTCTTCACGGTGAGATCACTCACCTCAGTCAGAGCATATACAGAGACCAGGGAAATGACACCCAAAGAGTGACGAATCCTGTCTCATAATACGCTCATCGATGTCTCACACTGCCTATGAAACATCGAGATGACAGTATATGGCTGGGTTGGGATTCAAGCCCAGGCGAGACAGCTTAAAGGCAAGTATGCGTACCATGAGGCCATCCTACCAGCCCAGTGTCTGGTCTCAGCAGTGGTTTCTTTGCTGCAACTCTGTGTGAAGAAGGCCGATTCCTGCAGGTGTCCATGACAGTGCTGGACGAGATGTTAATGTTCAGGCCTGCTCTCATTTCATGCGTCAGCTGCTTACTTGATCTTCTGAGCAACTGCAAGTGCCAGTCTTGTCTTGAGGAGGTTCTTCTGGGTCTTCCTGACCTTTTCCTGTCTTGTAACAAGCAAGTTTCTCTCAGGTGTTGCAAAGTGTACCTTACACCATTGGAGGAGATCTTAAGCTTTTCTGCTGCATTTATTCATATTGTGCCCTTCTTCTTGCAGAGTTTGGATCTTCAAAAGTTACTTTCTTGGTGAAAGTTACATCCTTGGAGCCATTCCGAACCCACTCAGAGAATTTCAAGCAAAGGAACAGGCTGATGAAAACTAATTTCACATATTCACCAATTTGCATCTTATATTGTGGTTTCTTGTAATTCGCACAACTGTAAATGATGTTGATTATTTCAATCATTCATTTTTATTTTCTGTACAAACATCCACAAACTGTTTCCTGCATATTTTCTTTGTGGGAAGTGGATATTACGAGCACGTGATAATATAGTATGTCGAGCTAAAATGAAACTTTTTCAATTTCCTAATTCATTTTATACACAGTAAACCCTCAAGTATCGCAGGGGTTAGGTTTCTGGAAAATGTTGTGAGTGTTAAAACCGTGACAGTGGAAACCACGGACCAATGGGAAAAGGGGATTTAGTTCCTGAGCTTCGAGGAAATATAGAGGAAGATTGACGGCAGCCAGAAATTAACATATCTCAATTGAAATAAACATACAGTGTATACAATATATATATATATATATATATATATATATATATATATATATATATATATATATATATATATATATATATATATATATATATATATATATATATATACCCATCCATTGGGACCATACTCTGTGCAGAGCGTTGGTGCTGCGTAAGCAGTCTCCTTGGCTATTGGACACAATTCTGGATGAGTCGCCACTCCGACACAGTATACCAGCATGCTGGCACTCATTTTGCCGACCTCGGTAGGATGACAGGCCAGTTAACCCCACCTGGTATTAATTCAACAGCTGAGTGGGATTTGAACTCAGGACCCTATGATCTAAAGTTCTCCACCCTAACCACTAAGCAAACACCAGGCATATATGTGTGTATATATATATATATATATATATATATATATATATATATATATATATATATATATATATATATATATATATATATATATATATATATATATATAGACAGCTTTCAACATTTGCACGTCATACATGCTTGGAAGCCTCATTGGTATGCATTGCTGTCTATGCAATGGTATGGTATGCAATAAGCGATGAAACTGGACAAGCAGCTGAGGGGGTGTGTAGCATTGGGATTCTCATGTGTGTACTACTTGTGAATGTCTTTACAGCTGTGGAGGAACTCTGGAAAGTGTTTGAAATAGCAAAGGGCTTACCTTGGTCGGCTTTCTTGGTTGCTTTGTGCAGCTTTTTCGGCAAGAAGAGCATGGGAGGAGTTGATTTATGTATTATATATAGAAATATGTGGAGTGTGATGAGCACTCCCCCAATCTCCAATGAACATAAAGTCCAATCTGGAGGCCTTAGTGTGGCGACTCTGTGAAAGAGACAAAGACTAAATGGTCAACATCAGTTAAACATCAAACGGAGCCGCGTTCCCGATAAATATCGAACCAATGATGATGACCACATTCTTTGTTTATACATCAGACACCTCCTGACTATTATGGTGAGCATCACCGCGGATTATGTCTCACATGGTAAAACCTCATAATCCACAAAGAACAACCATCCATCTGCCACCCAGATGATTGTTCGCGCTCATGCAAACCATTCAACCAGAAGGCACGTGGTGTGATTGGCAGGTAAATCGAAATATGTGGAGTGTGACGAGCACTCCGCTGACCTCCAATGGACATAAAGTCCTACACCAAATAAATGATGTGCCATCCTGACAAGCCCAATAATGGGTAAAACCAAGGTTGATGGCTCCATTGTCCTTCAATTTGTGACCTTTAAAATGCCGGTCTTTAAAAGACCCGAATTTGTCAATGGAAGATATCCGGTATTGGATGTAGTACGCATGCGCTTAAGTCATGATGCTGACATCATGTCGCCATTAGTCAGTCGGAAGGGCCGTCTCTGGTCTTATTGTGCCCGACTGCAACTCTACCTCCTGTTTGGTGGGCAGCAAGGAAGAGACAATGTATTTATGTGGCAGATGACCATTGTTGCTCATACTTAGTGTAGCTTCAGCTGTTATGGGACGCCATCTGTGCCTTGCAGGTCCATCAATGGGGTCGGTGAGAATATAAGCTGCACCTCCTCGAAAGCTTTATTGAAACACATCTTCTTCCACTGAATCCCAGACCAGACCGACCGTTTCCTGTCCACCAGTGTTTTTTTATCATGTCGGTCAATGTCACGGGGTGCGGCGTCACCTCGGCCTGCCTTACTCTGCTCTCATTTCATGCGTCAGCTGCTTACTTGATCTTCTGAGCAACTGCAAGTGCCAGTCTTGCCTTGAGTTTCAGGTGCCACTTAAGTTGAAGCCCCTCCTCAAACCCCCTTCTCGATACCTCATGAATGCTCAAGCCCCTGCAAGAGCATGTCAAACTTGTGCCTCGGTTGATCCGTCAGGCCGCTATTCCCCAAAAGCAAAAAAAGGACAGACAATTATAGAGGGTGAAACATTAAAAAGGGCTTAAGAAGGGGGGTTTGAGAAACAAACATTGGGGGGGGGGTGGTGACAGCCTTTCTATACAATTAACTTATCTCACTATTACACTAAACATGCAATAATGAAATAAATATTTCGAAGCTATACATTGTTAATCCTGGGAAGCCATTTCCACAACAATATGTATGTATATTTTATGTGTATATATATATATATATATATATATATATATATATATATATATATATATATAAATGTATATATATATATATATATATTTACCATACACTTTCGAGAGCATTGGTGCCGCCGAAGCAGTTTCCAACTACACATTTCTGACATCCCACCTTGTTCTGAAAGCAGCACAAAAAGATAATTTTTCCTCCGATAATTTTGACCAAGAAAACAACAACAACAACAAAATAACCTTTCCACAAAATTAAATTGACCGGCATGTGATAAATGCACATTGTGTTTGATATCTGAGGATAGCAAGCTGATTGCTGCAAGTACACGTGCTCGGATATAAATTCCAAGAAGCAGTGGGAACACGAACAGCTTTGGAGAGAAATTAAATGTCAAATGCACTTAGGTACTTGAGGACCGGCATAGCCGTCAAAATGCTCCCAATGAAGTATTCAAATCCAATTAAGGTGTTGTAAGGCTCGCGGCCAAAGCTGTGCATTTGCGGCATCTGACCGATAAAAAATTAAGGGTAGAGTAGTGAAGGAGGTAGAAATTGTACAATGCATAAAACCACCTGTGCATTATTGGTCTGAGGCAAACAGTAAACAGGAAATTCACCTTGATGGAAATGCAAAATGAGAGAGAATTTAACAAATGACTTCAGGGTCAAAGCAAAACCTTGCCCAATACTATTCTTGTACGTTTAACGATGAGAATACATGTTCTTCCTAAAATCCCCTGATATGGGATGAGGCTGACTGGATTTGAGCTGCTGCTTTACTCTGGCTGCAACACTCCTCCACCACCCTCTACCACCAGACACGTCTTTCCACTCTCCATTCACCTTCACCTTTCTGACAGCCCTCTTCACGCAATCATCGCATCTCAACCACGGTGAATCCCTTCTCCTCCTGCCTCACTCTTTCAACAAATCTGCTCTCTTCATAAGTCTATCTTGCTCAATCTGCAACAGGTGCTCTGCCCATTTCAGCCACCTCACGATCAATTTTACTGTCAACCACATATGCACAATGATCTCCTCCCTCAGTTTGTCCTCCCTCTAATACACCCTCTTCACTCCACAAAATCCTCCTGACGCAGTTGCTTTCACAGACCTGCAGCCTCTTTTTATGGCTGCTTTGTTAGTGCCACCACCTCCAAACCGTATAATTAACACACACACACACACACACACACACACACACACACACACACACACACACACACACACACACACACACACACACACACACACACACACACACACACACACACACACACCATGAAGACTTTCCCTTTCAGCTTTCTCGATATCTTCCTATTCACCATGAAGCCTCCCCTTTTCTCCTTGCATTCACACTCACTTGTATCCTCCTCCGTGCCTCTGCCTCCAAACTACCATCACCAGAAACCATTCCACCACGGTACACAAACCTACACCTCTGCCTTATCTCCTTCCCCTCCAACCTGATGCAAAATTTCTCTCTCTGCTGTCCGACGCACATTACCTCCATATTCTCCAGGCTCAACATCAGTCCATGCTACTCAAACGCCTCCTTCCACTCCTCTTCACCAATTCCTGCATCCCCTGCTTGCTCTCCACCACCAACGCCAGATCGTTTGCATACCGTAGCTTCCTGGGTTTGTTTTAATGCTGAAAACTGTTCTGTTTTGTTCAAAAATCATGACAATCGAGCGAATATATGATCTGCTTTCAAGAGAGAACAACAACAGAAAAACAGGACAAACATAGATCCCACACACAGAATAAACTGAACTGCACATTTTGCGAAATTGAGTCAAACAGCTGGAATGCAACGCGAGTTTTAAATTCACAATCAACGAGGTGCATCACACATGGGAATGAAATAATGGAGCATAACAAAAATGATGTTCAACTGAACATTCCCATTCCGAGTTTACGCAGACAGTGCGTGAGGTTTGTGGCACTGATCTCTTTCTTGGATTAATGGACCCGAGTTGAATGAAAGGCAATGCTGTGTTCAAATGTTTCACAATTAAAAGATGCACCTGCAGAGTGAAGGTGTATGTGGCAAGAAATAAAGAATGTCGGGAGGTTTTTGCGGCTAAAACATACAAGTATTTTTTTTGTTGCATTTTGCCTTGTAACATTACGTCAATCTACAACACATTTACAACAAGAGCAATATCCAGTGTCATTTTCGGCATATATATATATATATATATATATATATATATATATATATATATATATATATATATATATATATATATATATATATATATATATATATATATATATATGTATATTGTTGTGAATTTGCGCCCCGCCGGCGTGCGAACGACCGCGTGTAACAAATAGCGGCCGCTTCGCCCACCAAATGTGCAATTCAGTCGTGACCCTCTCCGAACAACGCCGGGAGCTAGTCACGGGTGGGGGTTTAACCTCACCACAACCCAGTCCTCATTCTACCCGCGTGAAATAGGGTCCGATCGCCGAATGGTCGATTTACCGAAGTACCCTCGCGGATAGCGTACCGAGGAGTTGTACCACGCCACAGGTCGACTTCGGACACGAACCGCTTAAGCAGTTCGTTCCGTGCTACAGGGATAACCGAGTGGAATTATCGTCGATCTTGACGGTTCAGATTATTTTCCAGGCGTTTTAAACCCACTATCAATCCCTTACGTGATGCAAGATGGAGATTTAATAAAAGGAAAAGACGAAGCAAAACGGGGAACAACCGGACAAGCACATTTATTCACGGAAGCACGGAAGGCACGTATATTACAGTAAAACAAAGGAACAAAAGCAATACACGTATACGTTTATGCAAAGAAAAGCACAAGCAAAGAACCAACGCAGATCTACAACCGAACAAG